>NC_051312.1:28556295-28905412 GCF_015220235.1 Choloepus didactylus | reverse complement strand
CAACATAGTGTTTTCCAGTTTTCTTCATTAACCCATTTTTTTAAGTTAGCTTTGTTTACACACCATACATTCCATCTTAAATAAACAATTGATAGTTCCCGGTATAGTCACATATATATGTGCTTACCACCCTCAACACCAGCTATATAAGGACATCTCCATTTCTTCCACAAAGAAGGAGGAAGAGTCAAAGAAGTTAGAGAGAAAAGGAAAAAGAGAAAAAAGAAAAGAAAGAAAGAAATACAACATGACAGCTATGAAGCAACTAAAGGAAAGATAGCATTAAACTAAAGTAGAATAATGAGTCAGACAACATCACCAATGCCAAGAGTCCCATAACCCTCCCTTATGTACCCCTCTTATTTGCATTTAGCTTTGGTATATTGCCTTTGTTATATTAAAGGAAGCATAATACAATGTTTCTGTTAACTATAGTCTCTACTTTGCGTTGATTGTATTTTCCCCCAATCCCACCCTATTTTTAACACCTTGCAAGGTTGACATTCATTTGTTCTTTCTCATGTAAAGACATATTTGTACATTTTATCACAAACATTGAGCACCCTAGGTTTCACTGAGTTAACAGTTCCGGTCTTTATCTTTCCTCTTTCCTCCTGGTGTCCCACATGCTGCTAACTTTCCTCTTTCAACCAGGCTCATAGTCATCTTTGTTAAGTGTACTTACATTGTTGTGCCACTATCACCTATCTGTCTGTAGTGCTCCCTTTAGTATTTCCTGTAGTGCAGGTATCTTGTTCACAAACTCTCTCATTGTCTGTTTGTCAGGAAACATTTTAAACTCACCCCAATATGTGAAGGACAGTTTTGCCAGAAATAGGATCCTTGGTTTGTGATTTTTCTCTTTAAGTAATTTAAATATATTACCACTTCCTTCCTGCCTGCATGGTTTCTACTGAGAAATCCACACATAGTCTTATCAAGCTTCCTTTGTATGTGATGGTTCACTTTTCTCTTGCTGCTTTCATTTCTTATGCATCCATCACAATTTTTTTTTGAATTTTTAGAACATATTTGTTACTCCAGAAAAGAAAGAAAAAAAAGGAAATTTAAATCATTTCATATCCCTAACCACCCCACCTCCATTATTGACTCACAGTATTGGTATAGTACCTTTGTTACTGCTGATGAAAGAATGTTAAAATACTTAGCATAGGTCTATTCAGATCTATTCTGTTTGGGGTACGCTGTGTTCTTTGGATCTATAATTTTATATCATTCATAAGAGATAGAAAATTTTCATTGATTATTTCCTCTATTATTACTTCTGCTCCTTTTCCCTTCTCATCTCCTTCTGGGATACCCATGACATGTACATTAATGCATTTCATGTTGTCATTCAATTCCCAGAGATGTTACTCATATTTTTCTGTTCTTTTCCCTACCTGTTCTTCTGTGTGTAAGCTTTCAGGTGGCTTGTTCTCCAGTTCCTGAACATTTTCTTCTGCTTCCTGAGAGCTGCTGTTGTATGTCTCCATTGTGTCTTTCATCTCTTGTGTTGCATCTTTCATTTCCATAGATTCTGCTGGTTGTTTTTTTGAACTTTCAATTTCAACCTTGTATTCACCCAGTGTTTTCATTATACACTTCATCTCTTTTGCCATATCTTCTGTAAACTTTTTGAATTGATTTAGCATTAGTTGTTTCAATTCCTGGATCTCAGTTGAAGTGTAAGTTTCTTCCTTTGACTGCCTCATGACTTCATTTTTCTTAGTGTAGATTGTAGTTTTCTGTTGTCTAGACATCTGGTGTCCTTGGTCACCCCAATCAGGTATTCCCAGACCAAAACAGGCTCAGATCTCAGAAGGTGGCAATATTCAGTATCAGGTCTCCCTGAGCATGTGTCTTAGAAAATTGACATGCCCTGTGAGGCTTCAAGCCACTGTGCTTTACCTAACATGCCCAGCAGGTGGTGCCTGACAGCCTGTAGCTCCCGACTGGTGTAAGGACATGTGGCCCCTTTAGTCCTTAGTTTCTGTTTTTTGCTGTTTTCTCCCAGGCTCTGGGGATTTGTTCTGAATGGGAGGTCAGTAGTAGGGCTAGGCACCACCTCCTTCCTATTAGGGAAGATACACCCCCTAGGGAGTTTTCATTTGTATTTAAATAGGCTCCTTGTCTCTCTGACTCTGCTAGTTCCTCCCTTGTCTGGGTTATAGAGCTGTGAACTGAAAATGGCTATGGCTTTCTCCCCTGAGCCACCCAGGTTGAGAGAGAGAAAAAGGGACATTTAGCTTTGCATTTAGCTTTGGTATATTGCCAGAAATAGCACATGGTACTCTGGGCTCCCCCTCCTGGCACAGAGAAGTCCACCAGCTCTTTAAGTCAGTTGTCACTAAAAGCCTCTGTCTGCTTGTTGGGGATTCATATCTTGCATTGAGCAGTCCATGCTTGTTAATCAAAACCACAGTTGGAGTTGGAATAAGGTATATTCACTTATTCAGAGAGTACTGCTCTCTACCACAGTGAGGTTTTGCAGCAAGGCTGCTGTCAGGGAGGGGCTCTCAGTGCAGGTCTGCAGTCTTTACTTACCAATTTTATACTGGAATCTCAGGCATTCCTCCCAATCCAGGTTGTTGTATGATGTGTGAACAGTCACTTTTGTCCCTCAGCAGTTATTCCAGATTATTTACTAGTTTCTTTTGGTTGCTTATGATTTGTTCCAGGGGGACTAATGAACTTCCACTCATCTCTATGTTCCCATCTTCTTTTCAATCCATTTACTTTTAAAGTAACCACCGATAAGGCAGGAGTTTTTTCTACAACTATACAATTTTGTCTTTTCAAGTCTTATAACATTTTTAATTCTATATACCATTAACTCATACTAATTTTTCCATTAATGCCTAATTTAATAGCTATTTGATATTTTTGTAGTGTAACATTTTGATTCCCCTCTCATTTCCTCCAGCACATATTTTTTCTGATTTTTTGTGTGTGGTTGCCATGGGATGTAAACTTAACATCCTAAATCTATAAACAATCATGTTTGATTTGATATCAACATAACTTTAGTAACATATACAAACACCGCTCCTATACCCATTTGTTGTTCCTCCTTTTTTGTTATACTTGTTACAAATTATATCTTTATACATTGTATATCCCAAAACATAAATTTATCATTCCTTTTCATACACTTGCATTTTACAACTGGTAAAATATAAAAAGTGGTGTTGCATACCAAAAAATTGTAGTACAGTAATACTGGCATTTGTAATTACCAATATTATTACCTTTACCACAGATCTTTATTTTTCATCCTCCTTCATTCCACTGTCTAGTGTCCTTTCTGTTAAGTCTGAAGGACTCCTTTTAGCACTACTTGTAAGGCAGTCTAATGGTAATTAAATTCTTCTACTTTTATTTACCTTGGAATAGTTTAATCTCTCCTTCATTTTTAAAAGAAGTTTTTGCTGGATATAAAATCCTTGCCTGGCAATAGTTTCCTTTCAGCACTTGAAATATTTCTTCCACTACATTCTTGCCTCCATGTTTTCTGATGAGAAATTCACATTTAATCCTATTGGGGCTCCATTGTATATAACACGTTGCTTTTCTCTTGCATTTTTCAGAACCTGCTCCTTGTTCTTTGCATTTGACAGTTTGTCTGTTATGTATCTGAGCATGGTTCTTTTCAAGTTTATTATGTTTGGGTTTCATTGGGATTCTGGAGTATGAATTTTCATGTCTTTTGTTCAATTTGGGAAGTATTCTTCACCTATTTTTATAAATATTCCTTCTGCTTTCTTTTCTCTTTCTTCTCTTACTAGGATATACTTGATGGTGTCCCACAGATCCTTTAGGCTCTGTTCACTTTTATTTTTTTATTTTTTTCCTCCTGCTCCCCACTATGAATTATTTAAGTTGTCTTGTTTTGAGTTCACTGATTCTTTTTTCTGCCAGCTCTTATCAGCTGTTTCAAGCCTCTATAGATGTATTTTTTTAATTTTAATTATTGTGTTTTTCAACTTCAGTATTTCTATTTGGTTCCTTTTAAAAATTTCTGTCACTTCATTGAGATTTTCATATTTTTTTTCTTGCTTTGTCTTATATCTTTAGTTCAATCTCTGTGTTTTCCTTTATCTCTTTGATCATATTGAAAATAATTGTTTTAAATTCATTGTTTGGTATGCCCAATGGATAGTCTTCTTCCTTAAGGTCTTATGAATTTTTTCCCCATTTCTCTGTCTGGGTCATCATTTACTATTCCTTTATTTCTCTTATAATATTTAATTGCACAATATACATTTTAATATTTTAAATTATTTACACTGTAGTTTAGTCCCTAAGTTGCCGGTCCATTAAATTTGTATCCTGCTAGTAGTATGAGAGAAATTCCCTTGAATATCAGACTAACCAAGACAGACAAACCAAAACTTTCATAGTCTTTGCAAACTTCCATTTGCAGAAAACTGTCTGTCTTGGCTGGTATTCTCCTTCAGAGTTTAGCCCTTCTTTCAGGAAAATCAGCCCACTGTGAATTTGCAGAGTCATGTTTATCCTTTCTGATCCTGATACTGGTCCTGGGCTTGCACTTGCTCATGTCCTCAGGACCCCTAAATTTTCAGGAATCTAAACATCTCTTCTACTCCCTATGAAATAAACTTTCCCCTCTCTCAATGTACTCTATTGTGTGCCTTAATGTTGGCAATACTTCACCCCAGGTTACATTGAATTAATTGCTTCCTACACTGCTTTAGCTTTCCAGAAGCTGCTTCTGCCTAAAGGAAAAGTTCTGGGAGGATAAGCCAGAGAAAAGCTTCCTGGTTCAGTCTTTCAAGATTAGCACCAGCACACAGACCCTCTCGTAGATACCTAAGTGTTGCTCTGCTACCTCTGAAATGGGGTCAGAGTCTCATATAGGGATGGCAGGATGACTCCACCCCTTACTGTGGAGGGGATGTGGGAGGAAAGAGCAAGCATGCCATGAGGTTCTCCTACCTTTTTAAAGCTGCATTTCCTTGATCTGATATTCAATTATGGAAAACTTTAATTTTAAATTAAAACTTTAATTTAATATACAAATTTTAATTTTTGAGGAAAATGGCTCTACCATATTTGCTAATTGTTCAAAGATTCCATGGGAGAATAGAACCCTGGAACATCTAAGGTCACTATCTTGGTCTATAGCTCCCATATAATTATGTTTAAATCAACTTCTTAAGGTATAATTTACATACTACAAAATGTGCCACTTCCAAACATACAGTTAGATGAGTTTTGAAAAATATATACACCCATGTAACCCCCAGATCAATCAAGATATAGCATATTTCCTTCAAGCAAAAAGGAATCCTCATGTCCCTTTGCAGCCAGTCACTTTTTCAGTTTTTACAATAACATCTGCCTTTTCAGGACAGATAATTATTTGTTTGTCATTTTAAATAGTGAGGAAAAATTATTTTCCTACCAAAGAGAACATAAAACTTTCTACTGGATTTCATAAACCTCCCTTGTACCTATTACTATGACAAAAGAAGGTGAGGAAGGAAGTTCCTAGGAGTGAGAACAGACAATAAATAGCACCTTAGTATTTGTGATCAGTTCCAAGCAAAAACAAAAATTTTCTCAGAGGACAACATGCATCAAAGCCTGCTTTAGACTTAACTGTGCATATAAGCCAGAAGAGACTTAACTGAATATGTGGACAATTTGGAGTGTATTTGCAAAAATCACCTGACTCTGAAGTGACGCAGTTTATAATAACTTATTGTTGACTCTTAGCAAGAAATCACAGGGCTGGATGCTAAGATTGAATGAATGAAATGGCTCTACTCCCAACCACAACCAACCAGGTCTGGGGCAACCCAAAGTGTTAACAGGGAGACTTAGCACCAGGACTGGGGACTTTGTTTTTGTTTGTTTGCTGTTATTTGTATTATCCCAATATTCAGTCAAGTTAGGGACTGGGATTCAGGCTTCCTTTTCTTCTTTCCATTCTTATACTTTTGCCTGCTCACTCTCTTCTTCCCTTAATTTTCCCTAAAATTACTCTTCTCTCCTTCTTGTAACACACAGTCCTGGAAGAACTCAAAACTTAGACTAAAGACTTAGTTTAATTTTTAAATTTTCTGTGCTTACACAAATGAAATAACTACACAAATTGCCTAAGTATACCTTTTCTTAAATATAGACTAAGGATCTACAAAATTTGGCCATTTCAGTGCCATTTAAAAAATTTCCTCAAGAATCTTTGTGTTACCATAAATTATAACATTATTTTATTGCTAATTATGTATAACCATGCAAATAGATATTTATACCTTACAGTGAAAACTCATATACTTAAAGGAATAGGTTAAATTTATTATCAGAAATATATTAACAAGGACTTAAGTGAATATAGTTAATGGTGATATATGCTGGAACAAATATTACCAATTCTGAACATGGCACTAAAGTTTACAAAAAGATATGATGCCATTTGAGTTTGACACCTCTAACTTGATATTTCTGAAATATTCAGAACTCATAGCACATTAAAAAAACATGACAACCAATCTGCAATTCATTTGATATCAATGACTCTTGCACCTGTCCAGACTATATCTGTTTTTTCTTTTTCTGTCCTAATTAGAGAAGCACTGATTTTTTCCTTGTGATAAACAAGAGAAGCAGAAGATAGTTTGAATGATTGTCTGTATGATCTAAAGTAGATTTTATATATTCATTTGTGTTTATTTTGAACAACTTTTTTGACTTTCAACAAATGTATAGAAAAATGCAAAATAAAGTTCACAAAGTTCAAGTACCCATACCCAGGTAACAAACATCAAAATCAAGAAATATTCCAACCATAATCTTAAAACCTAGAAACTTTCTTTGCTTCCTTCTAGTAATGTTTACAGAAGAGTGAGCAATGTTTCATGTTTTTAAACCCATTAGCTTAATCTCTTTGATATTTATATATTAAAATCAGGTAGTTTACTGATTTTGTCTATTACTTCTAGCACTTATAATATATTTGGTTAATTTATCAATGTGATTGTAGAGATATAGTTTATTCAGTTTCATTGTGGTATATAATTTCTATTTTATGAATTTCAAGAATTTATATTCATTCTACTGTAGATGAACATTTGAGTTTTCCCAGTTGTTGGTTTTTTTTTTTTCAATTTGCTTGTTTAGACATATGTATGTTTCTCCTGTGAGTACATTTTCAACTTTAGCATATATTTTCAACTTTAGCAGATAACTCCAAAGAGCTTTCCAAAGTGGCAATAATGATTTAAATCTCCACAAGCAGGGTATGACAGTTCCAGTTGCTCTGCATTTTCATCAATAATTAACATTGTCTGTCATTCTTATTTGAGTTATTTGATGAGCATATAGATGTGTATAGAGGTATCCCATAAGATTTAAATTTGCATTTCCCTGATAAATAATGAAGTTACCACCTATCAATGATTTAGCACCTTTTGATAGAATATTGATCTTTTGGAGATGGAGGATTTACTGGAAACTGTATCATCATTTTTTTCTCTCTCTTGAAAACTTGGGCTGACAATGGTATATTTCTTTTTTAAATTCCTGGAAGAATTGACTATTAGAGACATCTGGCCTGAAATTGATTTTGTGATAAGGTTTCTAATAACAGATGTAATTGCCTTAACAGCTATAACAAAAATGTCATTTCCAGATTTGTTGGTATAAGAGTTACACAGGAGGAAACAACCTAAGTGAAAGCAGCATGTAGAGGATAGAACAAGGAAAGCTGTATGATAAAGGGAATGCTTGGACAAGAGATTGAAAATGTAGGATATTGTGTTATTGTGTGATCCTGTGAGTTCAGAAAATATAATGAAAAAGGACATGGAGGGATGAGAGTTAAGATGAAAAGCAGCCTCTACAGAGCTGACAGAGATTTAAAATTCAATATTAAACATCCTCATAAAAAAAGCTACATTCCCTAGTTTGAGAGAGATTCATTCAATCTCTTCAAATACTCACAACAGTTCTGGATTTGCTACTAGGTTTTTCAAAATATTGTAATCTAGAATGTGAGCTCTGAAGGTGGGTTTTTTTTTTTTTTTAATTTTTTTATCTCTACCAATAATAGCACTTGGCATACAATGTGCAGTAAATAAATATTTGTCAAATTGAAACAACTATGAGTACAAAATGCTTCTGTGGGTGTTCTTGATGCCAGATGCTTTTGTCAGAGACTGCTAGACATACACTAACACTAAGACCCATTCATCCCTTTGCAGTAACAAAGTGTGCCTGGGTTTAGGGCACTCTAATGCTGTGAGTTTTGGTGGTTGATGAAAAACCATAACATGAATGGAAAAAATACTCAAAACACACCTGCTAGTGGATATCTAACAGTCTCTGACATGGGCAAAGGGCACCAGGAATATCCACTGACATTTTTTTATTCAAAATTCCCTAACTGCTTGTAACAAGGTACATTTCTGTGACTAAGTTGTCAATGATTTGTGTGAAGGATATGGCTAACTTCCTTGCTGAAATCTAAAAGGTTGAATAGTCACTCCTTCAAATTAATTTTCTCTGTTTCCCACCTGAAACCAAGAATGTGGTTTGACCACTCTATCTAAATATATCAAAGGCAATATTTTACAAATTGGGATGTACATGTGGACCACCTAGGGCTAAAATTTAAATTATGATTCATTATTTCTGGAGTGGAGCCAGAATTCTGCATTTCTAACAAGCTCCAGGTGATACCAGTGATGCTTGCACATGGATGACATGTTGAATCTGAAAGCCCTAGAGAAGGATAAAGAAAGAGATAGGAAGGAAACTGAGTCCATGAATGAGGAAGAGAAGATGCCTGGAAAAGAATCCATGAGCAAGTCAGAAATAATCATGGAGGTGAAATAATCATGGAGGTGATATCATGGAGGTGTAGCATAATCATGGAGGTGACATTCCATCAAATTTAGCATATTTATTGTTTTGGCAAAACATATCTCTCACTCACAGTAATGGGGAGGGGATGAAACAGGTTGTGAGCAACAGGGGCAGGAATAATTATGAACATTAAGGAATCTATTCAGGCTCACCTTAGTCATTAATCACTGTATGTATTGTCATTAAAAATTGTCCTCCTTTGAATGTAAATTATATAGGAAGCTATCTTGGTAGGAAAGAAATTTTACAAGGGATGGTCTGTTACATTTCAAGAATGAGTAGGCCTTTAACAATCATAATTGACTGGATCAGGGAGATTTGTCCACTGCTCAGAGTATTATATGGAGATGCCAGTCTTGTGTTTTTATTTTTCTAGTGCATACAGAGCATAATTAAGTAAACTGTTCTAGTTTTGCAACACAAACTTTATTCTAACGGATAGATGATTTTCTTAATTTTGAGCAATATATAGAACTGCTTTAAAGGAAAAAAATAATCCCATGAATCCCAGTTTTAATGTAAATGATTTAAAATATAATGCTACTATTTTAGAGGTAAACATAGAAAGATTTACAAGTGTCTAATAACTACAATTCTTATAGAAATGTAAAATTAAACACATTTCAAAATAACTATAACACCACATTAAGATGTTAATAAATGACAGCAATTTAAGATGGCGAATAATACAGTTTTGTTACAGTAAAATTGTCCCATATAAATATTGCACAGAGATGAAACAAAGGCAATGTTGAGTTTCGCCCATTAATGTTAGCACCAGTTTTCTCAATCTAAACTATTCTGAAATTTTGTCATGCACTCTACAATCATTTGACATCCACCTGATGCAAATGTTTTAATCACCTACCAAATACATCTCAGTTCATGCTCAAAATATGCCAGTGTTTGGTTCCACAAAGTATTAATCATGCTCAGGCACTGAATATTTGTGGTTATACATGTTATATAAGTTGATCATCAAATGACCCAAGAATTGCATATATGTATTTTAAAATTGTAATGCAAATGAAAGCATGAGATTAAGCATTTTTATAGACGCTATCATCTCCTAGTATTAGGATCTGTGGTTTATTCTTTTCAAATTCCAAGCACTTACTAATGACATCTGTCACAAATATTTCTATTATATTCCACCACTCTACAAATGGTTTGTTATATATTCCTGAACAAAACAGATAGAGTCTTGCCTCCTTGGATTCTACATCCTAGTGGTGACAGACTAGAAACAAGAAATATAGTAAATATGCCTTTATTTGAAGATGATAAATACTATTATAAAGAAAAAGTGAAGTATGATATGGGGATCAGGAGTACTGACAAGGATGCTATGTTAAGCATGGTGATTAGGGAGGGCTCATTGAGGGGAGATTAGAGCAGCATCTCCAGAAATTGAAGCTATTAGCCAAGTGCATCACTGGAAGGATAGTTTAAGCCAAGAAAACATCTGGAGAATATTCCTAAATTGTAAGTCTAACTAGTGCTGTCAAGGAAAAGCAAGAATATCAGTGTGACTAGAGACAAGTGAATGGATGCATGAATAATAATTAGGCCAAAGAGGCAGCAGAAGGTCAAATTATTGTAAGGATTTTGGATGTTGCTCTGAAGGAAATGGAGTCATGGCAGGGTTTTATACAGGGGAGTGGCCCGACGTTAAACACAAATTTTAAAAGGAACTTCTAGAATTGTGTTGAATATAGACTCAGAGGGACAAGAGTAGAATCAGGAAGAATTATGAGGATCTGTTGCTAAAGTCTAGGCAAAAGATGACTGCAGCTGAGATCAAACAGGTAGGGGAAATGGTGTGAAAATATAACCAATTCTGGAAATGGTTTGAAGGACTTTTTTTTTTTTTTTAATAGGTTAGGTATGAATTATAATATCACCAATAATTTGGTATCAACATTTTTAGGGTTGGTAACTGGAAATATGGATTTGTCAGGGGATGTTGCTTGTATGGCATTTTTTGGTTAAGAATGAGTCATTAATTGTGAAGATAGCTATTAATATAAAGAAGAAGATATCAAGTAATTAGCTGAATATTAAAGTCTGGCATTCGGGTGAAATCTAGGTTGGATGCATAAATTTGTGAATCATCAGCATAGAGGTAGTAGTTAAAGTCAAAAGAATACTCAATTTGAATTTGATAATTTTAACATAACATGAATAAAGAAGTTGAATCTCTGAACTTCAGTTTCCTAAACAAATGTATGTCCAGAGGAATGTCAGCTAATCTTGATTATGGGAGATAAAAGCTTCCTGATCATCAGTGTCTTTTCACAAATACATAAGCACAGAGGGGATTCCTAAAATAGAAGACAGAGGTTTCTCCCCTCTACCATCTCAACTTCATCATCATTTCTCCTTTCCCCACTTATTTTTTCTTTAAACCCTAATCTTCCTTTCAGTCTATATAGTAATGCTTAACTATAGTAATGAATAGTAATGCCAAACTTGTGACAAGATAAGTTGCTTGTTGTCACAAACCAGGAAATTACTGCCTCATGGCCAAGGGCACTTTTACTTTGAGAGGTTTTCCTATAAAAAAAATATGGGCTTAAAGCAAAACTTCCAAACTTTTATCATCAGAGTTTGAACATCCATCAGTGGATAAATAACAACAATGCACACAAAGCCTCCTAAAGTTGTATTATATGATTTTGTTGGCCATGGTTTAGAGTTCAGACTTCTTTTGGAAAACAAGCTCTGTCATTTTGTTCCCCAGAGATGGACTTTTATTGCCTACTCCCTCACAGATTGACCATTGTTGCCAAAAATCATTAGTTAACAGTACATGAATTAAATTGTAAATTTAATGAGCTGCCCAAAAAAATATAAATCAAAAATATAAAAATGCATATCCTGCTCATTGTCATTCTCAGGGAGGAGCCTCTACAGGAAACCTGATTGCCAGATAATGTTTTCTCGATAAATGTAGAATTTGAAGAAGGGGCATTTTTGGTTATGGCCTCAAGTAGCCATTAGCTCAAAATATGCCTCTGTGCCAGTTTGAATGTATTGTGTTCCCCAAATGCCATTATCTTTGTGGTCTTGTGGGGCAGAGATTTGCTTGGAATGTGCCCCACCCAGCTGTGGGTGATGATTCTGATGAGATGTTCCCATGGAGGCATGGCCCCGCCCATTTGGGGGTGGGCCTTCATCAGTGGAGCTATATAAATGAGCTGACTCAGAGAGAGGAACTCAGTGAGTGCAGCTGGGAGTGATGTTTTGAAGAGGAGCAAGCTTGCTAGAGAGGAACGTCCTGGGAGAAAGCCGTTTTGAGGCCAGAGCTTTGGAGTAGACACCGGCTGCCTTCCCAGCTAGCAGAGGTTTTCCAGACGCCACTGGCCATCCTCTGGTGAAGGTACCCGATTGCTGAGGTGTTACCTTGGACGCTTTGTGGCCTTAAGACTGTAACTGTGTAGCTAAATAAACCCCTGTTTTATAAAAGCCTATCCATCTCTGGTGTTTTGCATTATGCAGCAGCAGCAAACTAGAACAGCCTCCTAACACTGAAGTGCACCTGCTAGGATAACTGGCCTGGGAGTTTTACATAATAATCAGTGAACTACTTCCCCATGTTAAGATCATGCCCAGTGCTTAATGAGAAATTATGCTTCCATTATATAATGTTCTCTATTGACTTCTCTTAATAACTTTTCTTTTTGGTTGGATTATAATGATATCCTATATGGTATTGCAAAATTCTTTTGCATTATGTACAAATCAATGCCCATGTCATTGTATATAATCCCTTTTTTGTAGAGTTGATTTTTATAATATAATGGTCACAATATTATTAAGTTTTCAAAAATTCAATAAAGTGTTTGTTGCAATATCCATTGACTTAAATTGCAAAAAAATATAAATCTAAATACTATGACTGTATAATGATTAACATGATGAAGAAAAATATTAGAGAACATACAGTGTGATAATGGCTCAATACAATGAATATGTTTACAACAAGGATTGAACTTATTTGAAAAATAAGTTATGAGTTTTTTCTCTATTATACATGTTCAAATATTGGATGAAAGCAATATCTAAGGATGTTTCAGTGGAACCAAGAATCAAATAAGAGGTTTAAAGGCTGATATTTACAATCCTTTGGTATTATAAGCAGTTTTCTTGTAGTGATTTTACATTGACTATTGAACCAAAAGATATGAACTAGATCATTGGTGTCAGAACTGATTACAACAAAATGGATCAGATAGAAAACATGGGCAAATTGCTAGATCCAATGAGAAACAGGGAGAAGAGAAACCAAAGCCAGAGTAATGTATAAAACATGGGGGTAAAGCCATAAACACAATGGAATCTGGCTCATAAGCTGTAATGTAAAAAATAGAAAGAGAGTGGACTTGAGCATCCATCAATCTTGCTGTACTTGATGCTTTGTCACTCGATGGGACATCAGTTCAAAATAAAATGGGGGTCTATGCTCTGTGCTCATTTTGCCTAATTTTCCAACAATCCTACTTAGACAAGATGTATTTCTACATAAGATGAGAACATTTTCTCTGCCCTATCAATCAGAATTTGCAAGTGATGTCCTCCAATCTGCTGTCTCAAATCACATTTTGCTGCACCATAACTTTCTCATGGCATTTTTAACTTCTGCATTTGTCAGGGTGTAAATCAAAGGATTGAGCAAGAGAGTACAAATAGTGCAAAACAATGCCATCCATTTGTCCACGGGAAATGTGGTTGGAGGGCGAATGTATGTGAATGAACATGGAACAAAGAACAAGGTGACCACAGTTATGTGGGAGGTGCAGGTGGAGAGGGCTATCTTCTTCCTTCTGCACTCTGGTTACTCAGATCATGTAAGATAAAAATATAGGAGATGATCAGGATTATAAAGCTCACCATGCATATGGCCCCACTATTAAAGACTATAAGTAGATTTATGACATGAATGTCCATGCAGGCAAGTTTCAACAGAGCCTGCAGATCACAGAAGTAGAGATCAATAATATTAGGTCCACAGAAGGGTAATTTCAAAGCTAAAATAATTTGTGCTGAGGAATGGATACAAGATGCTCCCCAGGCCAGATTCAGCAACATACCACAGACATGTCTGTTCATGATGGTTGTGTATCTCAGGGGCTTACAAATGGCCACATTGCAATCAAAGGACATAAGAATGAGCATCAAGGTCTCCATACACCCAAAGAAGTGAAATTCAAAGATCTGGGTCATGCATTCATTGTAGGAGATCACTTTCTTCTCAGATACAGCATCTCTAATCATTCTGGGTGCTGTGGTTGTGGAGAAACAGGCATCAGCAAAGGATAAGTAGAAAAGAAAGAAGTACATGGGGCTCCCAAGCATCTGACTGTATCTGATGGTCATCACAATAAGTAAATTTGCCAGCAGAGTTGCAAGGTAGATAAACAGGAAGACCACAAACACTATTTCCTCCTTTAGGACATTCTGTGTGAACCCTAACAGAATGAACTCATACACAGTGCTATTCAGGTCCATGGTTAGAGTGGCTGTAGAAAGGACATAGTTGAGAAAGTTTTATCTGCAAAGAAATTGGAAGAGGTGTTGATTTGGCAAGAGCAGTGGACTTGGCTCTGGATTACTGCTTTATAGTTCTATTTTCATGAACATGATAGCTCAGTAGTTCTAAAATATTTTCATTCATTAAAATCATAGGGGAAACTTTTTTTTTAAATGCTGATGTCCATGCTTTTACCATGAGACTTCCTGGGTGGAACCAAAATTTTGAAGGTAAAACAAAACTGTGCAGGTGGTTGATTGTAACACCCAGGTATGAGAATTGTTGACTGCTGTTGACCTTGAGTAAGTTACTTTAATGTTTTAAAGCTTTTATTTTATAGGAAAATTTGATATTCTAATAGATACTTCAAGTATATTCATATGTACATGATTTATATGTGCATAGGTATTGCACTCAGTAACTGAAAAACTGTATTCCTATCTAATACAAAAAAATAAATTTGGAGATTCCCTCTTGGTAAAAGTATTTCTTGATTTGGACACCAGTTTGCATTCATTCCTCCTGACCTATTAAATATCTTGGATTCATTGGGTTTTTTAATGCAATTTTATTGAGATATATTCATATATCATACAATAATCTAGTGTCAAATCAAGTGTTCACAATATCACCATATAGTTGTGCACTCCTGGTTAAGTTTTAAGGACAAATTATTTCTATACCTTTTGACTAATGTTGGCCTTAAATTTACCTTCATTGTCAGTCAGAACACATGAGATGTTTAAATAAGTCACTATAGCTGTCATAATTGAGGGAAATTTCTATGTATGTGAAACCATCTATTACTAATATTAGATGCATAGTATTTATTTTCACATCCTATGGATCTGACCTGATGTATCATTTCCTATACATATATAAAATGAATAATGTCTTTATTCACATATGATTCTCCTACCCTTATCTTTCAGAGTTTTGTTTTCTTCCAATTTTTGTTTCTCTTAAAGATACCTTTAAAAATACATTTCAGCACTACCATATGTACATATTTTTCTCATTGTTCTACTTTATTTTTTGTTCATATACAAAGTTTAAAAATGCAATCATGCTTTAATATTATATTTTCTGGTTTTCATTTTGGATGGTTAAAAGCCTTTTCCCTTTAGTTAAAGGGCATCTATAATGCAATTATACATTTTTGCAGTTAAAAATTCACATATAAAAGGTATAATATTAAATATTTTCCTTTATTTTTATTTATTTATGCAGTTTTTTAATTTTCAAACTTGAATTCTTTTTAATGAATCTGTTCTCATTTGTAGACTTTACCTTATTTTTAATAATTTCATCAAAACAAACCCATAGGATTAATGTGGCAATATATATGAATATTTCAGTTACAAGTAACTTTGCAAGTAGACTTTCAATTTAGTATTATCAATATTTATTAGAAATACTTTCATTATAGAAACAGTATATTTACATAATAAAATATACAAAGTTTATAGTAGATTAGAGGGTGAATAATAAAGTGTCCATACAAAACTCATGATTCCCTAATCCCACTGTCCAGAATTAAGTGTCAGTCCTTTACGCAATGTTAGAGTGTTTCATGTTTATACATTTATTTACTTTGCTTAAATACATCATTTCAGGTACAAATTGGATCATTGTTCTCCCCTGTTTTAAAAATACAAGAATATGGCAGAGTTTTCTATTGGAAATCAAACATAATCATTTTTGCTCCATTAATGACATATCTTTCTTTGATTACTAGTGATAGTATAATGTTTTTCTCTATATAATTCTTCCTTCTTATATTTTATATGTTCTGAATTATGTCTATATTTTTCAATTAATTTTTTCAATACTTTCAAATTTTGAAGACTTCCTATTTTTTTTAATTTCTATACAGCCAAATATGTCAAAACATTTTCCTTTTGAAATTCAGTTTATTTTTTCAATTAGGGTAGTTAATATGTTTTTTCATCTTGCATTATTTCTATGCTTCTAAATACTTTTATCAAATGATTTGGAATTTATTTTAATATGAGTTATTAGATACTCTCACTTTTTCTGAATAATCAATTAATATAATATCATCATCAAGTCAGTTATATATATGTTAAGAAACCACTCAGATCTGAGGTAGCTATAGTGGAAAGATGTTCTCAACCACTTTTCAACCAAATTAGAGGAGCAACATAATTCTAAATAAGATCATTAATAACACAAGAATTCTACACAACTGTATGTGATAATACCAAGTGAATTGTGGTTCCAAAATTTGAGATTCCTAGAAAATGAATCCATTGGTCAGCAAAGGTTCAAAAATTAGAAGGAAGTTGAATTACAGTTTTAAATGTATGAAACTGAAATTTCCAACAAGATTCTTTGGAACTCAAGTTTTCAATTAGTTTATACTGGGTTTTCTTGATGAGAATATTTCAAAATTAGTAACACAAATTGTTCATTTACTCTAATAAAGTTACATAATTTAAATAAAACTTGAAGATTTTTGAACTCTGATGTGTAAACATTAGTTATAATATGATAACTAGTATCTCTGGATGGCAGTACTAGTTATCTGATAAGTATAAAAGGGAAAACAAATTAATTATTACTTAATTTCAATAAATTATTTTCCTAACAGAGACTAAAGACAAAAAAGAGTGAACTTGTCTGTGAGAAGAGGAGCATTTAGGTGATAAATGAATGGAAAACATTATAAGAAGATAGTATGACTTGCTTCAGATAAACATGGAGATGACCTCTATATAAACAATATTCATTAAATTAAAAAGTTTTGAGAGGTAAATTTATAGGTAGATAATGACAGTCAGGTCATGCAATATTATTTTGCTTTGTTTCAAATTAGCAGAGAAAAGTTGAAGACATGATAATCTGAATTCAGCACCTAACAAGATAGATTTCTTGGCTCAGAGTTTCATCATTGAATTCATCCTTTATTTCCTAATATTCATGGGCTCTGTCTGATTTTAGGGTGGGTCGGGATATGTCTCAGTATCAAAGTATGATTCTCTCTAATTTAACATCTTTAATTTGTAACTGTTGACATTTTAACAGTTAAAATAATTTCTTGTCTCAAAATTCTATATCTAGTACCAAGATTTCTCTTTTGTTTCTCCAACAAATAAACATATACCTGTAAACTCAAGAAACCTTTTTTTGTTTTAACTACTTTAAATAAGTATTTAATTGAATAAAATAATCCAGATTATATACTATTCTTGTACTTTATATTTTAAAGTGGTTTTCATTTTTGTTATTTCAGTTGTCCTGCATATATTCTTGTGCGGTAAATATGGCATTATTTTCTGTTCACTTTTAGGTACAAAGTTTGATCTGTGATACAGAGAGATTTGCTGAGTTCAGTTGGGTTAGAATTAGGATAGACTGTTACTAGAGGGATTCTCTCTCTAGCATCCACCTTTCATCTCATATAAAACCTCAAATCTCAAATGTCCATTTAAATTGCATCCTATTTGATTGATTTGATGCCAAATGATCCATTAATTCCTGTCCTTATCTCAATATCAATTTTTGTAAGTTTCATTGTGGGACGAACATGAAAGCATAAAACTAGATACATAATGAGTAATAACAAAGGGAAGAAAGGGCAGAATGGAGCCAGAGAAGGGGAGAGTAGAGTGACAGTGAGCAGAGAGCAGGGAAGGAAGAAGAACCAGGGATAGGACACTGAAAGACATATGGAGGAAAGATGAGAAAACAATGTTATAAAGGATCCTTAAACCAAGAGTTCATCACTATGTCGGCTTTTTTGCTGCTGACCTCTTCACTATTACTTGCCCCCAGACCAGACAGGGAGTGAAATTGTGGGTCATGAGCAAGTATTGCTATGGGTCTTAAATAACCAAGACAAGTGTGAAGTGCAGTCCTATAATATGCCTGTACTCAAAAATATCACTGCTAAACTTAGTCTTCAAATGAGGGCACCTCCAAGAACAGAGATTCCTGCTAGATTGACCTCAATATCATGGTGTAGTTCCTCTCCCCTTATGTGAGAACTGAGGCTTTTAAGAATTATTGCAGTGCAGAACTGAACCTAGGGAATGCTTTCAAACCCTGGGCCACTGAAGTGAATATAAAATCCCCCAGGCTGCTCTTGAGGAGGCAATGGAAAGAAAATATTTCATAAAGGCTTATAAACTTACCTCCTATGAGTAAATAGATGAGTTCTATTAAAGTACATTATTCATAGCTTCATCTTTCATTTACTTAGAGATGAATCATATGAAATCTGGATAGAACATGTAAATTATACTTCATTGTGATTTAGCAAGGTTTTCCATCACAGGAAGTTACAGGAAGTGAAGAGTTTATGGAAAAAAGAGATTCTGTGTGTAGCCAGATTTCACATGGTTTAGACAAAACAACAGGGTTTACATCACAGGATGGCACTGTATGACAAAATAGGAGAAGTTTCTCAATATGGTTCCTGAAAACATCTTTTTGGAAGAAACTATTCCCATGCTCTGAGACAGAAATGCCTCTGAGCCAGCAATCATACCAATTTCTCATTTAGAGAAATATGATTTAAGCATTTCTCATTTTACTGCATTCCATATTTATAGTAATTCCCACAAAAGTCTACAATGCCAAGGGCAAGGTTTTAGCATCATCAGCTCCAAGGAAATCCTTACTCTCTATCCAGTCCCAAAGGATTGCCCAATGAGCTACTCTGCTCAGATGGTAAAAGGGCAAAAGTAAACCTAGGGGCCAATTAGTTAAAACTGCAACTCACTTTGAATTGCAGGTGAGAAAACACCATTTCCTTCTCCATATTATTTGCTTAAACACATCTGTTGTAGAGGCATGAAAGCCTTTGATATTAGTTGAAGGTGCATACAGGTGAAACACATGTAGTAGATGGGAGTCCTGGCTTCACAACTTAACTGCTGTGTGAACTTAAGTTTCTTCACCTCTTTAATTTATTTATTTTAACATAAATAGCATTAACTTCCTAGTTTTCTAATACCATCTATATATTTAAGTCAGTGTAAAATAGAGGAGGGAGAAGTAAAAGGTAAAATAATTATTGCATACTTGTCTTTTTTATTTTCCTTTAAGTTTTAAAAATATGCCTGACAGTATATCTACTTATAGAGAAGAATGTTCAATTTTTGCTTTTGAATGTAGTTGTGAGCTATTCAAGATGGGAGAGATTACATTGCAATATTTCTCTCATGCCTAGGAGAGCATATTTAAACCCATCTGACCTAAGAATTAAGTGCTTTGCACATATCACCTGCTATGTATCTTCAATGAGGGTAAAGTGAAAAGTCTGGGTGGTGGTGGGGGGAGAGAAAGGTGGAGACAAAATGGAGATGGGAGAATGACATGAATAGATTGTCCACACTTTGAACTTTTAATGAAGGACCTAGTGGCAACCAGTAGTTACAAGTATTTCAGAAAACTGAAAATCACACCTCAGTATCTGAACTTTTAGTTAAATATGCACTGGAAGAACCTTGAGTAGGGATTTTTGTAAGTCACTTACAGTCTCTGAGTTTCAACTTCCCCATCAATTAAATGGAAATAAGAAGGCTTAGCTTTAAAAAGTTTCCCTAAATACTAAAGACATAACACATGAAAAGAAAGATTCCCTGGCTCAGAGGAAGTACAGAAGAAATATTTGTATATTTTTATTGATCCTCTTTAACATGTGGAATTGAGGCCAAGAGTAGGGAAACACCTCACCCAAGCTTACATACAATTGAGCTTAGAATACAAATCTCTTAATGACAATTCTAAGGCTCTTTTCCTTAAATCAGATAATACATTAATAACATAAGTTTCCTTGACCCAGGAAATAAGACAGTCAATGAAGGAGTTCCCCTCACCAAGTGACCCTGTTGAAGGACTCTAAACTAATTCCCAGCTCTGGGGGAATGAACAAATTTCCCAATTGTGTTTGGGAAATTTTTGCTGAGGGTGTTTTTGAAGATCATTGAACTGTCCAAAGGGAAGATGTTAAGTCAATGATCCCTAGCGGTTCCTCTAAGATCTGAAATGAATTGACCATGAGAGCTCATTAAATATAAAATATTCATTGTAGACTGAAAGACTGGGTTACCAAATTGAACTCTAGATTATGGTAAAGCCATGTTGGGGAATTACTGAATACAGTTAACTGGGGGTGTTTAATCACTGGATCCATATAAATGTGAATAGATCACAACAGAGATTTGTATATGTCCTAGTTTGCTAATGCTGCGGAATGCAAAACACCAGAGATGGATTGGCTTTTATAAAAAGGGGGTTTATTTGGCTATACAGTTACAGTCTTAAGGCCATAAAGTATCCAAAGTAACACATCAGTAATCGGGTACCTTCACTGGAGGATGGCCAATGGTGTCCGGAAAACCTCTGTTAGCTGGGAAGGCACATGGCTGGCGTCTGCTCCAAAGTTCTGGTTTCAAAATGGCTTTCTCCCAGGACGTTCCTCTCTAGCAAGCTTGCTCTTCTTCAAAACGTCACTCACAGCTGCACTCCGTTCTTCCCCCCAAGTCAGCTCATTTATATAGCTCCACCGATAAGGGCCCACCCTGAATGGGCGGGGCCATGCCTCCATGAGAACATCTCATCAGAATCATCTCCCACAGCTGGGTGGGGCACATTCCAAGCAAATCCAACCATCACCAAAACACCTGCCCCACACAAGCCCACAAAGATAATGGCATTTGGGGGACACAATACACTCAAACCGGCACAGTATATTTTGAGTTTTGATTAACTTCTTCCTCACACTTAATCTTAGGATAAATTAGAGCCCTATTTTAACTTCTGTTTATCTAAAGTTGTTTCTTATTTAGATGAGGTATCTAGGAAATAATGCAGAAACTGTGGCCAGATTCAAATTGAAACCTGGATAGTGGGAGTTTGTATATGAATATACATGTGACTGAACAGATAACAACCACAATGAAGTGGGAGGTGCAGGTGGAGAGAACCTTCCTTCTGCACTGTGGTTTCTCTTAGAATAAAAATAGCCATATAGAAGGTAAACAGGATTAAGAAACACAGCATACATTTGGCCCCACAATTGGACACAACTATTAAATTTATCATACAGTTATCCAGATAAGCAAGTTTCAAAAAGGGCTGCAAGTGAGAGAATATTGATTGCTCACATTAGTTACACAGAGAGGAAATCTCAAAGCTAGGAAAGCTGTGCTGAAAAAGGGATACAAGTCTTACCCAAACCACAATCACCAACATAACCCAGACAACACACAGGTTCATGATGATTTTGTACTGCAGGATCTTTCTTACAAATGGCCACATAGTGATCAAAAGCCATGATGATGAGCACAGGCATCTCCAGGTAATCAAAGAAATGGGCTGCAAAGACCTGAGTCATGCAGTCATTATAGGAAATGGTGTTCTTCTAGCAAGGGCCTCCATAATCAGTCTGGGGGCCATGGTTGTAGAGAAGCAGGCACAGTAAAGGACAGGTAGAATAGAAAGAAGTACACTAGTCACCAAAGTGTCCATCTTGTCTTAACAGTCACAACAAAGAGAAAGTTCCCCTATAGTATTGCACGTTAAAATATCAAAAAACTACAAATACCGCTTTCTATTTTCCAGAATCTTATTTCAATCCAAACAGAATGAATCCAGCCACAGTCTTATTCAAACTATTACAGTAGCTATAGGTGGAATTTGGTTGAAAAAGCTTTAATATTTGGTGAGAAGAAAAGAAGTGACATGTTAGGAAGATCAGGGGGCTGAACTCTGAATTCCTTAGTTCTGCTCCCTGTTCTGTTACATTCAAGTGACTTTGGTGTCCACCAGAATACAGTAAATTCTTGTAAATCAGAGATGCCCATTCCTCTCTGAGACTGATGTATTGATTCAGAATCTCACTGTATTGGACCAACGCATTTGCATTTTGGAACAAAAGATTATGTCTTTCACAATTTTTATTCCAACAGAAACTGAAAAATGCAGAGCTTGTCTTTTCCTTAGGCAACTGATTAAATAGCTTTGAAATATTAAGTGACTGTACCTTCCCTATTTTATTAGGAATTTTTAAAAGAATTAAAATGAAAAAGAGAAGCTTTTAATACCCATGCATTTACACATACATACACATATATATTCCATGTATTATGTATTTATTTATACACTCTGAATTTTGAAAATCACAATTCCAATATAAAGAAGCATTAATATTAAAAAAGAAGCCCTCCTGAAGAGAGTATGTTCAGTTCAGTTAACTGATTTTTTATGTCTTTTTGTACCAGACCACTTGAATATATTGGGTAGAATGTGCTTCACAAAGAATCTATTTTGACTACCTTTTACCTAGGCCTGAACATTTCACCTATATTAATGGCAATGACAAAGCAAATGTCTGGATAACACTTTGAAGTTTGCATAATAGAGTGCAACTATTCTTTAATTTCCACTTTAATTTATCCCATTGCTTACCTTAAACATACAATACTGGGCTTCTCTGTTTATGTTACACTGCTATAACAGTTTCCAATATTCCTATTACTTAAGGTGTGATAATGCATATATTTTTATTAAAGAATTTGGCTATTTGTTCATTGATATATTTATGTTGTCTCCAATTTTCACTCTAATAAATAATAGTTCTACAAACAATTTTGAAATATTCAAACTGAATTTTTTCCCCCAAGTGCTAGTCTTTTCATTGTTAAAGATGTGAGGTAAAATTATTTTTCAATATCATTGTACCCTTTTATTAACTCTATTTTATTATAGAATAATATATAATTATAAAATATTCAAGGTAAGCAGAGAACATAAGGAAGAAAAATAAGAAACTTTCTCCCAATTCTTTGACTCTATAATCCTCCTCTCCAGATAACACTACTTTGTTTCTTGGATATCCTTCAAGAAATTTTCAATAAGTATAATTGCATGTATGTGTACTGTATCTTGATAACTTCTGTATGTACAAGCATGGTCAACATTTCAGTGTTGTCAATTTTGCCTAAAAGCTATTTTACATGTAACTAATAGGCTGCCTCATGACATTATCACATTATCTCTCTAGTAATAGCTAATAGTAGCAAGTTATTAGTATTAAATTTTATTTTTATTATTTTCATTAAGAAATTTATTACCAACAAAAATGTAATTTTTTTGCATTTGCTTTCTGAAAATTTGCACTTCTGAGAAGCATTTATCTTTTGCCATTTCATCTTTTTTGAATCTTGTGTATTAATATAGCATAATAAGTATTATGTATCTTACTTAAGAGTTCAGCAGCTGAAGCCAAATGGCTTCAGTCAAATCTGAGCTCCATTGTTTACTATGTGTGATTTTGGACAAGCCACTTTACATATAATAGGACTCCTATACAGCTTAAATGAAAAAAAAAAAAGAAAAAGCTCTATTTTAAAATGAAAATTTGTTAAACCTCAAACTCTACTTTCACCACTATTATGTTCACTTTTTCTCCATGTGCACTGATTTCTCTACTCCAGTAAATGTTTTACTTTTTTATGTAATCAATTTTTCCATTGCAATTTAGTCCACTGTTTTGAAATTAATAAATTACCTTATTTGTTCTGTTCTAATATATAATTCAATAATTGTCTTTTGTTTCAGATAGTGACTCAAAATTAGCTGAAGTTATCTTGAGGAATGTGGAAACTGCTCACCTCTTATTAACAGCTTAATAAGAGTTTCACAATCAATGTAGAGAGGATCATTAATTATGTACAGCAGCATGTGGGAGGTACTAGAAGAGTAGAAACCATCTACAGAGAGAGGAGTACACATTCCTAAAGTACAGATTGGTTGGTGAGGAGTTCACAATTATGTAAGAGATGAGCTATAAGTTAACTGGAGAAAGTTAGGTTCCAAACCTGGTTCTTTGAGATGCAAATGTTCAAAACCTTTTCTTGAGAAGAATGTGAACACAGTGATCAGTGCTGAGAACTGGAAGCCACACTGCCTAGATCCAACTGCATCCCACTGCCTATCAGAGATGTGACATTTAATAGACCCTTGATATTTCAGGATATTTCAGGATTTCTATGAGGGTTAAATAATTTAATATGTGTAAAGCACACAGAATATACAAGTGCTAGGTACTGAGTGGTTATGATGTGGTTTTCAAGAGGTACGTTCAATTTTTTAAAAAATATCCATTCAAATTATCCATTTGACCATAATAAAGCTACACAGTTCCTTTGCTGAGTGACTGAAAGCATATCAGCACTGTGGATGACACTAGCTATATCATGGGAATTGGAGGGTAAGCGGACAGTTCCAGATATACTAAATAATGAAAAAAGAAAAATCAATAAAAAGTACAGAACAATTACAATAAAAGGAGCTGTGAGGGGAGGAAAGTAGCAATAAAAAAGGCCTTTGCTTATGAAAATGTAAATAATGATAATAAAAACACTAGTTAAAATTTCTATGACAACATTTTGCTGTTAGTCAATAAAGAAAGGAAGGAAGAGAGAAAATAAATTTTTAACATATATGTTTTTAAATTGCCTTCTAAATCTTTAATTTACATAAAACAAAACACCATTCCAAAGACAAAGCTGGAAGGACTTTGAAAGCTGTATGCAAACATGATACCAACACTTCAGTTAAGATATAGAACATTTGCGTTACACCATAGAGAGTCTCATGTCCCTTTTCAGCAAATCTCATTTCAGTTTTTGCAATCACTTCTTCCATTCACAGGCAAAGAATTATTTTTATTTCCCTTTAAACATTGAAGAGGGAAAAAAAAAACTCTGGAAAACTATTTTCCTACCAAGGAGACCATGACATATTTATACATAATTCTGTTACCTTCATATGTACCTATCATTATAACAAAAGAAGATGTGACTGAATTACCTGGGAATAAGAACATCCAATAAACTGCACTCTAATAAGAGTGACTGTCTCCAAGAGAAAATGGTAACTTTCCTGGAGAGCATCATGTTCCAAAACCTGCTTTAGCCTTAACTCTGCATGTAGACCAAAATAGACTGACCCAACAGCCCCATCATTTACAGTGCATTTGCCTACATTATTTGACTTTGCAGTGATGCCATTTATATTACCTTATTGTTGACTCTTGTGCAAGAAAACCTGAGCTGGGGCAGATCTTAAATGAATGAATGAAATATTATGAAATCATAGATCAGCACAGAAAGATACTATCTATAACTCATTGAATATCAGTGACTTTTGAAACATTTAAGGCTATATCTGGTCTTTTCTTTTCCTGCCATAGGTACAGGCACTATTTATGCCATAATGAAAGCAAATAGAAGTATCAGAATATGGTTTTTAAATACTTGTTTGGGTGATATAGAATGCCTTTTATGCATTTATTTGTATTTATGTTATGCAAAATTTTATTGAGCTGTAACATAAGTATAGAAAATGCACATAGAACAACATTCCACATAAATAAAATGTCATTAAATGAACATATCAGGTAACCATCACCAAGATTGAGAAACGCTACAACCAGAATCCTAAAATCCTGAAATGTTCTTCTAGTAACTGACTCCTTAAGGGTAATTACCAAAATGATTTTCTTATGCTTTGACACTTTTATAAATGAACTCATGTAGTACATTTATGATTGACATTTTGCTCACAATATATTTGTGTAATTTATACACATTTTGTGTAGTTACAGATTATTGATGTCCATTACTTCATAATATTCATTATAAGAATAATCCACAATTTATTCATTCCTTCTTCCACTGATAGATATTTGGGTTGTTTCCACTTTTTTTAAAAATTTCAGTTGCCTTTAGATGAAAATATATATGCTTTTCTATTGGATATAACTAGCAATGAAATTGCTGGTTCACTGTATATGTATATATTCAGCTTTAGTAAGTAATTGCAAGGAGCTTTCCAAAGTGGCTGTGCTGATTTAAATCTCCAACAGCAATGTATGAGAGTTTCAGTTGCTCTACATCATCATCCATCAATAATATACATTGTCTACCTTTTTCATTTGAGTTCTCTGGTGAGTATATACATGTGCATAGTCATATCTCATGAGGTTTATATTTATATTTTCCTGATAACTAATGAAATTAGTGCCTTCTGATGATTAAGCACCTTTAATAGTCTATTGGAGTCTTTTGGATATGAAGGTTGTGCTGGAAACAGTATTCTCTCTTTTTCTCCCTTCATGAAAAGTTGGGGTGAAAACAGTGTATTTCTTCTTTAAAATCTGGAATAATTGATCATTAGAGACATCTGGCCTGAAATTGTCTTTCTGGGAAAGTTTTTAATAACAGATGTAATTGCTTTAACATACTTTACAAAAATGTCATCTCCAGGACTACTGACAAGAGAGCTACAGGAGAGAAAACAGCCCCACTTAAGTGGAAGCAGCATTCAGAGGGGAGAACAAAAAAAGCAACAAGATAAAGGAAAGTTCATGAAAGAGACGAAAATGTAGAGAAGATTTAAGGATATCAAGTTAAGAAAGCAGCAGTTGAACAAAATGAATGCCTTGCCTCAGACCAACACCACCTCAGAATTTTAGCATTTTTTCAGTCATTATTTCTTAATATTACTGGACTATTGTACTGTTCTATTTTTTGTGGGTTTTTTTTTTTTTGTTTGTTTGTTTTTTTGATGGGTGGTGTGCATCCAGTATTGGAGCACAGTATTTTCTCTTCTTTAGCAGCCTTATTTTCCCTTTATCTTTTGATGTTTTAACCAGTTCAAATTATGTCTGGTCCCAAATGTTTCTAACTAGTCCCAAGTATTCTTTTTCCAGAAAAGCAAACTTATACCTCTATCCCCTGTGGGCCTGTATTACTGTGAGATTTATTAAATATGTACTGAAGATAATCCTAAATTAAATACCATTCTTGTATTATGATCTTAAAACTTAAACAGGTTTTTACATTTGCTATTTCATTTGTCCTGAAAATTTTCTTTCAAGTTGTATGTAGCCATTCACCTTGTTCTCTTTTATATATAAATATTGACTTGTAACATAAATTTATTCCTAGAAAAGTTGTCTAAAACTAGGACAGAGTATTACTCTATACTTTCTCCCACTAGCATCTACCCTACAAGTTGAATGAAACATTAACTCCAGCAATCCATGCAAAGTGTTTCCTAGAAAAGAGAATTCATTAACCAGCAGAGAAGGAAGCCAACTGGTATCTTCAATTGCTACCCTTATCCAACATCAAGTTTTGTAAACATCAAGATGGGAAAAATATCAAATCAGAAAACTAGGTACATAGTGGATAACAATGAAGGGAGGAAATTAGAGAAGGAAAAAGTAGAGTGATAGTGAGCAGACATCAGGAATGGAAAAAGAGCCAGAGAATAAGATTGAAAAATATATGTAGAGTAGAGGTGAGGAAAGTGTTATCAAGGATCATTTGACCAAGCTTTCATCACAGAGTTCAACTGCTTTCCCCCAATCCCCAGCACTATCACTTACCCCTAAACCAGAGAGATGTGCCATTGTGGGTCATGAGTAAGGGTTGCTATAGGTCATAACAACACGGTACAATGGTGTAGAAGCAGCCCTGAATTACACACTGTTCCTGAAACATCACTAACAACCTTAAACTCTTCAAATGAGGGCACACCATAGAACAGAATCTTCTGGGCTGGCCTGAACACCATGGCAAAGTTACCATACTCTTCTGTGATGACAGTAGCTTTGGAGAGACAATGTGCTTTCGGGTGGAGGTCAGGGAAGGTTTAGGACACATGGCCCACAATAACTCTTCATTTTGGAAATACTCTTCAAGGGCTCCAATGACTTTTAGGAGACAACGTGATTATAGAGTCCACCAAATCAGTGTTCAGAAGGTGATATGAAGAACATATTTTAGACTTACCATTTATGAGCTAAGCTGAGCAAATATATGACTTCCAATGAAGTATGTTGTTCATATGTTCAACTGTAATTTACATAGAAGGTGAATCATATGAAGTCTGGATAAAACTTTCAAACTATACTTTATGGTGGTTTAGTGATGCTGTCTATCATAGGAGGTTATGGGGGGTGGGGAGTTTATGGAGAGAGGATAGTCTCCCTGTGGCCCAACTTCACATGGTTCCTCCCAAGAGGCAATGGTTTGGACAAAAACATGGTCTATGGCACAGGAAGGTATATGTGGGAAAATAAAATGAGTGGAGATTCTCAACTGAATTCCTGAAAAATCCTTTATGGAAGAAACTATTCCTGTGCTGTGAGAGAGAAATGCTTCTGAGGTCATCACCATTAAAACAGGTTCTCATTTGGAAAAGCATGTGTTTAATGTTTCTCTTTTTACTGCATTGTATATTTATAGTAATTCCAACAAGTGTTTAAAATTTCTGAGGAAATTTCCAGCCTCATGAATGCCAAGGAAACCCTTGCTTCCAGGCCAATCCTGAAGGACTGCCCAATGAGCCAATAAGATAAGATAATGAGAAGGCAAAAGCCAACCATGGGGTCAATTAGTTAAATGGCAACTTACTGGAAATACAGGTGAGGAAACAGGATTCCCTTCTCCACGTAATTTGCTTAAGCCCATCTCTTCAAGAGGCATGAACATCTTTGAAACCAGTTAAAGAAACAGAGGTGAACTATTTATGGTAGGAAAGAGTCCTGGCCCTACAAGTTACCTGCTGTGTTAACTTAAACAAGTTTCTTAATCTCTTTAATTTTCAGTTTCTCTTTTAAGAAATAGCAGTTAAATAATCACTTATTTTACCATTATTAATATTATTCTCCCATTTCTATTCACATATATATTTTATGTCAATGTAGAAAGGAGGAGAGGTGAGAGAGGTAAAAAATTAAAATAATCATTGAATACTTGTCTTTTGTATATTCTTCAATTTTTAAGGATATGTCTGACACTTTACACACTTCTCTCAGGGATGAAAATTTGATTTATGCTTTTGAATGTCATTGAAAGCTATTAAAGTTTGGCTAGATACAAACTTAAATTCCTTCCTTAGGGAACATATTAGTACTCATAACTTTGACCTTAGAATTACCTGCTTAGCAAGCCACAGGATGCCATCAATGCAGTTAAATTGAAAGTTTGGGTTGGAGAAGGGGAGTGAGAGGTAGAAGACAGAAATGGATATGGGAGAATGGCATAAATGGATTGTTCCATGCTTGGCATATATACTGGCAACCAGCAGTCCAAAATGTTGCAGAGAAATATCTTGGATAAAAAAAAAATGAAGTACTGCAAGAATCTTGAGGAAGCTTTTCAGTAATTCATTTCAAAACTCAGAGCTTTAACTTCACTATCAATTAAATGAGCATAAGAAGGCTTAGCTTTCAAAACTATTTGAAAGACTAAAAGAGATAGTATATGAAAAGAAAAATTTCCTGGCTTGAAGTGCAGAAGAAATATTTATATTTTTATTAATCTTCCTTAAACATATCAAATTGAGGCCAAGAGAAGAGGAATACCTCATACAAACTCACACAGCTAATTGGTATCACAACTGAGTTTAAAATCAAGTTTTGTTAATGACACTCTAAAGCTCTTTTCTTTTAGTAACATAGCACACTAATGCCATAAACTCCCTTAGCCTGGGAAATAAGAAGAGCCAATGAATGAGCCCCTGCATCAGACTTCCCACTCAAAAGACCCTAAACCTACTCCCAGCTCTGAGGAAATGATCAAGCTTCCCAGTTGTGAGGGGAAAATTTTGCAGAGAGAAGTTTCATGGATCATTGAACTGCCCAAAGGTGGGACACTGAATGAATGATCTCTTGTTCCTTCAAGCAATGAGGTGAACTAACCATGAGTTCTCATTAAATAATCATTGTAGATTAAATGGCATGATTATCTCCAGGTTTTGAGAAAGCAATGCTGGGTTTTACAGAAACAGTCAACTGTGGTCATTCAATCACAGGAAATGTAGAATAGTGAATGGATTACAACTGAGGTTTGTACTATTTGAGGTTTTAATCCAATTCTTTTTTACATGTAATCTTGGAATAAATTAGAGCCCTACTTTAAACACTGTCCAATATAGTTGTTTGTTACCAACATGAGGTTTCCAGAGAAAAATTAAGAAACACTGGCCTGATTCACCTGGAAATGTGGTTAGTGGGCATATTGTATAAATACATATGAACCAAAAAATGTGACAACCACAATAAAATGTACAGTGTGGGTGGAGAGAGCTTTCCTCCTTTCATCTTTCTCAGAGAGTTTCACACAACTACATAGAAGATAAAGAGAATTATGAAACACACCACACATGTGGCTATACCATTGGAACAACAAGCAAATTTATGTGGTAAGTTTCAACAAGGTTTGAAATCACAAAAATAGCAATGAAATACACTGTGGTCACAGAAGGGTAATCACAGAGCCAGAGAAAGTTGTACTGGAGAATGGATACAACATCCCTCCCAAGCCAGAACCACCAAGTCCCCACAAACATGCTGTCTCATGATTGTTATGCAGATGGCGGCAAATGATCCAAGGCAAGAGTTTGAGCACACTGTCATCACAGAAAATCTCTACTGAGATTTTCTCTTTCTTCTTGAGTCATTGTAGGTAGTTTACATGTTTCCAAGAATTTGTCCATTTCATTTTAAGTTATCTAGTTTGTTTGTGTACAGGTGTTCATAGGATCATCCTGTATGCCTTTTTATTTCTGCAGAATCAATGATAATGTCCTCTTTTCTTTTCTGATTTTAGTTATTTGTGTCCTCTTTATTTTTTCTTTCTTTTTTTGCTTTGCCAGTCTGGCTAAAGTTTTTTGATTTATTGATCTTTTTAAAGAACCAAGTTTTGGTTTTGTTCATTCTCTGTATTGTTTAATTCTCTATTTCATTTATCTTTAATCTTTGTTATTCTTTCCTCTTTCTTGCTTTGGGGTTAGTTTGCTCTTTTTTTGTAGAACCTCCAGTTGTATGGTTAGGTCTCTGATTTCAAAGTTTTCTTCTTTTTTAGTATAATCATGTAGAGCTATAAATGTCCCTCTTAGAGCTTCCTTTGCTGCATCCTATACATTTTTATATGCTGTATTTTTGTTCTTATTCACCTCAAGACATTTTCTGTTTTCCCTTGTGATTTCTTCTTCTACCCAATAGTTGCTTGAGCATGGGTTGTTTAATTTCCAGATATTTGACAATTTTCCAGTTTTTCTCTTTAATATTAACTGCTAGCTTTATTCCATTGTGGTCAGAAAAGATATATTGTATGCTTTCAATATTTTAAAATTTATTGTGAATTGTTTTATGTCCTAAGATTTGTTCCTTCCTGGGAATGATCCATGTGCACTAGAAAATAATGTGTATTCTGCTGCTTTGGGGGGGAAGTGTTCTATATTTGTCCATTAGGTCTAAGTGCCATTTAAGTTTTCTATGTCCTTACTTATCTTATGTCTAGATGTTATATCCATTATTGAATGTGGCATATTTAAGTTTCCTCCTACTGTTTTAGAACCTTCCATTTCTCCCATCAAATCTGTCAATATCTGCTTCATATACTTTGGGACCCAACCATTAGGTGCATGTGTATTTATAATTCTTATGTCTTCTTTTTGAAAGTACCACTCAATCAGTGTACTGGTTTGGATGTTGATGTCCCCCCAAATGCCATGTTCTTTGATGCAATCTTGTGTGGGCAGATGCATTAGTGTTGATTAGATTGTAATTCTTTCATTGAGCATTTCCATGGAGATGCGACCCACCCAACTGTAGGTGATAACTCTGATTGGATAATTTCCATGCACATGCGGCCCTGCCCATTCAGTGTGGGCCTTGATTAGTTTACTAGAGCACTATAAAATTTCAGACAGAAGAAGCAAGCTTGCTACAGCCACAAAGGACACTTTGAAGAATGCACAGGAGCTAAGAGTAGAGCTGCAGATAAGAGACAGTTTGAAGATGGCCATTGAAAGCAGACTCTTGCTCTGGAGAAGCTAAGAGAGAACAAATGCCCCAAGAGCAACTAAGAGTGACATTTTTTGAAGAGGAGCTGAGACCTAGAGAGGAACATCCTGGGAGAAAGACATTTTGAAACCAGAACTTGGAGCAGACACCAGCCACATGCCTTCCCAGCTAACAGAGGTTTTTACAGATGCCATTGGCCATCCTCCAGTGAAGGTACCCTTTGTTGATGGACACTTTATGGCCTTAAGACTGTACCTTTGCAACCAAAAAAAAACCACTTTTATAAAAGCCAATCCATTTAAAAGCCATTCCAACATGTTTGATATTTGCAAATACAGTGGCACCCCACTTCTCTGATACCAAAATCTGTTCCGGTTTGCCAATGCTGCCTTTTTGCAAAACACCAGAAATCACAGGGATGGATACTAAGTTTGAATGAATGAAATGGCTCTACTCCCAACCACAACCAACCTGGTCTGGGGCAAACCTAGAGTTAACAATGAGACTTAGGACCAGCACTGGGGACTTAGTTTTTCTTTGTTTGCTATTATTTATATTATCCCAATGCTCTGTCGAATCAGGGACTGGGTTTCAGGCTTCCTTCTCTTCTCTTCATTCTTACACTTTTGCTTGCTCACTCTCTTCTTCTATCAATTTTCCCTAAAATTACTCTTCTCTTCTTGTAACACACGGTCCTGGTAGAGCTCAAACTTAGACTAAAGGCTTAGTTTAATTTTTAAATTTTCTGTGCTTACACAAATGATACAACTACACAAACTGCTTAAGTATAACTTTTCTTAACATATAGACTAAGGATCCACAAAATTTGGCAATTTCAGTGCCATTTTAAAAATTTCCTCAAGAATCCCTGTCTTAACAAATTATAACATTATTTTACTGCTAATTATGTACAAACATAAAAATAGATATTTATGCCTCATAGTGGAAACTCACACAGTTAAGGGAATAGGTTAAATTTCTTATCAGAAATACATTAACAAGGACATAATATCAATATAATTAAAGGTGCCAATTCTGGATATGGCACTAAAGTTTAAAAGAACATATGATGCTTTTTGAGTTTGGCACCTCCAATTGATATTTCTGAAATATTCAGAAATCATAGTACATTAACAATACATTACAGCACATCTGCAATTCATTTGATATCAATGACTCTTACACCTGTCCAGAGTCTGTCAGGATTTTTCTTTTTCTGTCCTAAGTAGAGAAGCACTGATTTTTCCATTATGATAAACAAGAGAAGCAGAAGATGATATGAATGGTTGTCTATATGACCTAAAGCGTATTTCATATATTCATTCATGTTTATTTAGAACAACTTTTTTGACTTTCAACAAATGTATAGAAAATGCCAAATAAAGTTCGCTAAGTGAAAGCACCCACACCCAAGTAACAAACACCAAAATCAAGAAATGTTACAGCCATAATCCTAAAACCTAGAAACTTATTTTGCTTCCTTCTAGTAATGTTTCCAGAAGAGAAAAAATGTTCTATGTTTTTAAACCCATTAGCTTAATCTCTCTTTGATATTTATTTATTAAAATCAGGTAGTACACTCATTTTGTCTATGATTTCTTTCACTTGAAATATATTTGTGTAATTTGTCTATGTGACTGTAGAGATAAAGTTTATTCAGTTTAATTGTGGCATATAATATATATATTATGAATTCCCACAATTTATATTCATTCTAATGTAGATGAACATTTGAATTTTTCCAGATTTTTTTTTTCCTACTTGCTTTCATTGAACATATGTATATTTCTCCATTAGGTATAACTAGCAATGAAATCACTGGGTCTTGGGATATGTGTATTTTCAATTTGAGCAGATAATTCCAAAGAGCATTCCAAAGTGGCCATAATGATTTAAATTTCAACAAGAAATGTATGACAGTTCCAGTTTCTCTACATCTTCCTCAGTAATTAACTTTGTCTGTTATTCCTATTTAAGTTACTTAGTGAGCTAATAGATGTGTATAGGGGTTTCCCATGAGCTTTAACTTTTCATTTCCCTGATTAGTAATGAAGTTACCACCTTTCAATGATTAAGCACCTTTTGATATTCTATTGAGCTTTTGAAGATGGAGGTTTTACTGTAAACTTTTTCCTCATTTTTTTTCCTTTCTTGAAATCTTTGGGTGACAATGGTATATCTCTTCTTGAAATTCCTGGAAGAAATGAACATCAGAACCATCTGGCTTGAAATGGTCTTTGTGGAAGCTTTCTAAAAATAGATGTAACTGCCTTAACAGATATAACAAAAATGTCTTCTCTAGGTCTATTGGCATGTGAGTTACATGAGCAAAAACAACCTTACTTAAGTGTGAGCAGTATACAGAGGGGAGAACAAAGAAAGCAAGATGGTAAAGAAATGTTCAGCCTAGAGAATGAGAATATAGGAGATTCTGTTTATTGTTAGATCCTGTGGTTCCAGAAGATCTAATGAAAAGGGATGTGGTGAGATGAGAGTTAAGATGAAAAGTGGTCTCACCTAGCTGATAGGAGTTTAACATTCAATCTTAAAGCATCCTTATTAAAAAAAAGCTAGCATTCCCTAATATTACAGAGAGTCATTCAATCTCTTCAAATACTGAGAACTCACAACAGTTATGGATTAGCTAATAGATTTTTTGAAATGTTGAGATCTACTAGAATGTGAACTCTGAAGATAGGAATTTTTTTTATTATTTTTTATGGCTACCAATAATAGCACTTGGCACAAGATGTGGAATAAAAAAAAAATCTGTCAGATTGAATCGATTTTGAGTACAAAATGCTTCTGTGGATTTTCTTTATGCTAGATGCTTTTTTCAGAGACTGTTAGACATCCACTAAAACCCATTCTCCCCTTCATCAGTAACAAAGCATGCCTGGGTTTAAGGTATTCAAATTCTAATGTTGTGAGTTTTGATGGTTGATGCAAAACCATAATCTTTATGGAAAAAATCCTCAAAATGCACCTTCTACTGGACTTCTGACTGTCTCTGGTATGGGCAACTACTGTCACCAGGAAATTCCACAAACGATTTTTATTTGAAATTCCCCAACTCCTTGTAACAAGGTGCATCTCTGTGACTAAATTCTTGTCAATGATCTGTGAGCAGAAGGATGTGGGTAACTTCCTAGCTGAAATCTAAAAGGTTGAAGGTTCACTCCTCCAAATGTATTTTCTCTTTTTCTCAACTGAAACCGAGGATGTGGTTTAACAACTGCATCTAATAGTTCCCTATGGCAGTATTTTACAAATGGGGATATACATATGAACCAACTAGGCTGAAATTCAAATTATGATTCATTATTTCTGGAGTGCAGCCAGAATTCTGCATTTCTCATGAGCTTCAGGAGATAGCAGTGATGTTAATATATGAATCACATGTTTAATATGAAGGCCATAGAGAAGGATAAAGAAATAGATAGGAAGGAAACTGAGTCCATGAGTGAAGAAGAGAAGTTGCCAGGAAGATAATCTGTGAGCACAAGAGAAAGTCCAGTTAGGTAACATAATCATGGAAGTGACACTGCATTACATTTGCCATATTCTGTTGTTTAGTGGCAAAACACATATCACACCCACAGTAAAGGGGAGGGGGTGAAACAGGTTGTGAGTAATGAGGCAGGAATATTTATGAGCATTATTAGAATCTATTCAGGCTCACCTTGGTCATTAATCACTATATGTATTGCCAGTGAAAATTGTCCTCATATAAATGCAAATTGCATACCAGGTTATCTTGGTAGGAAAGAAATTTTACAAGGGATGATCTGGTACATTTCAAGAATGAGTAGGCCTTTGACAATCATAATTGACTGGGCCAGAGAGTCCTGCCCACTGCCCAGAGCATCACACTCAGACTTAAGTTGTGTGTTTTGTTTTTATTTTTCCAGTGCATACACAATATACTTAAGTAAACCATTCTTGTTGTACTACACAAATTTTATTCTAAAGGGTATTTCATATTTTCATTTTGAACAATATATAGAACTGTTTTAAAGGAAGAAAATAATCCCAAGGATCCCAGTTTTAATGTAAATGATTAGAAATATGTTACTATTATGGAAGAATACATCAAATGGTTTACAAGTGTCTAATAATTACAATTCTTATAAAAATGTAAAATAAAGCACATTTTCAAAAATAAAAACATCACATTGAAATTTAAATTAATGAAAGTAACTGCAGATGGCAAATAATATAGTTTTTTTTTATTAAATTCAGTTTTATTGAAATACATTCACACACCATACAATCATCCATGATATACAATCCACTGTCCACAGTATGATAACACAGTTATGTGTTCATCACCACAATCTATCTCTGAACATTTTCCTTACATCAGAAAGAACCAGAACAAGAATAAAAAATGAAAGTGAAAAAAGAACACCCAAATCATCCCCCCCATCCCACCCCATTTGTCCTTTAGTTTTTATCCCCATTCCTACCCTCATCCATACACTAGATAAAGGGGGTGTGATCCACAAGGTCTTCACAATCACACTGTCACCCCTTGTAATCTACATTATTATATAATTGTCTTCAGGAGTCCAGACTGCTGGGTTGGAGTTTGGTAGTTTCAGGTATTTACTTCTAGCTATTCCAATACATTAAAGCCTAAGAGGTGTTATCTATATAGTGCATAAGAATGTTCACCAGAGTGACCTCTCAATTCCATTTGGAATCTCTCAGCCACTGAAACTATTTCGTCTCATTTTGCATCCCCCTTTTCGTCAAGAAAATACTCTCAGTCCCACGATGCCAGGTCCACATTCATCCCCGGGAGTCATACTCTGCGTTGCCAGGGAGATTTACACCCCTGGGAGTCGGGTCCCACGTAGGGGGGAGGGCAGCGAGTTCACCTGTCAAGATGGCTCAGTTAGAGAGAGAGAGGGCCACATCTGAGCAACAAAGAGGTACTCAGGGGGAGACTCTTAGGCACCATTACATACAAGTTTAGACTCTCCTTTGTGGTAATGAGCTTCATAAGGGCAAGTCCCATGCTCGAGGGCTCAGCACATCAAACCGCCAGTCCCAATGTCTGTGACAACATCAACACCAGTCCAGGTGAGGATGTCCAACACATCCACACCCTCCCCCAGATCCTCGGGGCTGGGGAGGGGGAGGCTGTAAATATATTTTTTATTATCTGCCCAAATTACTCTAGGATGTGTCACTGTTTCACTACAGCCTATACTAACCTACCGTATCTCACTTCCTATTCAAAGTTCCATGCAATTATGGTGTTTGAACAAATCGACCGTAGAGTTGTACTGTTTAGAAAATTTAGATCCTGTACCAAATAGATATCTATTCCCTTGGTCTCATATGAAAGTTGAAGTTTTAAAACACAATCAGTTTCAACCTTCACCCTTTGGCCTGGCTTGCCCTGGTCTTAACCAGACCTGCTTCATTCACATCACTAATTGAAGTCTGGGCTCTTTTTCAGCTTTTTTTTTTTTTTTGACAGTGGCTGTATGCACTAATACTGACATTCATATCTGCCGAGCTCTAGCTCTGAGTTTCAGGTATCTCAGAGATATGCATTGTTCCAGAGACCAATCAGGTTATACACTAGCGGATCAGCATCTCAAAGTTTAGAGATAGGCCTTACAATTCAGCGATAGAGTTAACTGCTATAAGAGCCTACAATCTAGGGACTATTACAATTATTGTGTCCATGTTAGGCTATGTTCTAAGATTCAATTCTGAGTTTACACATTGTAGTTAGTCCATATTAGTGAGGCATCATCCCTCTCACCATGTTTTCTCCAACACTTTTACTCCTATATATATATTTTCCTACAATTTTATAGAGTTATGTTCACATACCATACATTTATCCACAGTGTACAATCAGTTGTTTATAGTATCATCATAAAGTTGTACATTTATCACCATAATCAGCACTTGGACATACTGATTACTACAAGAAAAATTGTTTTTTTTTTAGCAATAAGAAAAAATGATAAAAAGAAAAATAACATATCATACAATACAATATACTACTAAGGACAGCAAATAACACCACTACCAAGAATCCCATATTACTCCCCTATATCCCCCTCTCATATACATTTAGCATTTGCATATTGCCTTTGTTACATTTAATGGAAGTATATTACAATGTTACTATTGACCATAGACTCCAGTTTGCTTTGATTATGTTTTTTCCTGAATACCATCCCTTTTTCAAATTTCTACATGGTTGACATTCATTTGGTTTCCCACATGCAAAAAACATTTTTATATTTGTATATTTAGTAACAGTCATTGGCCACTCCAGTTTTTTCCGTTATACAGTCCTAGTCTTTATCATCTATCTTTACCTCTGGTGTCATACATTCTCCTATCCCACCTCTTTCAGCTTTACTCACAGACATCTTTGTTCAGTGTACTTACAATACCTTGCTACCATCACACAGTATTATGCTATCTATTTCTGGATCAATGCAATCAATCCTAAACATTCTGTAGTCCTTCAGCATCAAATGGCTGATCTCTGCCCTTTTTCTATCTCCTGGTCACCTGTGTTGTCAGCTTTTAACTCTGAAAGTTTGTTCATTAATGTCTGTTCATATTAGTGAGACCATACAGAATCTGTCCTTTTGTTTCTGGCTAACTTCACTCAACATAATGTCCTCAAGGTTCACCCACATTATTACATGATCCATGTCTTTGTTCTGTCTTACAGCTGCATAATATTCCATCATGTGTATATACCACAGTTTGTTTATCCACTCGTCCTTTGATGGACATTTGGTCTGTTTCCATCTCTTGGCAATTGTGAATAATGCTGCAATAAACATTGGTTTACAAATGTCTGTTTGTGTCTTAAGTTTTAGTTCCTCTGAGTATATACCCAGCAATGGAATAGCTGGGTCATATGGCAAATCAATATTTAGCTTCCCAAGGAACCTCCATACTGTCTTCCAGAGTGGTTGCACCATTCTACATTCCCACCAACAATGAATAAGTGTGCCTCTTTCTCCACATCCTCTCCAGCACTTGTCATTTTCTGTTTTTTGGATAATGGCCATTCTGGTAGGTGTGAGATGATATCTCATTGTGGTTTTGATTTGCATTTCCTTAATAGCCAGTGAAGTGGAGCATTTTTCATATGCTTTTAAGCCATTTGTATTTCCTCTTCAGAAAAAATGTCTGTTCATGTATTTTGCCCATTTTTTAATTGGATTGTTTGTCTTCATGTTATTGAGATGCAGGATTCCTTTATATATTCGGGATATTAAACCCTTATCTGATATGTAGTTTCCGAATATCATCTCCCATTGTGTAGGTTGCCTTTTTACTTTTCTGACAAAGTCCTTTGATGTACAAAAGTGTTTAATTTTGAGGAGATCCCATTTGTCTATTTGTTCTTTGGTTGCTCATGCCTTGGGTGTGAGGTCTAAGAAACCACCTCCTTTCACAAGATCTTTAAGATATTGCCCTACATTTTCTTCTAAGAGTTTTATGGTCTTGGTACTAATGTTTAGGTCTTTGATCCACTTTGAGTTAATTTTGGTATAAGGTGTGAGATGGACATCCTCTTTCATTCTTTTGGAAATGGATATCCAGTTCTCCAAACACCATTTATTGAACAGGCTGCTCTTTCCCAGTTGCTACGGCTTCACTGCCTTATCAAAGATCAGTTCTCCATAGATGTAAGGGTCTACTTCTGAACACTCAATTTGATTCCATTGATCAGTATATCTGTCCTTATGCCAGTACCATGCTGTTTTGAGCACTGTAGCTTTGTAATATGCTTCAAAGTCAGGTAGTGTGAGACCTCCCACTTCATTCCTCTTTCTCAAGACATTTTTTGCTATTCGGGGCACTTACCCTTCCAGATAAATTTAGTTATTGGTTTTTCTATTTCTGTAAAGTAAGTTGTTGGGATTTGAATTGGTATTGCATTGAATCTGTAAATGAGTTTAGGTAAAATTGCCATCTTAAATATATTTAGTCTTCCAAGCCATGAACATGATATGTTCTTCCATTTTTTCAGGTCTTGTTCAATTTCTTTTAGCAGTTTCTTATAGTTTTCTATGTAAAGGTCTTTTGTGTCCTTGGTTAAGTTTATTCCTAAATACTTGATTCTTTTGGTTGCTATTGTAAATGGGATTTTTTTCTTGATTTCCTCCTCTTGTTGCACATTACTTGTGTATAGGAACACTACAGATTTTTGCGTGTTGATCTTGTAGCCTGCTACTTTGCTGTATTCATTGACTAGTTCTAGTAGCTTTGCTGTAGATTTTTCTGGATTACCTACATATAGAATCATGTCATCTGCAAATAGTGAAAGTTTTACTTCTTCCTCTCCAATTTGGATGACTTTTATTTCTTTTTCTTGCCTAATTGCTCTAGCTAGAACTTCCAGCACAATGTTGAATAACAATGGTGATAGTGGGCATCCCTGTTTTGTTCCTGATCTTAGAGGAAAAGCTTTCAGTCTCTCCCCATTGAGTGTGATGTTAGCTGTGGGTTTTTCATATATTGCCTTTATCATATTGAAAAAGTTCCCTTCTATTCCTATCCTTTGAAGTGTTTTCATCAGGAAAGGATGTTGAATTTTGTCAAATGCCTTTTCTGCATCAATCGAGATGATCATGTGGTTCTTCTGCTTTGATTTATTGATGTGGTGTATTACATTAATTGATTTTCTTGTGTTGAACCAGCCTTGCATACCTGGAATAAATCCCACCTGGTCGTGGTGTATAATTCTTTTAATGTTCTGCTGGATTCGATTTGCGAGTATTTTGTTGAGGATTTTTGCGTCTATATTCATTAAAGAAATTGGTCTATAATTTTCTTTTTTTGTAGTATCTTTGCCTGGTTTTGGTATTAGGGTGATGTTGGCTTCATAGAAACAGTTAGGTAGCTTTCCCTCTTCTTCAATTTTTTTGAAGAGTTTGAGCAGGATTGGTACAAATTCATTCTTGAATGCTTGGTAGAATTCACATGTGAAACCACCTGGTCCTGGGCTTTTCCTTTTTGGGAGCTTTTTGATGATTGACTCAATCTCTTTATTTGTGATTTGTTTGTTGAGGTCATCTATTTCTTCTTGAGTTAATGTTGGTTGTTTATGCTTTTCTAGGAAGTTGTCCATTTCATCTAAGTTGTCTAGTATATTAGCATATAGTTGCTCACAGTATCTTCTCATTATCTCCTTAATTTCTGCAGGGTAGGTAGTTATATTTCCTTTCCCATTTCTGATTGCATTTATTTGCATCTGCTCTCTCTTTTTTTATTAGCCTAGCCAGTGATCCATCAATTTTATTGATTTTTTCAAAGAACCAACTTCTGGTTTTCTTGATTCTCTCTATTGTTTTCCTGTTCTCAATTGCATTTATTTCTGCTCTAGTCTTTGTTATTTCTTCCCTTCTGATTGCTTTGGGGTTAGTTTGCTGTTCTTTCTCTAATTCCTCCAGGTGAGCAGTTAACTCTTCAATTTTTGCTCTCTCTTCTCTTTTAATATAGGCAGTTAGGGCAATAAATTTCCCTCTCAGCACCGCCTTTGCTGCATCCCATAAGTTTTGATAAGTTATGTTTTCATTGTCATTTGCCTCGAGGTATTTACTAATTTCTCTTGTAATTTCTTCCTTTATTCACTGGTTTTCTAAGAGGGTGTTGTTTAGCCTCCATATGTTTGTGAATTTTATGACCTTCTGCCTTTTATTTATTTCCAACTTCATTCCATTGTAGTCTGAGAAAGTGTTTTGTATAATATCAATATTTTTAAATTTGTTGAGACTTGCTTTGTGACCCAACATGTGGTCTATCCTAGAGAATGTTCCATGAGCACTTGAGAAAAAAGTGTATCCTGCTGTTGTTGGATGTAGTGTTCTATAAATGTCTGTCAAGTCTAGTTCATTTATCATACAATTCAACTTCTCTGTTTCTTTAGTGATCCTCTGTCTAGATGTTCTATCCATTGATGAGACTGGTGTATTGAAGTCTCCAACTATTATTGTAGAGGTATCTATTTCTCCTTTCAGTGATTGCAGTGTTTGCCTCATGAATTTTGGGACATTCTGGCTTGGTGCATAAATATTTATGATTGTTATATTTTCTTGAGGAATTGACCCTTTTATTAATATATAGTGCCCTTCTTTGTCTCTTTTAATTGTTTCGCTTTTGAAGTCTAACTTGTCTGATATTAATATAGCTACTCCCACTTTTTTCTGGTTGTTGTTTGCATGAAATATCTTTTTCCGACCTTTCACTTTCAGTCTATGTTTGTCCTTGTGTCTAAAGTGAGTTTCTTGTAGACAGCATATAGATGGGTCCTGTTTTTTAATCCATTCTGCCAGTCTGTGGCTTTTTATTGGGGAGTTTAATCCATTTACATTTAGTGTTATTACTGTAAGGACAGTACTTTCTACTACCATTTTGTTTTTTGGAATTTATATGTCATATCTTATTTTTTCCTCTCCTTTTACCTTTCCTGATCATCTTCATTTCTGTACTCTTCTCCAACTCTCTCTCTCCTGTCTTTTCCTATCAGCCTGTAGCACTCCCTTTCATATTTCTTGTAGTGCTGGTGTCTTATTCACAAACTGTCTCAGTGTCTGTTTGTCTGAAAATGTTTTAATCTCTCCCTCATTTTTGAAGGAAAGTTTTGCTGGATATAGAATTTTTGGTTGGCAGTTTTTCTCTTTCAGTATCTTTAATATATCATGCCACTGTCTTCTTGCCTCCATGGTTTCTTCAGAGAAATCTACATAGTCTTATTGACCTTCCCTTGTACGTGATGGATTGCTTTTCTCTTGCTGCTTTCAGAACCCTTCTTTGTCTTTGACATTGAACAATCTGACCAGTAAGTGCCTTGGTGTAGGTCTATTGGGATCTATTCTATTTGGGGTGCATTGTACTTCTTGAATCTCTAATTATCTGTCTTTTATAAGAGTTGGGAAATTTTCAGTGAATATGTCTTCTATTACTCTTTCTGCCCCTTTTCCCCTCTCTTCTCCTTCTGGGATACCCATAACACGTATATTTGTGCGTTTCATGTAGTCACTCAGCTCCCTAAGACCCTGCTCATATTTTTCCATTTGGTTCACCATCTGTTCTTTTGTGTGTATGAATTCGAATGACCTGTCTTCCAGTTCACTGATCCTTTCTTCTGCCTGTTCAAATCTACTGTTGTGTCCCTCCATTGTGTTTTTCATCTCCTCCATTGTGGCTTTCATTCCCATGAGTTCTGCCATTTGTTTTTTTATGTTTATGAATTCTTCTTTATGGTCAGCCAGTGTCTTCTTTATATCCTTCAGCTCTTTTGCTATATCTTCCTTCATTTTATCAAATTTATTTAGCATTAGTTGCCTCCACTCCTGTGTCTCAGCTGAGCTATTAGTTTGTTCCTTTGGCTGGTCCATGTTTTCATGTTTTCTGTTATGGCTTGTTATCTTAAGTTGTCTAGGCATCTGATTTTCTTGATTAGTTTATTTTGGAGCTTGTTTTCTGTCTTTTACCTAGTGGTTTTCTTGTTGGTTGGCTTTGTTCTCTGGCCTCTGTTATTCAGTTCAACTTATTCTAGGCCTCTAACTTAGGTTCTATTTAGTTGATCAGAATTTTTCCCCTCTTGTTTTTTCTGTTTCTTGCTCTGCCTCTGTGTAACCTTTTTGTGGGTGGGTCTCCTCAGATATGGTCAACCCTAGTCAGATTTTCCCAGTCTAGTGAGGCCCAGGTCTCATTGGGAGGGTATGGAGTTTTCCTGAGAATGAGACCCCCCTATGAGGCCTTTAGAATTGGTGTTTTTCCTCTCCTGTCCAGCAGGTGGTGCTGGCCAGTTCTCCTGGTGACTCTGATCCTGTCAGGGGTGTGGCTGACTGAAGTCAGAATCTCAATTCCAGCCCCTAGGGTCTGAATTCCCAGAAGGAGGACTGCCAGTTGAGCTGGACCTCCCTCCACTCTCCCAATCCTCAGAACTCCAGTTGTCTCTCAGGGGCACTATTCCCTTCTCCCCTCTCCTCTTTGGGGCTTCTCCAGGTAGATTCCTTGGTCAGCCTGAGTTGCCAATTAAACACTGGGGTGGAGGCCTTCAGTAGTGAATACAGAATTCAAAGACACTGTGGGTACTCTGTCTCCCCCAAGCCCAGCCTAGTCCCTCAACCTGGGCTTTCCGATAGAAAATAACCACATATATTACTTTTTGATTTAAAAAAAAAAAAATAGAAAAGAAATCAAGAAAAAGAAAAAAGAAGGAAAAAAAAAAAAAAAAACAGTCTCTTTTAAAAGTCTTTCCCCAGCCTGGAAGTTTTGTCAGTGTCAGAATAGAGCATTTAAAGCTATGCTTTGGGCTATTGTCTGATAATTACTCTCCAAGGGCTTCAGTTCCACCCCTGCCAGGGGCTATTGAAATGCAAAAAGATAAGGGATCAGTGAGAAGCCAGAAGGGACAAAATGTAATGGAAAAAAAAATGGCTTTTTTGGAGTCTGGGAGTGGGTGCCTGCTTTTATGTGTCCCCACTTCTCAGAGCCCAGCCCTTCTTTAGCACCCCAGCTCCCAAAGTTAGTTAATTAATTTGTTAATTAATTCTGCAGTTGAGGCTGGGTTGAGTCTCCCTTCTTGCCCTCAGCAGATTGCTGTTTTTTGTTTTTTTTTTTCTCCCCCCTTCCAGGGAGCCAGCAGCAAGACAGTCTGTGAGGTCTGGGTGGGGAGGGGTGCCAGACCCCTGGTCCGGGGAACTTGCAATGTTCGCTGCGATCTCAGCTTTTCCTCCAATTCCAAACTTGTGTCCAATGTGTGACTGGTTACTGGAGACCCCAAAAACACTGCTTCATATAGTTCTTGGGTAATTGCCAGCTGCTCTAGGGAAGAGATGAAATTCTGCTCCTCAGCACTCCACCATCTTGCCCCGCCTTTCTAGTTTTTGAAATGCAATTTTATTGAAATAATTTACATGTCATACAAAGTATACAGTTGTTCACAGAGTCGTCAAATACTTGTACATTCATCAACACAATCAATTGTTGAGCTTTTTCAATATTCCAAAAAGTAACAATAAGAATAAAATAAATGCAAAAAGGAACATCCAAATCTTCCCATATCCCTCCTCCCCCCCACTGTTCATTTACTTTTTGTCTGTATTTTTCTGCTCCTCTTTCCATACACTGGATAAAGGAAGTGTGAGCCATAATGTTTTCACACTTACATGGTCACACAGCATAAGGTTTATACTTATATTATCATCTTTAAGAATCAATGATACTGGATTGCAGTTCAACAGTTTAGGTATTTCCTTCTAGCTAGTCTAATACACTAAAAACTATAAGGGATATCTATATAAGGCATAAGAATAACCTCCAGAAACATTTCTCAACTCCATTTGAAATCTCTCAGCCACTGAAGCTTTATTTTGCTTCATTTCCCTTCCCCCTGTTGATCCAGAAGGCTTTTTCAATCCTATAATGGTGGACTCATCCCCAGGAGTCATGTCCCACATTTCCAGGAAAACCTACACCTCTGGGAGTCATGTCCCATGTAGGGGGGAAAGCAGCAAGTCCACCTGCTGAGTGGGCTTAGAGAGAGAGGCCACATCTAAGCAACAAAGGAGGTTCTCTGGAGGTGACTCTCAGACATAGTTATAAGCAGTCTTAGCCTTTCCTTTGTAGTAACAAGGTTCATAAAGGCAGGCCCCAAGATTGCAGTCTCAGCCTTCTAAATTGTTGGTTCCCAATGCTTGTGTGATTATCAGGAATTCCCCAGGTGGGGAAGTTTAATATTTCCACATTTTCCCCCATCCCTCAAGGGGATTTTGCAAATACATTTTTATTCTCTGCCCAAATTACTCCAGAATATATAGAGGCTTCACACTTACCTATACCAACCAACCAGATCTCTTCCCCTATTCAAAGTTACATGTAATTGTGGTGTTTGAATAAACTGAGCATACAAGATAAATTATCTGATGTGCTACAAACAATATAGATTTTGTACCAAATAAACATCTCTTCCTTTGGGCTGACACAGAAGTCAAAGTTTTAAAACATGGCCAATTTCATCCTCTACCCTTTAGTCTCATCTACCCCAGTCTCAATCAAGTCCATTTTATTCATATCTCCAATCAAAGTTTGATCTCCTTTTCAGCCTCTTTAACAGTTGCTCCATGGTGCAAGGCTGACACTACAGCTGCTTATCTCTGCCTCTGTGTCCCAGGTGCCACAAAAACACCAAAAACTCCAGGGACTGACCAGGTCACACAGAAACAGCTCAGCCTCTCAGATTTTAGAGATAACCATTACAAATCATGAATAGATGTGACTGCTCTAAGAGGTTACAGTCTAGGAAACTTTACAATAAACCTTCCACTGATAACTCATGCTCCCAGATTCAATTCTCAGTTTGCATATTTTTGTTAGCCCATATTAGTGAAGTGTTATATTGTTTGTCTTTTTGTTTCTGGCTTATTTCACTCAACATATTGTACTCTAAGTCCATTCAACTAATTGCACGCCTCACAATTTCATTACTTCTTGCTGCTGCTCAATATTCTACTGAGCAGAATTATGTATACATTAAAATTCACCATTCTGTTTATCAGTAGATGTGCCCTTAGACCAACTCCATCCATCGCAAATCATGAATACTGCCAAAATAAACACCCATGTGCTAATGTTCACTCATGTCCCTGCTTTCAGTTCCTCCAAGTATACACCCCAAAACAGGGTTGCAGAGCCATATGGCAACCCCATACTTAGCCTCCTGTGGAATCACCACACTGTCCTCCAGAAGGGCTGCACTATTCTACTTCCCCACCAAGAGGGGATAGGTACATCCCTTTCTCCTCATTTTCTCCTGCACTTGTATCCCTCTGTATACTTTTTAGCAGTTTTATTCACACACCATACAATCCATCCTAAGTAGAGAATCAATGATTTCCAGTATAGTCACATAAATATGTATTTACCACCACAATCGATATGAGAACATTTTGATTTCTTCCACAAGGAAAGAGGAAGAGGAGAAAAATAATGAAAAATAAAAAAAGGATAGATGAAAAATTTTAAATAAAATAAAATACAATGAAAATGTCATACAACAACAACAACAACAAAAATCCCATACCACTCCCTTATATCTCCCCCTTATAGACATTTAGCTTTGGTATATTGCCTTTATTACGACTAATGAAAGCATATTACAATGTTACTGTTAACTATAGACTAGAGTTCTCCTTTATTGTATTTTTCCCCTATACTATCCAATTTTCAACCTTGCAATGTTGGCATTCATTTGCTCTCCATCATGTAAAAAACATAGTTGTACATTTAATCACCATCATTGACTACTCTAGGTTACGCTAAGTTATACAGTCCCAGCCTTTATCTGTTATCTTTCTTTCTGGTGTTATATATGACCCTAGCCTTACTCTTTCAGCCATTCTCACATTCATCTTTGTTCAGAGTACTTACAATATTGTGCTACCATCACACAATATTGTGTTATCCAATTCTGGATCTATACAATCAATCCTGTTGAAACTTCTGTAATCCTTCAGCATTCTTTTTCAAGTTTTTTTTTCCTTTGATTTCTTGTGTTTATTCACATTTCTGTGTTTGAACAGAGGCAAAAATCTTTCCCAACTTTGTGATCTTAATTAATAGTCTTTGCCAACACTTGTTTAAACATTAAAGTCTCTTCTAAGCCACTAAAAGTTCCAATGGCTGAAACTGGCTTCCCCTCAACCATAATGTAACAGTTTGTTAAGAGTTCCAAAGCATTCAGTGAAGATCCTTTGGAACCAATAAGCAGTTGTCTTTTTACAAGCCTTTCATTTTGTACTAAATAACCTATTTTAATGATGCCACATGCAACATCATCCTGAAAAATTTGGACTGCCTGTTCAAATGAAACACTCCTTGCTAAAAGTTTTACTAGGTCTCTGACCCTAAGCATGATGTATGGATCAAAAGTCTTCTTTGTTGCATGAACTGTCATGCTGCCCTTGATCAGGTCCAGGACTGCTTTAATGTGATATTCATTCAAGGTTCTCTGCACCAATGGCTTACATTCTTTCAAGTAAGCCTCCCTATATTTTGGAAACAAAGATGCAAAACTACTCTCCTCCAAGATCCTTTTAGGATTATCCTCTTTGGAAAAGGCTGTTTCCTTCCAACCATCAGAACAGCAATAAGTTTGGATTCATCTAGGTTCTCCATCTACAGCTTCTCTCTCCCTCATTTTTGAAGGACAGTTTTGCTGGATATAGAATTCTTTGTTGGTATTTTTTCTCTTTCATTATCCTAAATATATCACCAAATTGCCTTCTTGCCTCCATGGTTTCTATTGAGAAATCCACCCATAGTCTCATTGAGATTCCCTTGTATGTGATGGATCAATTTTCTCTTGCTGCTCTCAGAATTCTCACTTTGTCCTTGACACTTGATAATCTTATTAGTAAGTATATTGGAGTAGGTCTATTCTGATCTACTCTGTTTGGGGTATGCTGCACTTCTTGGATCTGTAATGTTATGTCTTTAATAACAGATGGGAAATTTTCAGTGATTATTTCCTCCATTATTCTTTCTGCCCCTTTTCCCTACTTTTCTCCTTCTGGGACACACTTGACATGTATATTCATGTGCTTCATGCTGTCCTTCAATTCCCTGAAGCCCTGTTCTTTTTTCCATTATTTTGCCTATGTGTTTCTTTGTGTGTAGGATTTCAAATTTCCTGTCTTCTAGTTCGTGAATTCTGTCTTCTGCCTCTTCAAATCTGCTGTTGTTTGTCTATATTGTGTTTTGCATCTCTTCTATTGTGCCTTTCACTCCAATAAGTTCTGTCATTTGTTTTTTCAAGCTTACATACTCTGCTTTAGGGTCATCCAGTATTTTCTTTATATCTTTCATCTCTTTTTTCACATTTTCTTACAGCTCATTTATTTGATTTAGAAGATTTGCTTGAACATCTTTAATTATTGGTTTCAACTTGTATGTCATTTGAAGTGTAAATTTGTTCCTTTGACTTGACCATACCTTTGTTTTTCCTAACGTGACTCATAATTTTTTATTGTCTAGGCATTGGTTACCCCAATCATATTTTTCCAGACCAAACAGGCTCAGGTCTCAGAGTGAGGGTGTAATTGGTATCAAGTTTCCCTGAGGATGACACCCAGAAGATTGCCTGACTTTCCTGTGAGGTCTCTAGTTTCTGCTTTTTCTACTGTGCCCAAAATGTGGCACCTATTAGCCCATAGCTCCCCACTGGTGTAAAGAGGGGTGGTGATTTCATTCACAGCATGATCTGTCCCTGACAGGGACTGAGAGTGAAGCAGAAGCCAGTCTTAAGCTGTTTCTATTTTACTTTCCCCCAGGCCCTGGGGTCTGAATTCCCCAAGAGAAGGCAGCCACTTGAGCTGGGCCCTGACACCCCCATCCCCCATTTTCTTAGGGAAGATAAGACCTTTAGGGAATTATCTCCTGCACTTGACTTCTTCCTTTGCCTCTCTATCTTAACTCCACCCTGCCTCGGTCAGCACTGACAATTGAAAATACCTGAGGCTTTCTCTAATGAGCTACTTAGAATGAAAGAAAAAAAAAGAAAAAAAAGGAAGAAATCTGCTTTTCAGAACCAGACCCCAGCCCCTGTTTTGCTGGTTGACAAGATTTGGTACCCAGTTCTATGTGCCCCTTTTGTTGGGACACGGCCCTTTTCCAGTATTCTGATCTCAGTTGATTCCAAAAGCCTCTGTTTTTATTTATTATTATTATTATTACCACCAGTCTTGCCTCCTCTCTGGCAGGAGGGACCTCAGGGTTCCTTTCCTGCTTTCTCTGGGTTTATTTGTGCTTGTAGGTTGTATTCAATAGTCCAAATTCATTAATTAAAACTTCAGTTGGAGCTTGGTTGTGCTACCAAGCAGAGTCCACTTCTTTTGCCCACAGGGGAGTATTCTGGCTCAGGCTACCATGCCAATGGGGGAGGGGCATCAGCTCCTCAGTTTGGGGAGCTTTACTCACAGTTCTATGCAGTTTACTTACAGACCTTAGCTGTTTCACCCATTCCGGATTGGTGTATGTGTGTGTCCAGTTACGGATGTCCCCCAAACAGTTGTTCCATACTGTTTACTAGTTGTTTCTGACTATTAATAGTTAGTCTAGAGGACCAGCTAAATTCCACACCTCCCTATACCACCAGCTTGCCCCACCTCTCCAACATAATTTTGTTATAGTAAACTTGTCACATATAAATATTGCACAGAGATTTAGCAAAGGCAATTTTGAGTATGACCCACTAATGTTAGTACTGATTTTCTCAATCTAAACTACTGTGAATCCTTTGTCATGCAGTCCACAATCATTTGACATCTACTTGATGTAAGTGCTTTAGTCACCTACCAAGTTCATCTCTGTTCATTGTTGTCGGGAGGTGATGCAGAACATAAGAAACAGAACAACAGTTGCAGCAAAGATGGGCGCAGGGAACTCAAAGCCTATTTGGCAAAGAGTGCCTCCATTTGTTCCACATCATATTTATTGCTTCATTTTATCACAGGAAATAGAGGAGTTACAAATAGGCTGGTGACAGTAAGATAGGGAAGTTAGCAAGATAGGGAGTCAGGGACAGGCCATTTGAGACTTGCAAGCTTCTTGCATAAACAATGCAGGTGCTGCCCTGAACAGTGTTCCCTCTGGGCAGGACTTGGTATTCCAATGTCTGTACCCTTGAGTGTCAAGGACACATTCCAAGCTCAGGCCATTTTCCCACAGTTCATGTCCACAATATACCAGTATTTAGTTCCACTGTAGTATCAGTCACCCTGAGACATTGAAATATGTGGTTATACAAGTTATGTAAGTTGATCATCAAATGACCCAAGAAGTACTTATATGTATTTTGAAATTATCTCCTAAATGAGAACATGAAATCAAGCATTCCTATAGATGCTATCAGGCCCTAGTACTAGTATCTATGGTTTATTCTTTTCAAATTCCAAGCACTCAATAATAACATCCATCACAAATAGTTAATACACTTCTGTTATATTCCAATCATTCTACAAATGACTTGTGATATATGCCTGAACAAAATAGACCAAGGTCTTTTCCTTCTTGCATTTTACATTCTAGTGGTGACAGACTAGAAACATGAAATACAATAAATATGTCTCTATTATAAGATGATAAATTGTATTAAAAAGAAAAATAAATTATCATAAGGAGATCAGGAATACTGATGAGAATGCTGTATTAAACAAGGTGGTTAGGAAGACCTCAATGAGTGGAGATTTAGAGCCGTGTCTCAAGAAAATGAAGCTATTACCCAAGTACATTACTAGAAGAGTGGTTTAAGCAAAGAAAACATCTGGAGAAAATGCCTTAATTTATAAGTCTGCCTGGTGGGACAAGGAACAGCAAGAATGTCAGTGTGACTAGAGAAGAGAGAATGGGTGTGTGAGTACTAAAGAGGCCAAGAGGCAACAGAAGGTCAAATTATTGTAAAGATTTTGGCTGTTACTCTGAATGAAATGAAGCTACTGCAGGGTTTTATATGGGGAAGTGGCATGACTTAAAACACAAATTTTAAAAGGAATCTCTAGAATTGTGTTGAACATAGTCTGAGGGGTACAAGAGTAGAATCAGGAAGAATTGTGAGAGTCTATTGCTAAAATCTAGGCAAAAGATGACTGCAGATCAGACTAAATCAGTAGGGGAAAATGTGTGAAAATATAACAGATTCTGGATATAGTTTGAAGGACATTTTTTTCTTTTCTAATAGGTTAGATATGAATTGTGATAATACCAATAATTTGGCTTCAATATTTTCAGGCTGTATAACTGGAAGCATGGATTTGTCTGGGGAATGTTACTTGTGCAGCATTTTTTGGTTAAGATCAATGAGTCATTAATCATGAAGATGCCATTAATATGTAGAAGAAGGTATAAAGTAATTAGTTGAATATAAAAGTCTGGCATTCAGGTGAGACATCTAGAGGGGACACAAATTTGTGAGTCATCAGCATAGAGATAGTAATTAAAGTCAAAAATACTCAATTTGAATTTGATAATTTTAACAAAACATGAGGAAAGAAGCTGAATCTCTGAACTTTGGTTTCCTAAACACATTTGTGCCCAGAGAAATCTCAGCGAATTTTAATTAAGGGGGGATAAAAGCTTGCTGATCATCAGTGTCTTTTCACAGACAGGTATGCACAAGAAGGGGATTCTTAAATACAAGACAGAGTTTTCTCCCCTCCGCCATATTAACTTCATTACCATTTCTCCTTTCTCAACTTACTATTTTCTTTAATTCCTGCTCTTTCCTTTAGTCTATAAAGTAAAGCTAAACTTTAGGAATGAATAGTAATGCTAAATTGTGGCAAGATAAGTTGTTTGTTGGTAGTTTGTCACAAACCAGGAAATTACTGACTCATGATCAAAGGGACTAGCACTTTGAAAGGTTTTCCAGTAAAAATATGGGCTTAAAGCCAAGCCTCCAACTTTTATCACTAGAGTTTGAACATCAATCAGTGGATGAACATGAACCATGTTCACAAAGCCTCCTAAAGTGGTATTATATGATTTTCTCTGCCACAATTTAGATTTCAGACATCTATAGGAAACAGGCTTCTTGTTTCATCCCCAGAGATGGAATTTTATTGCCCATTCCCTCACAGACTGACTTTTGTTGCCTCAAATCATTGGTTAACAGTATAGGAAGTAAAATGTAAATTTAATGAGCTGCCATGAAAAATATAAATCAAGAATATAAAAATGCATATCCTGGTGGTTGGTCATACTCAGGGAGGAGTCTCTATAGGACACCAGATTACAAGATAATGTTTTCTTGATAAGGATGAATTTAAACACAAGCATATTGTTGATGATCTCAGGTAGCCATTGCCTGAAGTATCCCTCCTAACACTGAAGTGCAGCTGCCAGGATAACTGGCCTGGGAATTTTACCTAAATATCAGGGACTACTTCCCTGCCTTAAGATTGTGACCTATGCTTAATGAGAAATGTTGCATCCATTATATAATGTTCTGTATTGAGGTCTCTTAATATCTTCTATTTTTGGTTGGATTATAATTATATCATATAGTGTTACAAAGATCTTATATGGTGTTACAAAGATTATGTACACATCAATGCCCATTTCATTATATATAATCCCTTTCTTTAAGAGTATTTTTGTAATATCACTGTCACAATATTATAATTTTTTTCAAAAATTCAATGAAGAAGCGTAGTGTTTGGAGCAGTATCCATTGACTTAAATGACAAAAAAAAATCTATAAATCTAAATATAATGAGTATTAAGGATTAATATGATGATCAAAAATATTAAAGTACACACAGAGAGATAATGGCTCAATAAGATGAATATGTCTATTATAACAAGAATGGACCTTCTTTGGAAATAAAGTTGAATTTTTTCTCTATTGTATGTGTTCAAATATTAGATGAAAGGCAATGTCTAAGGATGTTTCAATGGAACCAAGACTCAAACAAGGGCTTTAACAGCTGATATTTATAATCCTTTAGGATCATGAGTAGTTTTTTTGGAATGATTTTACACTGACTCTTGAGCTAAACAATATGAATTAGATCAGTGGTGTCAAAACTGTTTGCAACAAAAGGGATCAGGTAGGAAACATGGACAAATTATTAGAACAGATAAGAAACAGGAAGAAGAGAAACAAAAACCAGAATAATGTATAAAATATGGGAGTAAAGCCATAAACACATTGGAATCTGGTTCATAAGCTGTAATGCAAAGAAGAGAAAGGGAGTGGGCTTGAGCTTCCACAAATCTTGCTCTACTTGATGCTTTGTTACTTGATGGAACATCAGCTAAAAATAAAATAGAGGTCTGTGCTCTGTGCTCATTTTGCCTATTTCCCCAAAAATTCTACTTGGACAATATGTATTTCTACATAAAGATGAGAACATTTTCTCTTCTCTATCAATCAGAAGTTGCAAGTGGAATTTTCCCCTTCTGCTGCCTCAAATCACATTTTACTGCACCATAACTTTCTCATGGCATTTTTAACTTCTGCATTCCTCAGGGTATAAATCAAAGCATTGAGCAAGGGAGTATAAATAGTGCAAAACAATACCACCCACTTGTCCACTGGAAATGTGGTTGGAGGGTGAGTATATGTGAATGAACATGGAACAAAGAACAAGGTCAAGGTGACCACAGTTATGTGGGAGGTGCAGGTGGAGAGGGCTTTCCTTCTTCCTTCTTCACTTCAGTTACTAAGAGAATGTAAGATAAAAATGTAGGAGATCATTAGGATTATAAAACTCACCATGCATATGGCCCCACTATTAAAGACTGTAAGTAGATTTATTACACAAATGTCCATGCAGGCTAGTTTCAACAGAGGTTACAGATCACAGAAGTAGTGATCAATAACATTAGGGCCACAGAAGGGTAATTTCAAAGCTAAAATAATCTGTGCTGAGGAATGGATACAAGATGCTCCCCAGGCCAGATTCACCAACACATCACAGATATGTCTGTTCATGATGGTTGTGTATCTCAGGGGCTTACAAATGGCCACATAGCAATCAAAGGACATGAGGATGAGCACCAAGGTCTCCATGCACCCAAAGAAGTGAAATGCAAAGATCTGGGTCATGCACTCATTGTAGGAGATCACTTTCTTCTCAGATATAGCATCTATAATCATCCTGGGTGCTGTGGTTATGGAGAAACAGGCATCAGCAAAGGATGAGCAGAAAAGGAAGAAGTATGTGGGACTTCCAAGCATCTGGCTGTTTCTGATGATCATCACAATAAGTAAATTTGCCAGCAGAGTTGAAAGGTAGAGAATCAAGAAGACCACAAACACTATTTCTTCCTTTAAAACAGCTTGTGTGAACCCAAACAAAATGAACTCATTCACACTGCTATTCAGGTCCATGGCTAGAGTAGACATAGAAAGGTCATGGTTGAGAAAGATTTACCTGCAAGAAAATTGAGAAAGTATTGATTTGGCAAGAGCAATGGACTTGGACTCTGCATTACTTCTTTACAGTTCTAAGTTCATGAACACTGTATCTCAGTACTTCTAAAGGTTTTCATGCATTATAGAAACTGTTTAAAATCCTGATGCTCATGCTTCAACCAAAGCTCCCTGGGTGGAACAAAAATTTTGAGTGGAAAATCAAAACCTTACAGGTTGTTGACTGTATTGTCAATGTCTGATAATTGCTGACTTCACTGTTGGTATTGTATAAGTCTCTTTAATATTTTAAAGCTTTTACCTCATCTTACAATTAGAGATTCTAATAGATACTTTAAGTTTATGCATATGTATATGATATATATTTGCATAGATATTTCTCTCAGCAGCTGAAAAACAATATTCCTATATAATTCAAAAATATTAAATTTGGGGATTCTCTTTTGAGAAAAGTAGTTTTTGACTTGGAGGTCAGTTTTCATTCATTAATCCTGACCTATTAATATTTTGGATGGGTCAGGATATAAGGAGCAATTATTTCTACATCTTTTGGCTCATTATGGCCACAATTTATCTTCATTGTCTATCAGAACACATGAGATGTTTAAATAAATCAAGGCAGTTGGCATTGTTGAGGGAAGTTTCTATGTATATGAAACCATCCATTACTTATGTTAGCTACATAGTATTTAGTTTCATATCCTACAGATCCAACCTGGTGTATCACTTCCAATACAAATATAAAATGAATAATGTCTTTACTCACATATGATTCTCTTACCCTCATCTTTCAGAGATTTTTTTTTCTTCCTCAATATTACCATATTTATTTTTACATGGTTGCACTCTATTCTTTGTTCACATATGTAAGTATTAAAATGCAGTCTACAGTCATGCTTTAATATTATTATATATTATTTAAATTAACAAATGACATGTATTACTATTAAATATTACCCTTCAATTTTATTCATTTGAGTATTTTATGAATTTTCACCCATGAAAACTTTTGAATGAGTCATTTCTCATTTATAGACTTTTCCTTATTTTAAGTACTTTCATCAAAATAAACCTGTGGGATTACTGTGGCAATATGTATGAATATTTCATAGTTATAGGTAACTTTTCATATCAAATTCCAATTTAATATCATCAATATTTAGTAGAAATATTTTCATTATAGAAACCATATGTTTATACAATAAAATATACAGTTTACGGTAGATTAGAGGATGAAAAATAAAGTGTTCATACAAAATTCATAATTTTCTAATCACATTCTCCAGAGTCAGTTTCTTATATAATGTTCCATTTTTTTGAGTTTATACACTTATTTATTTTATTTAAATATGTCATTTCAGGTACAAATTGGATCATTGCTCTCTACTGTTTTAAAAATACAAGAATATGGTAGAGCTTTCTATTGGAAATTAAACATCATTTTTGCTCTGTTAATAGAATACAAATAATAACATATATTTCTTTGATTACTAGTGATAGTATATTTTTCTCTATATACTTTTTCCATCTTATTTTATATGTCTTGAATTATGTCTATATTTTTTAATTAATTTTTCAGTATCTTTAAGTTTTGAGGGCTTCCCATTTTTTATTCATTCTGATACAGCCAAATCTTTCAAAACATTTCCCTTTGCAGTTTAGTTTATTCTTCCAATTATGGAAATTAACATCTTTGTTTTATATTGTATTATTTCTATGATTTTAAGTAATATCAAATGATCTGGATTTATTTTAATATGAGTTATTAGATACTCTCCCTTTTTCTGAATAATCAATTAATCAGTACATCATCAAGTCACATATCATAAATGTACTAAGAAGCTACTCAGATCTGAGGTAGCTATAGTGGAAAGATGTCCTCAACCTCTTCTCAATCAAGTTCAAGTGGCAACATAAGTTTAAATAAGGTCAGTAATAAAACAAGAATTCTATACAACTGTATGTGATAAAACCAAATGAATTATGGCTCCAAAAGTTGAGATTCCTAGAAATTGATTCCATTGATCAGCAAAGGTTCAATTATTAGATAGAAGTAGAATTACATTTTAAATGTGTGAAACTTAAGTTTCCAAAAAGATTCTTTTGAACTTGAGTATTTTATTAGCTTATACTGTGTTTCCCTGATAAGAATATTTCAAAATCAGTAACACACCTTTTTCCTCTATTCTAATAAAGCTACATAATTTAAATGAAACTTGAAAATGTTTGAACTCCAGCTGAAATTATATTAGCTCAATGTGAAAACATTAGTTACATTATGATAACTAGTATCTCTGGATGGCAGTTCTAGTTATCTGATAAGCATAAAAGAGAAAACAAATTAATTACTTAATTAGAATCCATTATTTTCCTTACAGAGGATAAAGACAAAAAAGGGTGAATTTGTCTGTGAGGAGAGGAGCATTTAGGTGATAAATGAATGGAAACTATTATAAGATGAGAATATGACTTGCTTCAGATAAACATAGAAATGACCTCAATATAAACTATATTTACTAAATTAAGAAGCTTTTAGAGATAAATTTATGGGTAGATAATAAAAGCCAGATCATGCAATGCTATTTTGTTTTGTTTCATATTAGCAGAGAACAGTTGATAATGTTATGATAGAAATACAGTACCTAACAAGATGGATCAACACAGAACAAAATCAGCTCAGAATTTTATCATTGAATTTGGCCATTATTTCCTAACATTCCTGGACTCTCTTACATACTTGATTAGGGGGTATGGAGCAGGTTGCATCCCAGTATCCAAGTATGATTTTCTCTGATTTAACATCATTAATGTTTATTTTAACTGTTGACAATTTTACCAGTTAAAATGACATCTTGTCCCCAAATTCTATATCTAGTACCAAGTTTTTGCTTTTGTTTCCCTGATAAACATATACCTGTAAGCCCTGGACAATGTATTTTAGTATTGAGCTCCTTTAAATAAGTATTTAATTGAATAAAATAATCCAGATTACATATTATTCTTGTACTATGACCTTATACTTTAAACTGCTTTTCATTTTTGTTATTTCATTTGTCCTGCATATTTTCTTGTGAGGTAACTGTGGTGTTTTTTCCTGTTCACTTTTAGGTACAAAGTTTAATCTGTGATACAGAGAGATTTGTTGAGTTGAGCTAGAATTAGATAGAATGTTAGTAGAAGACTTCTCTGCCTAGCATCCACCATTCATCTCATATAAACCACGAAATCCCAAATATCCATTTAAATTGCATCCTAGAAAAGAGAACTTGATGACAAATGATACTGTAAGTCCCTGTCTTCATCTCAATATCAATTTTTGTAAATCTCATGGTGGGACAAATATGAAAACAGAAAATAGATACATAATGAATAATAATGAAGGGAAGAAAGGGCAGAAGCTCTACAAAGTCAGAGAAAGAGAGAGTAGAGTGATAGTGAGCAGGCATCAAGGATGAAAGAAGAACCAGGGATAGATTCTGAAAGACACATAGAAGGGAGATGAGAAAGTGTTAGACAAATATTTCATCATGGATGTCAGCTTCTATGCCCCTGACCCCCTGCTCTATTACTTTCCCACAATCCTGAGAGGGGATGAGGTGGTGGGTCAAGGATAAGTGTTGCCAGGGTCTTAAATAACCAAGACAAGAGTGAACTGGAATTCTATCTCATACCCTCACTCAGAAACATCACCACTAAACTTAAACTCTTCAAATGAGGTACCCTCTAAACAGAAATTTTTGCTAGACTGACTTCAAAACCATGGTGTAGTTCCGCTCCTCTCACATGAGCACTGAGGCTTTTGAGAAGTACTAAAGTGCTTCACTGAATCCAGGGAGGGCTTATGAACCCCAGACTACCATAATTCTTCATTTTGTAACTATTCTCTGGAGCTCCATCATTTTGAAGGAAACATATTGAATATAAAGTCCACCAGAACAGTATTGAGGAGGCAGTGGGAAGACAATATTTCACAGAGACTGATAAACTTACCTCCTGAGCAAATAGATGACTTCTCTTAAAGGACATTATCCACAGCTTCATCTTTAATTAACTCAGAGGTGAATCATAGGAAGTTTAGATAAAACATGCAAATTATATTTCATTGTGACTCAGCAAGGCTTTCTATCACAGGAAGATATTGGGAGTGGGGAGTTTATGGAGAGAGGGGACTCTGCCTATGGAGAGATATCACATGGTTCTTCCTAGAAGCACAGTATTAGACAAAACAATGGGTTCTGCATCATGGGATGGGGTGTATGATACAATAGGAGAAGTTTCTCAATATGGTTCCTGAAAACCATATTGTGGAAGAAACTATTCCTTTGCTCTGAGACAGAAATGCCTCTGACCCAGCAATCATCCCAGTTTCTCATTTAGGAGGATATGAGTTAAATGTTTCCTTTTTTTTTACTGCATTGCATATGTATAGTAATTCTCACAAAAGTCTAAAATACCTAAGGCAAGTTTTAAAAATCTGTAACTCCAAGGAAAACCTTACTCCCTACCCAGTCCCAAAGGATTGTCCAATGAGCTACCTGCTCAGACAGTCCAAGGGCAAAAGCAAACCTAGGGGCTAATTAGTTAAAACTGCAACTCACTTTGAGTTGAAGATGAGAAAACACCATTCCCTTCTTCATATTATTTGCTTAAACACATCTCTTGTAGAAGCATGAAAGCCTTTGACATTAGTTGAGGTTGCAAATAGGCGAAACATATGTGGTAAATTGGTGTTTTGGCCTCACAACTTAACTGCTCTGTGAATTTAGGCTTCTTCCCCTCTTTAATTTTCAGTGTCTTGTTTTGTAAAAAGTAACTAATAGTAACAATGATTTTAATTATATTAACATAATTAACATTAACTTCTCACTTTTCTAATCCAGTCTATATTTTTAAGTTGGTTTAAAATAAAGAAAGAAAAGAGAAGTAAAAGGTTACAAATATTGGATACTTGTCTTTTGTATTTTCCTTTAAGTTTTAAAAACATGCCAGACACTATATCTACTTACATAGTAGAATGTTTGTTTTTGATTATGAATATAGTTGTTTAAAATGGGACAGATTATTTTACAAAATTTCTTTTCTGCCTGGGAGACCATATTTAAATCCAAACTTATGACCTAAGAATTAAGTGCTTTGCACATCATACCTGCTATGTATCTTCAATGAGGTTATTGTGAAAAATCTGGGTGAGGGTGGGAGAGAAAGATGGAGACTAAATGGAGATGAGAGATTGACATGAATAGATTGTCCATGCTTTGAAATTTTACTGAAGGGCCTAGTGGCAACCAGTAGTCCCAAGTATCTCAGAAAACTTCTTGTAGAAAATCACACTCGAACATCTGAAATTTTGTTAGATACACAGTGCAAGATCCTCAGGAAGGATTTTTATAAGTCACAGTCTCTGAGATTGAGCTTCCCCATCAATTAAATGGAAATAAGAAGGCTTTGCTTTAAAAAGTTTTTCTAAATACTAAAGATATAACACACAAAAATAAAATTCCCTGGCTCAGAGAAAGTACAGAAGAAATATTTATATATTTTTATTAATCTGCCTTAAACATGTGAAATTGAAGTGAAGAGTAGGAAAATACCTCACCCAAACTCACACATAATTGAGCTTAGTTTACAAATCTCTTAATAACAAGCCTGAAACACTTTTCTTTTAATAAGGTAATACATTGATAACATAAGTTTCCTTGAACCAGGAAATAAGGCAGCCAATGAATGAGTGTCCTCCTTCATCAAGTGTCTCAGAAGAAAGATACTAAACTACCTCCTAGCTTTCAGGGAATGAATATGTTTCCCAAATGTGTTTGGGAAATTTTTGCAGAGGGTAGTTTCAAAGGAGATCATTGAACTGTACAAAGGGAAGATGCTGAGTCAATGATCCCTATACATTCCTTTAAGGTCTGAAATGAATTGGTCATGAGAGCTCATTAAATGTGAAATATACATTGCAGACTGAATAAGTGGATTACCAAGCTGGACTACAGGTTCTGTCAAAGCAATGTTGGGGAATTACTGAATACAGTTAACTGTGGATGTTTAATAATAGGAACTGTAGAAATGGCAATTGATGACAACAAAGATTTGTACTATTTTGGGTTTTGATTCACCTTTTCTCCCATTAAATCTTGGGATAAATTAGAACCCTATTTTAAATTCTGCCTGCTTAAAGTCACTTCTCATTTTTTTTTTCCTTTGTTTTATTGCTTGCATATATTTAAAACAATTTCAGATATCATGTCATAAATATTTTAGTAAGTGTCTCAAGAATATTTGGTCATTTTTATACATTTTGTACATAACAATGATGTCACTACCAACAAAGTTTCTGTTTTAATAAAATGGTTGAAGTTCAGGTTTTATTTTAAATTGGGTCAATCCCTTTCAGCTATTTTTTTTAATATATCAACTTCTAAAAAATATTATACTTAGAATATATTAAGGCTCAAAGATGAAAGTGCAGAACAACTTGTCAAAAAAAAATAAAGTTGTTTCTTGCTTAAGAGGTATCTAAGAAATAATACAAAAACTTTGGTCAGATTCAAGTTGAAACTTGGATAAATAGGATTTTGTATATGAATATACATGGAACTGAACACATGACAATGACAACAAAGTGGGAGGTGCAGGTTCAGAGAACTTTTTGCCCTTTCTGTACTGTAGTTTCTCAGAGTAAGAAATAGCATTATAGAAGATAAACAGGATTAAGAAACACACCAGACATTTAGCCCCACAATTGGACACAACTATTAAATTTATCATGCATTTATTCAGATAAGCAAGTTTCATAAAGGGCTGCAAGTCAGGAAAATAGTGATCAATCACTAGCAAACTAAATCCGAGTCTCAGATGTCACAGAGATACCTGGAGTTCCAGGGATCAACCAGGTTATACACAAGAGCTCAGCATCTCAGAATCTAAAACTAATCATTACAACTCAGGAAGAGAAGTAATGCTATGAGAGCTTACAATCTAGGAACCGTTACAATAAGCCTTCCCCTGATAACCTATGCTCTCAGATTCAATTCTCAGAGTTTACACATTATAGTTAGTCCATATTAGTGAGGTGTTATAATGTCTGACTTTTCATTTCTGGCTTATTTCCTGCATCATAGTGTCCTCCGGGCCATTTACCTAGTTGCATACATTACAACCTTATTTATTCTCATGGACACTCATTATTCCATTGTATATAGACTCCACAGTTCACATTCTGTTCATCAGTGGATGTACCCTTAAGCTGCTTCCATCCATTGTGAATCATAAACACTGCCCCAATAAACACCAGTGTGCAAATGTTCATCCATAACTCTGCTCTCATTTCTTCCAAGTATATACACAATAATAGGGTTTAAGGACCGTTTAGCAACCATATACTTTGCTTCCTGTGGAACCACCTCACTGGCTTCCAGATGTGCTGCATAATTCTACTTCAGCACCAGCAGTGATTAGATTCATCCCTCTCTCCACATTTTCTCCAGCTCTTGTACCCCTCTGTTTATTTTTAAAACATTCAATCTTAAATAAACAATCAGTGGTTCCCTGTATATCACATAGTTATGCATTCATCACCATAATCTAAATGTGGACATTTCTGTTTCTTCTGGAAAAAAAAAGAGGAAGAGAAAAATTCAACAGAAAAATAATAAAAGAAATAATGATGAAAAAATACAACAAATTAAAATACATTTAGAAGTTCAGACAACACCATCACCAAGATTCCCATACCCATCCCTTATATCCACCTCTTACAGACATTTAGCTTCGGTATATTGCCTTTGTTACAATTATTGGAGGGGCATTACAATACTACTGTTAACTATAGACTCTAGTTTGCATTGATTGTATTTTTCCTCTAATATCATCCCATTCTCAACACCTTGTTAACTTGACATTCATTTGTTCTCCTTCATGTAAAAACATTCTAATACTTATTCATTTGATCACCATCATTGACCACTCTAGTTTTCACTAAGTCATACAGTCCCAGTATTTATCTTCTGTGTTTCCTTCTGGTGTCCTACAGACCTCTAGCCTTCCTCTTTCAACTGTACTCACACTTATCTTTGTTCAGTGTACTTACAGTATTGTGCTACCATCACACAGTTTCATGTGATCCATTTCTGGATCTATATAATCTATTCTGCTAAGCCATGTTTTTTTTTTAAATTAAATTCAGTTTTATTGAAATATATTCACATACCATACAGTCATCCCTGGTGTACAGTCAAGTGTTCACAGCACTATCATATAGTTATGCATTCATCATCACAATCTATTTTCAAACATTTTCCTTACATCAGAAAGAGTCAAAATAAGAATAAAATATAAAAGTAAAAAAAGAACACCCAAATTATCCCCCCATCCCACCCTATTTTTCATTTAGTTTTCTCCCAATTTTTCTACTCATCTATCCATACACTAGATAAAGAGAGTGTGATCCACAAGGTTTTCACAATCACACTGTCATCTCCTGTAATCTACATTGTCATACAGTCATCTACAGGAGTCCAGACTACTGGGTTGGAGTTTGATAGTTTCAGGTATTTACTTCTAGCTATTCTAATACATTAAAACCTAAGAGGTGTTATCTATATAGTGCATAAGAATGTCCACCAGAGTGACCTCTCAACTCCATTTGAAATCTCTCAGCCAGTGAAAATTTATTTCATTTCATTTTGCAGCCCCTTTTGGTCAAGAAGATGTCCTCAATCCCATGATGCCAGGTCCAGATTCATCCCCAGGAGTCATATCCCACATTGCCAGGGAGATTTGCACCCCTGGGAGTCAGGTCCCATGTAAGGGGAAGGGCAGTGAGTTCACCTGCTGAGGTGAGCCATGGTCTTTTAATCCAATCCTGTGGGTGCAGACCTGTTGAAGGTGGGAGCTTTTGGTTAGGTTATTTAAATTGAGATGTGACCCAGCCCATTCAAAATGGGACTTAATGATCTTACTAGAGTCCTCTATGAGAGGATAAGGGACAAAGAAGAAGCCTAGAGAGTTCACAGAGTAAAAGCCCTCATGGAGCTTATAGAGGAAGTCACTGAAGCCAGCAGCTGAGGGCAACAGGATCTGGGAGAAAAGAACCAGCAAATGCTGGTGATGTGCCTTCCCCTGTGACAGAGGTGTCACATATGTCAGCACTCTGTCTTCAGAGTCCAGTTATCTTCTTGTTGATGCCTTGAGTTTGACATTTTCATGACCCAAGAACTGTAAACTATAATTTAATAAACCTCCATTATAAAAGCAAACCATTTCTGGTATATTTCTTTCTGACAGCTTTAGCAAACCAAAACACCTGGATTTATGACCTTCAATCTCCAAGTTCTAAGTATTGATGGTCAATACTAACCCATATTCTTAATGGAAAAGCTACACAAATACACAGCTAATGGATATCAAGCAGTTTCTGCCACAGGCATGGGCTCAAAAAAATATATGCAGGCACTTTTTAAATGAAAATACCCAGCACCTTTGCAGCTCAGTACAACTCTTCTACTAAGTTCTTGTCAATTATAGGCAGAAGGGTTATATATATAATTTACAGGCTGGAATATAAAATGTTGACTGTGTGCTCCTATAGTTTATTTCTTCTTCTTGCCTCCTGAAACAAAGAAAGTGGAATTCAACTGTAGATCACAGTACCCTATGACAATAATTTAGAAACTGTGCAGTACATATAAATCACCTAGTGCTAAATTACAAATTATGATTCATTAATATAGGGGTGGAACCCAGGACTCTGCATTTCTAACAAGCTCCCAAGTGATGTCAATGATGCTAACACATGGATCACATGTTGAATATGAAGGCCTTAGGGAAGGACCAAGCAACAGCTAGGAAGGAACCTGAGACCCTGAATGAAGAAGCAATGATGCACTGCCCTGTCAACCTGGACCATTTACATGTGACTGTCACATCAAAAAGAATAAACTTTCTGCATGTTAAACAACAGTATCATTTGGTCTCCCTCTTATACAAGCCTGGTCTTACACTAAATTAACACATATCTCACAACATAGATGCCAACACTCTCCTCTTTATATAATAATACTATACTCCTGAGATGGTATCTCAATTTCTAAAATTTTAAGTCACAAACAAAGATGAAATTTATTCCCCAACATATGGAGTATTTTTTTCTTTTTCTATTAAGGATATAAGTTTGTGTTGACCACATGCAAATGTATAATGTTGGAGTTTGAAGATCATGAACATAGATTTATAGGGGAAAATGAGCAGAAATTGCCTCCACCATGGAACAACTACAGATCATGGCATGATCATAAGATTTGCAGGACACAGCAGGATCTGCTAATTCAGTGAAGGGCAGCCTTGCATAACCTAGTTCATTTGATCAAATAAAAAAAGGGCATGGAATATAAACCAAAAGTGAGTTTAATAATTTTCTTTGGAAATGAAATTAGAGACCAGGACAAAATAGGTACAGTATTAGTTATCTATTGCTGTATAACAAATTACCACAAATTCAGCAGCTTAAAAATTCTCATGTAATCTCAGTTTCTGTGGGTTGGAAGCCTCAGTGACCAGAGACTTGGAGCAGTGTCTTAGGGAGATGGAGCTATTATTAGCCAAACACATTACTGGAAAAGTGGTTTAATCAAAGAACAGATGGAGCAAAATGCCTCCAGGTATAAGCCTGCCTAGTGTAGTCCAGGAAGAGAAAAAAGTCAGTGTGACTGGAGAAAGAGAATGAATGTGTGAGTAACAAAGAGGCCAAAGACTACACAGAAGGTAAAATTGTTGTAGGGATTTGGGCTTTTATTCTGAATCAAATGGAGCTACAACAGGTTTTTATGAAGAGGAGTGGTCTGATTTTACTCAAATTTTATAAAGAGCCTCTGACTGCTGAGTTGAAAATAGATTCAGCAAGAAAACAGTAGAAGCAGGAAGAATTATCAGTCTATTGCTGGGATTGAGGTGAAGGATGATGGCAGTTTAGAGCAGAATGGGAGGGAATTTAGTGTGAAAATATGTCAGATTCTGGATATATATTTAAAGCCAATATTTTTTTTTTTTCTAATTTTAGGTGTGAATTGTTATATCAGCATTTTGTTTTTAAGCTTAACATTTTTAACCTGGGAAATTGGAAGGATGGATTTGCCTGGGGAAGGCTGAATGTAGAGCATGTTTGGGTAAAAACAATTGCTCGATAATTGTGAAGATGAAGGTGTCAAGTAATTAGTTGAATACAGAAGTCTGGTATTTAGGTGAGAGCTCTGCTTTGGTGATATAAATTTGAGAGTCATCATTGAAACAAACAGAAAGGAAACTAAATCTAAGATTCTAGTCTCCACCTTAGTTAACACATGGGTGGCCCAGGCCCCGGTGTGGTTGGGATTGGGAGTAAAGTCATTTAATTAATTCATTCAAAATTTGCCCCCAGCTCAGGGTTTCTTGCATAAGAGTCAACAATGAGGTACTATAAAGAGCATCACTGCAAAATCACCTAAAGTAGGAAAATGCAATCCAGGAGAAGGACTGATTATACAGTCCATCAAATCAGTTTTCAGGAGGCAACATGAAGAAAATATTTCAGAAAGATTGAAAAATTTACCTCAATGGCAAATAGTCTTCCAACAAGTATATTTTTCATACCTTCAACTTTAATTTACTTGAAGGTGAATTATGACTTCCCAATAAAATATGAAAATTATTATTCTTTGTGATTTAGTGATACTTTTTATCACAGGAGTTTATGGGGAGAGAGGACTCTGTGGCCGAACTTCACATGCTTTCTTCCCAGAAGCACTGGGTTAGACAAAACAACAGGGTCTACGTTAAGGGAGGTGGGGTGTGGAAATAGGGGAAGTTTCTCAATACAGTTTCTGAAAACTTCCTTATGGAAAATTATTCCTTTGCTCTGAGAGAGAAATGTCTCTGAAGCCAGCTCTGTCCCTGCGGATTCCTTTTGGAAAAGCATGAGCAAAGTGTTTCTCTTTTTACTGCACTGGATATTTATAGTAATTCCCACAAAAGCTTACAATGCCTAAGTCAAGCTTTCAGCCTCATCAGTTACACAGAAACCATTACTCCAAAAGCAGTCCTAAAGTTTTGTCCAATGAGCTACTCAAATATGTGAATGCCAAAGCAAAGCATGGAGCCAATTAGTTAAACTGCAAGTCACTCTCATTTGTGGGTGAGGCACATCTCTTCTAGAAACATGAAAGACTTTGAAGCTAATTAGAGGTGCATATAGATGAAATATGTGTGGTAGACTTGAGTACTGGCTCCCCCACAAACCTCTGTATGAACTTAAGTCAGTTTTTTAATCTCTTTGATTTGCAATTTCCTATTTTGTAAAATGTATTAATAAAAATAATAATTTATTTTAACATCATTAATATGATATTCTCCCATTTATAATCCTGTATATGTTTTTGCATCAATGTGGAAAGGAAAGAGGTGGGAGAAGTTAAAAGTAAAGGAATTATTGAATATGTGTTGTTTGTATTGCCTTTTAATTTTTAAAGCTCTGTCTGAGAATGCTCTTCTACTCTCAGGGAATAAAGTTTTATTTTTGCTTTTAAGGTAGTTGGAAGATATTAAAGGTGGGACTGATTAACTTACAATATTATTTTCCTACCTGTGGGACCAAATTAGTACCTAGAACTTTTGCCTAAAATTTCCTTGTTTGGTAATGATGATGAAGAATAAGGTCAGTGTAGGGGTGGGAAAAGGAGGCGAGAGACAGAAATGGAGAAGGGATAATGGCGTGAATAGATTGTACCATGCTCTTCAGTTTTACTGCCTGGCCTAGTGGCAATCAACAGTCCCAAGTGTCCTAGAGAAACTTCTTGAAGAAAATCATTCCCCAACACCTGGCCTTTTGTGTTGAAAATGGACTGTTAGAATCTTGAAGAAGGCACATGGCAAGTTACATAAAGTTTTTGAGCCTCAGTTTCCCCATCAACTAGATAGAAATAAGAAGGCTTAGTTCTAAAAAGTCTCTGAAATGGCTAAAAAATATAAAACATATAAAAAAGATTCCCTGGCTCATAGAAAGTGATGAAAACTTATTTAGAAGTTCTTATTCATCCTCCTTAAATATGTGGAATTGAGGCTGAGAGGAGGGAAATACATCACCTAAGATCACACAGCTGAGAATTCACAGACGAGGGCTAGAATCCAGATCTCTTAATGGCAGGTCTAAGACTCTTTTTATTTAAAAACATAGAACAGTAATGTCAAAAGCTTCCTTGGCTTGGGAGATAAAAACAGCCAATAAGTGAGATCCTGATCAAACTTCCCAGTAGAAAGACAATCAACTTACTCCCAGCTCTGAAGCAATGATGTTTCCCAGTTAAATTGGGGAAATTTATAGAGGTAGTTTTCAAGTTCATTGAACTGCCCAGAGGCAAGGAACTGAGTCAATGATCCCTTGAGTTTCCTTCAAGCTCTGAAGTGAATAGACCATGAGAGCTCATTAATATTCATTATACACTGAAAGACTGGACTATCTAACTGGAATCCAGGTTCTGTCAAAGCACTGTCAGTATTTTATTGAAACAGTTAAGTTGTAATCATTCAGAAATGGTAACTATAGAATTGGGGATATATGACAACTGAGGTTTGAATTATTTTGTGTTTTGATCTACTTCTTTCTCACATGTGATCTTAGAGACCTACTTTAAACTCTGACCATTAAAGTTGTATCTTACTAAGATAATGTCCCCAGTGAATAATTCAGAAATCTGGCTAAATTCAAACTTAATTAGTAAAATGAAAAATCATTCTAATAGACAGTTTTATTGGTATCAAAAATAACTTCAGAATAAAAATCAAATCACTGAAAGCAACATTAACTTTTTGGCAGTGGATGGGAGAAGGAACGTAGAATGGTTAGAGATCAATGGTTTCATTTACTATTTTAATTTAGTATAGATGGGAAAATTAAGTAGTGTATGGACTTTATTTGAAATATATCCTCTGTTTTATGTCAAAGTATGATTTGCAGTTATTACCAAGTTCTAGAGTCCGATAACATTCATTTTTCTAAAATTAACATTTTAGTGGGTTAATATTAGAGATATATTTAAATTTGAATATGGGAAAATACCTCATTTATCCATTTATTTCACAGGTATTTATTGAGTTCTCTCTCCAGGCTGTTGTAAACATTAACGAAACATAAGTGAACCAAAGAGAAAAATATTCCCTGCCTCATAGCTTACAATCTATTAGAGGAGGCAGACAAAAAGCACAATAAGTAAATAAATTATATTGTATACCAGCTAGTGATAACTGCTATGGAAAAATAAAGCATAGGGGAAGCAGGGCAGGGGCATAGAGGGTGGTGTGAATAGGAAGTATAGGATTCAGCATGAAGAAGAGTGAGTTAACTGTGAAACATGGAAGAAGGATCCAATCAAGGGAGGTTCACAAAGGCCATGAGGCAGGAGATGTTTCAATGTGTTCACAGAAGAGGAAGGAGCCCAGTGTGGCTGCAGCAGAATGAGCTAGGGGAGAAGAGATCCAGGAAGTCACAGTGAGCTAGAACAGGTAAAGTCAAAGGCCACTGTAAGGACTTTGGCTTTTCCTCTAACAAACTGGATAACTATTACAAGATTTTGAGCAAAGTTGTGATTTGATCCAATTTATGCTTTAATACAATCTCATCACTTTAAGTTAAAAATCAGATCTCTATCAATCATATTCTTTTGGATATACGGAGGTATTTATCAATACCACCACTTTCCAATTGGCAATGTTCTGGAAATCCTTTTGAATAAGTACAGTAACTACAGAAAGCCCACTTAATGTAAGTAAAACAGTTATATTGTTGAAGAGCACATAAAATTAGAATGAATTTCACCATGACTAGGCAAAGTCAAAGTAGAAAATAAAGTGGAAAATTATAGCAGTAATGGTTGTTAGGGAAATGTTACAAAATTCTGTTCATCAATTTTTTGTTGGAATGAAAAAGTTGGGTAGATGTTATTCAGTATTAGATTTTACTTGTGATGAATATTACATTTTCTTTTCTTCTTAACAGTATAATCACAGTTCATAATGAGAGATTGGGAGTTCAAATAGCAAAAAGTGTTTGAATTTGAGTGTAAGATGGATCAGATATGAGTATTAGTCTTCAAAATCTGGCCAGAGAAGTTTTATTTATAGCATTTTAAGTCTTTGATTCACATGTTTGAGAACCAGTAGAGCCAATGGCATTGGATCGTAACTTCTCTACCTAGTTCTCAGGAGCAAATGAACTACTTAACAATAACAACTTTCCTGTGAAGGGGAAAGGACCATTAAGAAGGTAGCCTTGCTGTGACAACACAGGTGATGGGAAAAAATTGGAAAGGAACAGGAAAAACTCTTTAAAATGTGTAAGCCTTTGTCACAGACTTGGTCTACTGCAGCTCACATTTTGTTCACATGACATTTTAGATTCTAATTTTAATCCTTCATGAACTTCTTCAAGAGAGATTATCTTGAGGAATAAAACCAATATGCAAGATTAAGGAAAGGAAAAAAAAAAGATTATTTGATATTTTTTCCACAATACTGAATTATCAGCATTTTACTTTTGGTTGTGTACAAGGGAGAGTTGAAACAGTTTACTGATAATAAAGTTATTCCACAAACTACCTGGTAATCTGGGACTAATGAACCCTAATTATGGGAATAATATATAGGACGTGCCTGACTGAATAATATATTTATTAATTATTACTCAAACAGCATCATTTTTGTTTGTATAGACAAAGTCAATAAAATTAAAATCAACAAGTAAATTGAAATGTAATCTCTTTTGAAATCTAGTTTTTTACTCTCACATGCATATGGTTTCTATTCCCCTACAGTCAGCTCACTATAACTGAAGCCTTGGTACTGGTTTTGCTAGTAAATTGCTTCCTCAAGAGTCCCTTTTGCTTGTGCTCAAAGGAGAGATATAAATCACATAAGAAAGATATACTGTTTTATGCAATCTGCCCTCTTCTTGCTATTTGTATTACCTTTTAAACTCACGCATTGGCAAAACTTGGCCAATCTGGTCTTCACTCTCAAGAAATTAAACAGATGACTCCAGTTCTGTAGCAGATGTTAGTGAACCCTTGTTAAATGATGATGTGTTAAATGATGGACAGTTGAGGTTCTGAGAATGCTCTTTCTCTGCCCTGGGTGCCAACTGTTTGTTTTTCCTTTATATTCACTGATATCAGCACCCTAAAATAAACTTATTTTCACTCTAAATAATTTAATGAAGTTTCTTTTCTTAATCTCTAAGATATTTTTCTCTTTTTCCACGAGTATCAAGGTCTGTCAAAACATGGTGAGCTGTAAGCAGTCTGATAGATAATTCGTGTCTTCTCTTTAGTTCTTTTATTTGATTACTATATTCTAAGAAATGTAAAATTGAACTCTCTTTAATTTACATATAAAGATGCTGAGTAACCAACTCAGAGTTGATGACTCCTCCAGGGTGGAAATGTCATTTCCTGACACCTACAGCAATGCTTTTTCTATTAGATTACATTACTCCTGTCTTACAAGGTCCATCCTCCAGAAAACTTTTGCCTAAGGCCATTTTGACTTCTTCCTCAACTTGAATTTGTTTAACATCTTATTTTTATCAGAAGCCATATAAAACTTATTTTTTCATTTTACAGGATTGTGATGAATGTTAAATTAGAAAATGTGAAAACATTCCTTATGATAAAGTACCTTTATGAATTATAGTTATTATTATTATTTCATTTTAAAAGCTAGCAGCCTTATTCACAGAAAGCTTTTCTATGAATCATCCAGATAATTGCTTCAACTTTTTATTTCATTTTCCATAGGTAGATTCTACTTTGAAGGATTATTGTGTCACCTGTACATTTAACAGAAATATTTCAGTTATATAACTTATATAATTATATGAGTTTTAAAATAAAAGAATAGTGGGGTTCATTGTGAGAATTATGAGTAACTTGATTTTTGTGAAAGCCACTTAGAATTAACAAAAACAATTTAAATGCTTAATAAAACTAACAAATATGTAAATGTATTTTAATGGCTTTTGTTTGCATTAAAACAACCATTTCTATTATGTTCCCAGTGTTCTAGATATTCATAAAATGTATTCAAACTATGAATTCCATATCCAACTACAAGCTGTCACCCAGAAAACAAAAATATGAAACAAACCCAGTGAAGTCATTGGGTTAGTCATAAATCATTTATTAAAAAGTAAATATTATAGATATATGATCATGCAGTAGCCACTTTAGCCTAGGGTCAAAGCTGAAGAGACAAGGAAGTGAAATGAATAAGAATATGAACACCATACCCATAAAGACCTGGGTTCATATCTCTTCTAATTAGTTGAGTTTCTGGGAGCAAGTTTCATAAGATTCTCAGAGCCTCAGTTTCCACTTCCATAAAATGTAATAAGAATGTGGTTGGTATAATTTTTGTAAGACTCTGATAAGTTGATAATGTAAAAAAAAGTATCTAGTAGGAAACCCAGAAGGCCACAATGAATGGTGAGAACAAGTCTCTGAATTATTGACACTGTGCAGAAATGCCAACATTTTTTACACTTTATTCCTACACAACCATCAACACCTAAGTGTTTCTACTCTCATTTAATGAATTTTAAAGTGTGAAATATTTTGTTTTGTTGGAGTGTCCATGTAATTTTGAATGCACAGCACTCTTAAATGACCTTAATAATATCTGATTTAATTACTGTGTCCTGCATGCCCCCATGTATCAACTCCTATTACAGCAGATCCTTTGTAGACAGAAAATCAAGTTTAGTAGGGAGTAGGGAGGAAGACCAATGTTCTTTATTAATCTAATTATTAAATACTTCCTGAGCCCTCATCTTGAGTGTTCTAAGAACAATATAAACTTAGATAAAATGACCATTAGATATAAACATACGAATCTCCTCTTTTTTCGGATAAAAAGAATTTCCCAAACTATTGTTAAAAATTTGACAATGGAGACTACAGTGTCCTCATGGCTATGATCACATGCTTCATAATTTTAAGTCATTTAAAGGGTAACTGTCCTAAATGCAATGTGTTTCCCTTTATTGGCTTCTGGAGCAGAAAAATGAGAGTATTGTAAAAACTAGTGATATATGGATAAAGTCTAGAGTTTAGCAAATAGTAATGAACCAATGTTCATTTCACATTTTTGACAAATACAGCTATAGTGATGTAAGATATTGACATAAGGGAAAACATGGTGAGAAATATACAGTAAAATAATCTATACACCAAAATTCAAACATTGGATCCAGATGACAATGATAGGGGTGTAAGACACTCCAAAGTGCCATTCTCCCATAGAATCTTTGAACAATTAGGGAAAACTGACAGAGCCATCTTCCTCAAAACTCCAGAAAACAATTAAAGGGTGCATTAACTGGGTGAGTGCTGAATCAAGGAAATGTATCTTGAAGATTCTGGTGCTCTTGCTGTCCCCTCCCGTAATGCCTCCATTGTGTGATGCTGAGCCACCTGAATTCCCATTGTGGGACCATGACCCTGTTCCACATGGAGCAGAATAACCCATATGTGCACTGAGGTACCTTACATTGGTGACAGTCTACCAGGGGGCAGCCTGAAATTCTGAATCAGGAAACTTGTCACTGGCTGGTTCTGGCAGAACTTGCCATGCAGGCAAAAGCAGCTTCTGGACAGCTAAACCAGTTTAAAAGTTAAGTCAGAGTGGCCTGGGCCAAAGGATTATTGACATTTGGTTTCCTGTAAACAGAATGCCTAAGAACTTAACTCATCAAGACCCTTCAGAAATAATCCATATGAAGCAGTTTGGTACTCAAAAGGGTCTTTAAATATATCATACTGCCTATTTTTATGTTTATTGTCACCCTCACAGAAAGATGCAGAATTGAAGTGATTTATTGGAAAACCCAAGGACCAGAAGCACCTTCATTTCAAATTTGTATGGAATTAAATAACAGGGATTATTTTCTTTTTATTAAATTTTAGGTGGTTGTCCTGATGCAGAAAAACATGATATTTTAAAAAATACAACTCAGCAACTGGACTCCAGCAGTTCATTCTGGAACCCTGCTTCCCACCTCAATCCACACTTAACATGTTCTACTTTATTCCATGCTCTGCTTTGCCTAATCCTTCCTTATTTTATTTATTTCTATGAGAGGATGAGAGGGAGATTACACTGAAATAATACTGTAAAGATGAAGCAGGGCAGATAACATAAGAAACATGTTATTCTGCAAAGTTGTTGAAAAAGTATGAATTAAAAAAATACAAATCAGAAAAGAAAGAAAAAGAGAGTAACACAGAGAAAGACGTGTCAAATGGGTATGTGTGTGCGTGTGATTATGTATATATGTACCGATATACTGACTTGCCTTTCCAGAATTAATCCATTTATCCAATAATCCATTCTTCCCTACCAATTTAAAATTACACCTTCATTATTTATTAAATAAAAAAAATATATATACTAAATTTCCAAGACAGATTGCTCACTTACTGGCAATTTCTTCCATTCTTTAGAATTTTTTACTACTGGGCCTATAGTGAAATATTTCCAAGCAAGATTTTTATGATATGTTCTGATATATAGTAGATCTAGTCCTCCCTAATCATCTCATTTTTCATTACTACAAAGGCTATTCAAATACAGACTAGCATTCATATAAAATGTAGAATCAACTTACCAATTTCCATGAAAAAAACACTGTCATTTTGCTTGAGATTTAATTAATTCATCACAGAATTGATGTTTCTAAAATAATGTCTACCTTATTCTGTACAGAACCAGACAAATAGTTTTCACAAGATGTCTGCCTATATAAAAAGTTTGATTTAAAAATCACAAACAATTTGACTAAAGAACATATTTCAAAATTTGTGGGCCAGTGTGAGATGTCACTATATTTATTAAAACAGGTTTAGACTTGTGGGTAGAGAGGAGGTCCTTTTATATTTGTTTATTGTCCATTCAGAGCACATGAAAGTCTGTTTAGTGTTCATGTCCCTCTCTTGCTGTGAAATCCAGGAACCATCTCTTCCTAGTCTGAGCCTATTTGGATTGAAACAATGCCTTTATATCTATACAATGCTGGCAAAAATCTTGGTGGTATAAAACAACAGAAATTTACTGTCTCACATTTCTGGAGGCTGGAAGTCTGAAATCAAAGTGTCAGCAAGGCCAGGTTGTCTCTGAAACCTGTAGATGAGAATCCTTCCTCACCTCCCAGCCTCTGGAGTTGCCAGTAATCCCTGATGTTCCTTGGCATTTGGCAGCATAACCCCAATCTCTGCCTCACTGTTCACAGGGCCTTCTTCCCTATGTCTCTCAGAATGTGTCCAGTTCCCCTCTTCTTACAAGGACACCAGTCATGTTGGATTAGGATACACTCCAATCCAGTTTAGAGTAAACTAAACACATCTTCAAAGATTTTATTTCCAAATAGGATTACATTCATGGGAAGGGAGGTTAGGACTTGAACATATACTTTGGGGGACACATTTCAACCCATAACATGCCTCTACAGGTCCTTAATAATATTTACTTAATGCTTTTTGCATCATTATACTTGATTCTGTATCAATCATCAGGTGGCCCATAAGTACTGGCTTCCAATGACTGTGTCAAGGATTACTTTCTTGATGACCACAAATGTAATTTTGATGATCACAGTATGTAAGAAAATGAGAAAAATAATTCATCTCCTGGTCATATTAAGTTGACTGCTCATAATTTTATAGCATATGTATAGAACCACACACCTTCCAACCCCCTCTTCCCTTGAACTTGTTAGGCCATAATCAATGTATTCTTGATATGTGAGGTCCCTCATCATGCATGGGTTAAGACCAACACAGAAGAATACAATGCCACCATATCATCAGTGGCCAGATAGGGTATCAATTGGAAAGCCCAGTAAACTCTGCAAAACAATAGTCTTGAAAGCCATTGATGGAGATAGAAGCAGCCACCCTAGGGAAAGGGTTTTAAATATGTCACAGAGCCTGTGGAAGGGCTGGGGCAACTGCCCTGGGGGCCAGCTGGTGGAATGCATCACAGCAAAGAATGCTTGCACCAACCCCACCACTCTCAGTGCTATAGATGGGAGGTAGCACCACTGTTATAACATGGAATGATGAGAACTGATAAATGTCCACACACATAGCCCAAGGCCCAGGTCAGCAGGGGACCATTTCTAGCCAAAATATTTGAAGTTGTACTCTGTCACTCAAAATCAGAACATCAGCACCATTCTGGTAACCCAACATAGAACACCCTGTGAACAAAATAAATAGCCAGCCTGCAGAATCCATCTGCTTGCCAGGCCACCCTCCTGGAACCAAGGTCCCTGCCACAAGGCTGAGGATAACATCATTGATACAGAATACAGAGCACTCCAAACCATAGAAATAGGGACAGAGCCGCAGCATCAGGTCCAGGATCAGGTGTCCCACCCACCCAGAAGAGACACTATAGACCCTGGCCAGTACCAGGTAATAGAGGAGAACTTGGGAAATTTCTCAGAAGTCACTCCAAAGTGTGGCACTGAGGACAGGTCCTGATCTAGGGGCAGTACTGCCTAAAATATTGTTTTTTTCTTCCATAACAGACACTTTGCAGCATGCAAACTTGGGATATTCTGACCCCTAAAGTGTTTATATGTGTTTATCTTCCCCTTCTTCTTTCCCAACCACTGTATTTTCAAATATCAAAAAAAGTCTCATTTAGATTTATATTCATTTGATAATATTTTTAGTAACCTACTAAGTGACTGGGAGTGTTTTAACCACTGAGTTTGCAGCATAATGAATAAACCTAATCTCTGCCCTAACAGGTAGTATAATTTTGTAGGAGGAACAGACAACATAAAAGTCAACAATATTTTAAAAGTATATTTTGTGATCATTGATATTAAGGATACAAAAGGTATGAAGAGGTAAAGAATAATATAGAGAAAGCTCAGAGGAAAGACTTCTATGAGGAGTGGGAGTTCATCTAAAAATGGAAAAAATGAGAAGTCTCCATACAGGTAATTCATCCAGGAAAGTGGATTATAGCAGAGAGAAGAGAGAGAATAAAAGTTCTGAAATGGGTATCGTGGATTCTATCATATCCCCCATAAAGGCATGTTCAGGTCCCAACCCCTTGTCCTGTGAGTTTGAGCCCATTTGTAAACAGAAACTTTGAAGATGTTATTTCTCAGGTGTTCCCAAACTGAATGAGGGTGAGCCTTAATCCAATATGGCTGAAGTCCTTATAAGAAAAGGAAATTGTACTGAGCGTGTATTAGTTAGGGTTCTCCTTGGAAACAGAATCAATGAGAGATGTCTCATTATCAAATTGTAAAAGTGACTCACACAACTGCGGGAGCGCACGAGTCCAAATTCTGCAGAGCCGTCAACAAGCTGTCAACTCCAAGGAAGATGTCCGCCTAACTCCTCGGGAAACGAACCGACAACTTTGACGAACTCCTCAGGAAACGAACTGGCAACTTCGACGAGCTCCCCAGGAAAAGCTTCACTGAGCAGCTGAAGAAAGAAGTGAAGGTTCTCTAACCGTCCGGCTTATAAGCCTCCAACTGATCACCCGGACCAAATCCAGCCAATTGCATTCTCTCACTGTGGAAGCACGCCCCTTGATGAGTCATCAGTCAGCTGCAGTCAATTGACTGATGATCCGACAAACCAGCCCGTTGGTTTATTAACCAGCCTCAAATAGCCTCACAGCAATCGTCAGGCCAGTGCCCGCTTGACCTGACAGCTAGGCCACCTAGCCAAGTTGACACATGAACCCAATATGGCTGAAGTCCTTATAAGAAAAGGAAATTGTATTGAGAGAGAGAGCACAAAGTGAAGCCAGAAACTGGATGTCAACAGAACCCAGAAGAGGAAGAAGAAGTCACTGACATGTGCCATGTCACAGAAACATCACGGGACCCCCAAATTGCCAGCCATCCAGAAGAAACCAATTCCAAGAGGAACCAAGCCTTCTTGCCTCTGAAACTGTGAGCCATTAAATTCCTGTTTTAAGCCAACATGTTGTGTGGTATTTAATTTAGCACCTAGTAAACTAATATACTGGGAAAAGCTTGATTTGTTCAAAAGACAGGTTAAAAAGAAAGGCAAGAAGGGAGGAAAGAAGGAAGGAAGGGAGGGAGGAAGGAAGGAAGAAAAGAAAGTGTAAAAAAGAAAAGAAAAAGAAAAGAGAAACAGTGTCCAGAGCTTTGTGATAAATAGTATCAAGTACAAAATGTATTGGAGATATTGGCAATAATCTGATTAGTGAGGGTATTGCACCATAAACTGATTGATATGCATAAAAGATGCTTCAGCTGCTGTGTGTGCAATGGACTGGAGTGAATTTTGAGGGTAAGACCTCATTGTATTTGAAGGAAACATTTGCTATTAGCATGTAAGCTAGTGACCACCCATGGTTACTTGTTTCAACCAAAGCTTCCTCATGGCATTTTTCACCTCTGCATTCCTCAGGGTATAGATCAAGGGGTTTAACATGGGTTCAACAATTGAAGAGGACACAGCCATTGCCTTATCTATGGGGTGAGTGGCCACAGGCCTCATGTACAAGAAGATACATGGCACAAAGAACAAGACGACCACTGTGAGGTGAGAGCCACAGGTGGAGAGGGCTTTGAACTGCCCTTCAGAGCTGCAAGACCTCAGGGAGCAGAGTATGACCATGTAGGAGGCAATGAGCATAAAGAAGATGGTCACACACATCACCCCACTGTTGAGAATGACAAGGAGGCCCAGGACCTGGGTGTCCATGCAGGCCAGTTTCAACAATGGAAATAAATCACATATAAAGTGATCAATGACATTGGGGCCACAGAAAGGCAATTGGTACATAAAGAGAAGCTGTATTGTTGCATGCATAGCTCCCCCCACCCAGGCCGCTCCCAGCAGCAGGCAGCACACCCGAGGACTCATGATGGTCTGGTAGTGCAGGGGCTTACAGATGGCCACATAGCGGTCATAGGCCATAACAATGAGAAGGATGATCCCCACACCACCAAAGAAATGTTCTGCAAAGAGCTGGGTCATGCAACCTTTCAGGGAGATGGTAGTGCTCTCAGAGAGGGAGTCCACAATCATCTTGGGGGCAATGACAGAAGAGTAGGTGACATCTATTAGGGACAAGGAAGTAAGGAAAAAATACATGGGTGATCTCAGTCTCTGACTTGTGATCACGGTTACCACAATGAGTAGGTTTCCCATGACTGTGGCCACATACATGATTAGAAACACAGCAGAGAATATTTTCCGCAGCTCTGGATTCTTTGTGATGCCCAAAAGAATGAATTCTGTCACATTGTTTTGACTTTCCATTTATGGTGGCTTCATGTAAGCACATAGCCATGAGCTGGAAAATCTGCAAAAACAATATGATTTTTAATCAATCACTCAGTGCTTTGGGCATATTGGAGGGTTTGTGTGCTGTTTCACACCCTCCTGTCCTACCATTTTTGTCCAGTGCTACAGAGAACAACTACTCAAAATTATAGCCTAAGAGCAGCTCTATTCTACTGGATCCTCCTGGATTCTCCCCAAAACATCTCTTCTCATGAGCTCATCTCTAGCTTTCTATCTTGGCAGCTGCTGTTTGAGACACTTTGGAGACCCTGCTTCATCATTCTAGTGCATACATACGTGTACCTGGAAATATGAGGGAGTAACACCCCCTAGGGAACCCTTGAACTTTAGGGGATAGAGGTAGGTGGATAAATCCTAACCAGCTTAACAAAATCTTGGGTTAACTTCCTTTCCTTTCATTTTTCACTCTTCCAAGTACCTCCATTCAGTTTTGAAAAACAAACCCCTACATACAGTTGTTTCTCTCAGCTTCTGCTTTTTGGGAAATCCAAGCTGTGGTGCTGACTTTCATTTATCACCAGGCACACTCAAGAACATGCAAATGACTTTTTATTCATTTATTTCATATACTTATTGAGCATCTAGAGTGTGCCACTTGAAAACCTACGAGATTGATAGGTCATATCCTGAGGGTTCTCCACTAATTAAGAACTCTACTCTTTCCAACTACATTTCTTCTTTCTGAAATTAGCTTATTATTACTAGTATTATTATTACATATTGCTAATATTAAATGGGTCCCTGCTGTGACTCACAAGCACTGGAACGTCACATGAGATATTTTATTCATTTTATAGATAATATACTGAGGATAAGAAGAGTGAAAAATGACTGAAGTTAAACTGAAATCTATCTTTTCATGGTTCCAAACTCAATGATAATAATAAGCTATATTGCTTGCCTTATGATAATATGGAGTGCTTAATATGTGTGAGACACTGTGTTTCCTGATCTAATTTCATTTTCATAGCAATTTAGTGAGATTGATTTATGTTTTCTGTGCTCATTTCATTCAACAAGATGATTGTACAGATCTAATGTATAATTCTAACATGTTCCAATTATATATATGAATAATCTAATCCTAAACCTAGAAATCACATTCATTGACTTTGTTTCAAAATGTTTCAAATCATTTTCCAGATGTGCTATCGATTACAGAAAATAAAACCTTGAGTTTCTTTCTCTGCTCCAGAAGACCTAGATCCACATTAACAGTAACATCTCTGCACATGAGCCTGAATCAGTGAAAATTTTTCCATTCTTCCTTGTGAAGTGGTGTTCCCAGATGGAACAAAAAAATCTAGAGGATAGCAAAATATCAATAAACAGATAATAAAATATCAATAAAACAACTCAATTGTTTTCCAGTCACTATGTGCCAGCAATGTGGTTGACCCATTACATGCATCATCTCATTTTCTGTATCACCCCAGGTGGATACTATCACAAAACCCATCTTGGAGATGAGGAAGTGGAGTCTTGAAGACTTTCGGCTTCTCATCTGAGATGAGTGGGGATTATGAATACAGGCAGTTTAATTTTGAAGCATTCATTCATAATCCTTATACCATATGCTGGAAAAAAAATGAACAGTGGCCTCCAGCAGCTAAATGCAATAGCTACTGCAGCTAAGAATAAAGAAATGATATGGTAAAAAAAATAAAAATAAAAATAAAATAAAACTCCAGCTATAGCAAACTTTATCAGTGGTATTTAAGCAGAGGTTGTCTGCCACTTCATTGGAATATATTAGAGGGCACTGCTTTAAAATGGGCACATAAATTACATGTTCTCTAAGACTCATCTAAATACTCAGAAGCCCATTCTTAACATCCTCCTCCTTGCTAAACAATGTCAACCACTTCTAGGAGTCTCTTTGCAAATCTTCAATGTGGACTAACCCCAACCTCTCACTTCTTCACTCTGAGAACATCAGTAGTTCTTGAACAGCTCTCATAAAGTAGAAGGAATGCATTCTTGGAAATCAGGAAAACTGAATTTATTCCACATTGTCACTCTATCACCATGGTTTATCCTATTACATCACTTTTCACTGTGGACCTTTGTCCCCTCATCTGTATTATGAGGTAATTGTGGTTGATGAGTGGTACATCAGGGGTTCAAAGGAGCCATCCTGGGGATGTCGTCCCTTTTTAAACCCAGCAGCTCAGCTCTTATCTGCATTGAATGATTACACTTCCAAGTAAGATTTCCTTTGAGCCATCTCTAGATGAAGTATGTTTAAACAGCATGCACTGAAATAGACAATGATGCCTCTTCTGCCTTAAAATCTATGAATATATCACAATTCCCTTTTGACTACTAGTACACCAGTACTCAACTTCTCAACCTGTCACTTAAAACTCTCTCTAATAAATCAGCCTCCTCTTTTGTACTTTTCTCTCCCACTACAGCCTTAACTGTCAGAACACACACCTCAGTCAGCTTTATACATTGCGAAAGGCCATGGATTTAGGGTAAGTAGACTTAATTTCCTGTCCCAGCCACTTACTGGCTACATATCAACTTTCCTAACCTTCAAATACTGCAAATATAAAATAATGGAATAACCATTGAAGTCCTGATTTTCCCTTTAATTCCCACAAAGCAGTATGAGGTAGCAACTTATTATCCTGATTTTATGAGGCAGTGGGTAAGGCTTAAAGAAATTATGAAACTTGCTTAAAGTCTTTTGTCACGTATATGATCAAGTTCAGACAGTTCAGGCTGCTAACCACCATGTTCTACAACCCCTCTGAGAATTTTACATCCTGCATCACAACATTGTTGTGAAGATCGAAGTTAGTAACAAGCATGATATTCTTTGGAGAGCAATATTCAAACATTCACCATGATTATTTTTCATGCCTATAGGCTGCTGACTTCCTGCTGTCAACCAAATCCATCACCATTCATCCTTCACCCCTTATTTCATCCCTAACATTCTCCCTTACTGCCATAACCTTGAGTGTTTTTTATATGCATCTGTGTAAGTTTATACTGTTTGGGCAATAGTTAAATTATCTTCTCAGCTCAATTTTTATTTCAATGTCATGCTGGTCTTATTTCTTTGTGTGGGTGCTTATGGATAGCTAATGCATACTCATTTCACCAAGTCACTAATGCTGTTATACATATACACTAGTCATTTAATTAAATCACTGACATTGAACTCATCCAAAGAAAACTGCCATGAGCGATGGGGCTAAGTCCACACTGTTGCAAGTCCCTGCCTCCATAAATGAGCTTGCCACTGTCAGAGCTTAGCTGCTGTTCCACTGGCATCTAGGCTCAAGGATCCAATTCATAATCTTTCATTCTTATCATTTACATTTCTAGAAATGCTTTAGCCAAGCCCTTCCACTAAACCATACCTTGGACTTCCAGTTCAGGGTTGAATCACTGCCATCAGATCCTCTTTGTAAAACTGTCTTTTTCTTTCTGCAGTGTGTGCCAGTGAAATATCACCCTTCACAACATTGTTCAAATGCAGAAGTGGGGAATTAGTTTCCTTCAATTGTCTATTACCTAGAAAGAGAATATTTCTAAAGTTTAATAGCATATCAGACAGTGTTGGGGATAAAAGGAAGTGTCCTATCCTCAAAGAGGGAAACAGAATGAGCATACATGAAACCATGTATGAATAATATAAGTTCCAGAATGGAAAGATATCAGCATGACCTATCGATTTTAAAGAAGATGAAAAGGTTGGACCTTGACATGAGAATATAGAATGGGGAAGGGAAAGTGAACAGCAAGGCAAAATCATAAGGAAAGCATGAAGAGAGAAAGGGAAAATGTGCTGTGCACAGCAAAAAGATATGGACTTTGACATCACAAAAACCTGATTTCACTGTGGATCTTTCAGGGATGAAATTGACTAGAGGTTATTCATTCTTTAAATTCTCACTTGTTTTATTCAGTTAAGTACCACACATGTAAACTGTCAGGCATTATAGTTTAAAATATAATGTTTTACCATATAAATGTTAAAATATACCAAAAATGTAAGCCTAAAATTGTATTTTACATTTTACTGGACATTGAAATTACTGGCATAGTGTGGGTGTATCATAAAACTTAGTCACATACACTTCTAGGTACAGGGTGCCTTGAGCAGTTGTGCCTGACTAACTCTGTGTAAAATTCATGGTCTTCTGCACTATAGTTAATTCATTCTTTTGAGTACCCACTGTATGCCTGACAATCTCTTTGTGTCTCAGTTTATTCTCAATAAAATGGGAAATTAATGTTATCTATCTTAAATCATGGTTGTAAAGATTAAATGATTCTTAAATCATTGAGATGCTTGGAGCAGCATCCCATTTCTTTTCCCAGGTTAAAGAGAATGATGCTGATCCTTTGCCTTTAGATTTCCAACAAATGTGTGTATATTTCTATTCAAGGCTCAATTGTCTAACAGGGTATCATGACTCCTCAACACTTAACAGGATGCAAGATTTGAATTAACTTTAAAAGTTAAATCTTCAAAAAAACATTTTCTAAAACAGCCGGCACTTCCAACCGAAAAACAAACAAACAAAAAGTTTGAATAAAACAGAAGGTTTTTTTAATTGTTATTTTTATATATTATAAAAGTAAAGAATGGACCTCAGAAAATATTTTATCAGTGAAAGAATGATAGAATAATAGAAAGTTTAAAGCACTCACTTGACCCTGTATTGGCGGTTTGGTGCATGATATTCATTTTTGCACTTTTATGAAGGTGTATTATACATGTGCATTCATTTGTTGTTTTTTTTTTATTTTACATAAAAATAGGTAAGACTATGATCATAATATATATGTTGTATTATTACTTGAAATTTTAATGTAATAAATCACACATACACTATTTAGCTTCAGTATTTATGAATTTTCTATTTTAATTGCTGAATATAATTCCATTTTATGGTTTACCACAATTCACTGAATCAGCCCATTTTTGCCTCACATTTATATTATTTCTAATATACTTCCCTACACACAGGCTGCAATGAGCATCAATTTACAGATATCTTTACTTACTGGTTTAAATATTTCTGTTGGAGAAATTCCTAGAAAGGTCATCACCAAGGCAGTGGATGCATATTTTAACTTTAATTTACTTTGTAACATTACTCTCACAAAACTCTATACCAGATTTTATCCCCAGTAATAGTGATGTAAAGAGTCATTTTCCCTATAGCTTAACACTAAATATTATCAATCATGCTTATGTTTACCAAATGATAAGTGAAAAATTTTTTATTTTAATTTGCATTTATTCAGTCATTCATTCATATGAGGTCACTGATGACATAAACAAGATGACATAAGCAAGAAATTATTATTGCTCTCCAGATAAAGCTAAATAATACACTATGCACTATCTATATAGAAATAGAGTATACCCAGATATCCATAACAAAGTAAAAAAATAATAATAATAGTAATAATAATAACCAATTGCCAAGTGCCTGTTATATACTAGCCATTTTGCCAGTACTTTACACATATTATATCGTTTAATCCTGACATCTGCCTATGATGAGGTACATTATATTGCTGAGGAAGGGGGAAATAATTAATTTCCTCAAGGCCAAACTTGAGACTGGATTTGAATCCAGAATTTTGACTTTACATTTGGTATATGTTTTGTTTGTCTGAATTTCTTATGTAGATAAAAAATTACTCCAATAAATCCTGGATAATAAATGGTACTAGCAACATGCTAAGTGAGTGCCTTGGGTCATCATTAATGAACAATCAGTGGTCTTGTGTCCCTGGAAAAGTCTATGCCCTAAGCACTTGCACCATAAATAGTACATGTCTCTAATTAAGGGCTTTAAACAGTCTACTTCTGTTGGCAAGTTTTCCTAATTTATCTTGCATGAGAACTGGTTAGTAGAGATGGAATTATCTACAGTAGCACTATTGTAGAATGGAAAATATTATGCTGTTTTCAATACAGAAGTTAATGTTTTCATGGAATTCTTCTGGGGCAAGAAGCTTAGTTCCTAAACAATCTTCCTTGATTTCACCATGCTGTTCCCAAGCAAATCGCCTGCATCATACCCAATATCACCACCATCACTTTCATAGGCAAATCTCCTCAAAAATGGTTGTGATTTTATACAGACATCAGTAGAGAAGTATATAAAAAATTTCTACTCACCCTTATATTGCAAATGAAAACCAGAGAGTATCATTAAGTAATTAAAATAGAAAGGAAGAAAATATCTGAATAAATTCTTTCTCAGAGGTGTTTCTCAGAAAAATAAAAATTAAAGTGAAAGTAAAAAATTGATAGATGATCAACAGACAGAAGATAGATCTGATAGATATAAATAGATAGATATGTAGATAGATAGATAGCTAAAGAGAGATCAGAGACAGAGAGAGACAGATGAATGAAAAAAGGGAATCAGAACATCTCTCTGAAGCCATCCTAGATACAGCAGCTATTTCCATGCCTCTCCCTCCTCACAGTACATCTCTGAAAAATATAAACACACTTTTATTTGTTCAATTTAATGATCTGGATAGAGGCCAAAAGATACTTATTTTTGGATAATTTGCCAATAGAGATTAAAGTCAATCAAATTAAAATTGTTGATAGCTCAAGGCTTTCCAACATGTGACCACAATTTGTATAAACAGATAAAAGACTACAATTACTAACACTTTTAAATTATCATATTATAACTGTGTGTGTGTTTAGGTGATTCAATTATTTCAGCAATTTCAAAACAGCAGTTCAAATTAATAGGAACCTGTTCAATATATAAATAAGTTTTTAAAACCATCTCCAAAACTCAGACTGGGCTCATTTGTGTGAATGCCAAAATCTCAGCCAGTTACCCAATGGAAGCAGTAGGTAGAAGGTAGAAGATTTTGCAATTCAATTTTCTAGGATCACATCAAAGTAGATAAATGAAATATCTGGTGCCATCTAGGATTTACTCACACAAAGCTTCTTTTACAGAAGAACTAGAAATCATGACACATTAGTGTTTCCCAAGTGTGGAAGCAAGTAAATCAGGACCTAAAAAGGGAACAAATTATCCAATCATTTAAAGAGAAGTTACTTTGATAGGACTAGAGTTTCTAGTGATTTTGAAGAGAGATTTAAAACAGTTACTCTAAGGACCCTAGGGCTTAAGTAAGAAATGACCCTTGTAGTGGGCAAAGAAATGTAAGTGCCATCAAAGTAGGTGAGGTTACTTAAAAGCAAGCCAGGTAATTTACTTACAAAATCACTCACGGGACTGTGGTTGTCCTTTGACTATATTTTGAGCTTAATTTGAAAGCAGTTTCCAATCCACATCTTAGAAGAAACATCATTAATAAGTTGTTGTCCATTGGGTAATGGACCTGGGCTAAGTGAGCGGGGCACCATTTTCAAAGCTGTTGAAAACCTGCAGTTTACATCCTTCCATTTGCATTCCTTTGAGGTTGGGTCTCTAGTGACTGAGGAGCTAATCAGCATGCCAGTGAATTCTCATCCACCCCTGCTGTGACGGGTTGTTCCCAGGGGTACAGCTTCACTGGACCAAGACCAAGCAGATGTTTCACAAGTACAAAACCAACTCATGGTAATAACCATTTAATTGGTTGCCCCAGAAATAAGCTCTGTTCTTTCATAACAGAATGACCACAGAATGATCTATCTGCCTGATAATATGGATGAAGAAAAGGCAATATGACTTATTCTTGGCTACCTAGCAAGTAGCAGGGCTGAATTTTTCAGTCATCTAGACTGGTGCTCATTCCACCTATTCACCTATTAAGACTATTATTAAAACTATGTCAATCTGACTACAGGATAGCTATCATTATCAAGGATTAAAAACATGTATCTCAGCCAGAAAAAAATACAACAGCATTTTCTCTTATTCATAACAATAATATACTCAAGTAATGTTTTTCCAATTTAGAAATATCGGGGGTTATAGCCTTTATTCTTTTTCAATCTTCAATAATGAAATAATATCTTGCATTTGTAATATATTTCATAGTTTACAATTGGTTCATTGACATATATGACTTTTCACCTTATTCTCTGGAGAGGGATGGTTCTCAATTTTACAGAATATAATTCTCATAGCTGATGAGCCAACCAACCTCTGCAAATGAATCACCTTTATGAAGTTTACTCCACATTTTCCCCTAACCATTTAGACAGGAGTCAGGACAGTCTTTCTCAACCATTTTTTCATTATCACACACTAAGTAATCTTTTTTAGACATCTTTCCTAACTAACCCTTTCAGACATTTTAATACCACAGATACTATATACTTGTTTCTGTTGTCTATGTGTAACTGTGCTTTTTATGTAAAAACAGTAAGATTTCTCTCATTCTTTCATTCTTTCTTTCAAGAGCCAATTTTTACCGTCTTGTGGGAGACATCATCCCCATCGCAAATGCGTGTATTAAGTTAACCTACTTGTAGAAAAAAAGGAAGGTAATGCCATCATTTAAACTGAAGCCTAATTAAAATTTTAGCTGTGTTTCAAATAACTACACAAAAATCCAGTTTTTCTCTTCTGCATCAGGCTTTTTTATCATACTTATAGCTAGCAAAATTATATTATTCATTTATGTTTTTACTTGTTTATTATTCCCCAACAGACTTTAAGTTACATGAAAACATGACCCATATCTGTATTTTTCTACACTGTATACCCACCAGTCCCTAGAGCTGCCTGGCACACTGCAGGCACTGAAAATTATTTCCTTGATAAATTAGTCAAAATTTCCTAAACTTTATTGACCACAGAGCCATTTTTCATTACATTTTCCAATATATGTAAACACAGGATGGAATAACAATGGGAAAATTCCTAAATAAACAGTATTTGGCTCTTCAGTGTGGTACTCTCATGCCCAAATAGAGGATCAAGTCACCTCTGTGGTTGAATTCCTTGTTTTTCCTCTAAACATCACTCTCATTCATGCGTTGCTTTCTTTGAAATTCAACCACAAATGATTCATTCTTTGAGCCCTTTGTATCCCACTTTTCAAATATGCTTATGTTCATGAAGGGCATTACATCTGTGGAATGAGATTATCACATGGTTTCTCCTGACATAAGGGGAATCAAGAGAGTATGAGTAACCTAGGAAGCTGAGGTCAAGGGAGAGCTGAAGGGAAGAAAGAAAGCACCAAAATAGGTAAAAAAAAAAAAAAAGCCTCAAGGATGATCTTTACAATGTAGCCAAGGATCTGTTCTGGTTTTGATATTTTCTCATCATGTTAGAAAACAGTATTGTAAAGTGGGGAGAGTAAAATAGCAGAGTCTAAAAGACTTGAAATTGTTGCATAACTTTATTGAGCCTCATTTATTTAAATTCCATTTTATTGACATATATTCACATACCATACAATCATCTATGGTGTACAATTAACTGTTCACAGTACCTGCATGTAGTTGTGCATTCATCACCTCAATCAATTTTTGAACATTTTCCTTATACCAGAAAGAATCAGAATAAAAATAAAAAATAAAAATAAAAAAGAACACCCAAATCATCCCCCTTATCCCACCCTATTTTTCATTTAGTTTTTGTCCCCATTTTTCTACTCACCCATCCATACACTGGATAAAGACAGTGCAATACACAAGGCTTTCACAATCACACAGTCACCCCTTGTAATCTACATTGTTATACAGTCATCTTCAAGAATCAAGGATACTGCATTGGAGTTTGGTTGTTTCAGGTATTTATTTCTAGCTATTCCAATACATGAAAACCTAAAATGTGTTATTTATATAGTGTGTAATAAAGTGCACCAGAGTGAACTCTTGAGTCCTTTTGAAATCTCCCAGCCACTGATGTTTTATTTCATTTCATTTTGCATCCCCCTTTTGGTCAAGATGTTCCCAATCCCACAATGCCAGGTCCAGATTCATCCCCGGGAGTCATAGTCTGTGTTGCCAGGGAGATTTACACCCCTGGGAGTCAGGTCCCACGTAAGGGGGAGGGCAGTGAGATCACCTGCCAAGGTGGGCTAGTTGGAGAGAGAGGGTCATATCTGAGCGACAAAGAGGCACTCAGGGGGAGACTCTTAGGCACAATTATAAGCAGGTTTTGCCTCTCCTTTGCAGTAACAAACTTCATAGGGGAAAGCCCCAAGACAAAGGGTTATTGAGCCTCATTTTAAGGTTTTTATCTGATAATACTTGCTGCTAGAATTAAGAGTATGAAGAATATAAAAGCATGCAAAGAACCTAATAAATTGTATGCCCTATAACTGGCCTTTCAACAATGATCAGCTCATTCAACTCACTTAAAGAATCCCTACTATTTTGATTTAATTGAATGCACAGATTAAGCCAAAGTATTCTCATTCATTGGACCAAAATATCACTCATCACAATCATTTTTTTATGGAAAACATGCATACTTCCTTTTATGTTGTTTTATTTTTCAATTACCAGGAATAATCAACTGACAGTTGGTTCCCATGAGAGATTATTGATGAAGTGTGCAAAGAAATATCTAACTCCTTAACATTATTCCTAAACCAGTAAAATTCCATCTACTGAGAATGCCAGATGGCCTTACATTTCCTCCTTCATTTCCTATACCTTCCAAGTTTGTTGTTGATAGTTTATAATTTGTATCTCATTAATCTCCTCACTTCTCCATTTGGGACTTGGTTTCTCACCTAAGATGCAGTCATTGGTTTTAGTTTCCATCTTCAAATCCTCCCTTTTGTCTTAGAGTGGCATCTGCTCAAAACTTCTATACTTACCCCTGGCTTACTCTCATCTGTTATCTAATGGTCTTAAGGCAAAATGAGCCATGAATCATATAGTCTAGATTCTCTTGTAACATGTCTCACCAACAATTGCAACTTTGGTCATTTAAATAGATTAAGTGTTTATTACATCCTGCTCCAGGCTTAGACCTTTAACAAGTTCTGTTTTTTTGTGAACTCAAGACAGTCATGCATAAGCTAGAACATATAATCAAGCGGAAGAACAGATGTATCTTGGTCTGGCTTTACTGTATGATCAAAGTATGGAGGAAATAGCTCCAAGTGATGAGTTTGAGAAAGGAAGCATTTGTTGTGAAAAGTGACACAAACTGGAGTGCTATAGTCAGAGAAGCTTTGACTTATAAATTATTCTGTAGTAATGTAGAATGACCTTATATTTTTATGTGTATAAAAGAACATTGTTGTTGAAGAATATTGCTACATGTGAGAAAAGCCTGCAACAAATTTGGCATCATCTTTCTTAAGGGATAAAGCACAATATTGGAAATGAATATAAATTTCCTATCTATAGACATAAACATACCACAGACAACTGTGTTTTATTTGAAAGAGGATAAGATTGAGATTAGGAAGACCTGTAACTGAATTCTGTAGCTGAAATTTAGTTGTGTGACCTAAGGAAAGTAAATTACTAAATTTCTCTTAACTTCAATTTGCTTCTCTGTAAATTAGAACAGTGATTTGGGGACTATAAATTTAGTACATGAATTAAATCAGTTAACTGAAGTGATTATACCTGATAGATAATAAAAAGTACATTTAATTAAAAATACATGTTGCAACTATGTAGCAATAGCTTTGGAAACTTACCATTTTTTGTTGAGATTAAATAAAGGTACATTTATCCTTATTGTTTCAAATGGCTTCTCAAGTCTTGTTAGAAGAAAAAAAAACTTACTTTATATTCAAGAAAAACTGTGAACCATGAAGCTACTTGAGAAAAATTAAACCAAACTAAAAGCAAATTCAAATTGTCTGAACTTGTCTTCTTTTGGATGATTCATTGAACAACAACAACAAAGTGGTGGTGGTTCTTTCACTCCTCAACTGTTCCCTCCCCTCCCACCATGTCCCCATGTATACACTTTAGGATTGCTTCTTTTTTTGCTTTACCAAAGGTAGAGCCAAAATACAAGAAATTCTGAGGTCAAGGTTTTGTAGAGAAGTCACATCACTCAAGTAACATATTTGTGAAGAATTTAGTAAAGTAACAGTGAGACCCTGAAGCAAAACATACCCTAAAATTATCAAACTAAGGATTTACAGTTCTTTCCATTGCATATTCTGGAACATAAACATCGTACATGAAAATTGAAACCCTGGTTAAGTACATAAAAAATCAATCAAAAGCATGTAGCAAAGTTTCTAGTCACTATTAAATGTACAAAAATGTTAGTTTCTGATCCGTTCTTTGTTCAGTTACCTATGGAATTTGATAACCCTTTTTCACATTTTACCAAAAATATGATACTCCTTGTTTTCATTTGTCATCTCTTTCTTGGCATTATGAACACCCCAACTTACTCTCTTCTTCAGCAAATTCCTCATGGCATATTTTACCTTTGCATTTCTCATTGTGTAAATGGTGGGATTTATTATGGGGGTAAAGATTGCAAAAAACACAATCACCAACTTGTCCACCAAGTAGGAGTCCACTGGACACATGTAGGTGAATATGCAGGGCATGAAAAACAGTACAATGGTAAAGTGGGAGCCACATGTGGAGAGAGTTTTCTGTTGTCCTTGGTAATCACAGAATTTCAGGGAGTGCAGGATGACAGCATAGAAGGTGAATAACATGGACAAAATGAGCAAGCACATGGTTCCCCTGTTGGCAGCCACCACCATTCCGAGCATGTAGGCATCGGTGCAGGCAAGCTTCAGAAGTGGGAAGAGGTAACACATGAAGTGGTCAATAACATTAGGGCCACAGAGGGGCAAGTCGATCATGAAGAGAATCTGCACAGAGGTGTGGAGGATCCCCCCAATCCAGGCCATGGCCACCAGGAGGCAACAAAGCCCCTGTCACATGATGGTCATGTAGGGGCTTGCAGATTGCCACATAGCGGTCATAGGCCATGACAATGAGGAGGATGATCTCTGATCCCCCCGGGAAGTGCTCCTCAAGGAACTGAGTCAGGCAGCCACCCAAGGAGATGCTTCTCCTCTGGTAGAGCAGGTCGATGATCATTTTGGGGGTGGTGACAGAGGTGTAGGAGGCATCTATGAAAGACAAGTAAGTGAGAAAGAAAAAGAACCTGGAAGCAGAAAGTGTGGAGCTGAGGAAGATGGTGATGACAATGAGCAGAATGGCCAGCACAGTAAATGGAAAAATGAAAAAGAGAATGACAAGTATTTTCTGCAAGAGTGGATTCTGTGTAAATCCCCAAAATAAATTCAGTGAAATTGTTGGGAGGCATGAGGTGATCCATTCAAGGAGGAACACTCTCCTGAAGCCTGAATCACTTACAAAGAGAAAAACAAAGATAATTAATTGTGGAAGGGTTGTAGTCTGAATTTCATAGCATAGAAATGGGGTGGTCACCATGATTGTGGAGTGTATCTTTAGCACCTCTCATGCATGTAATTGCTTCAATTATTCATTCCCGCTTCCTCCATGATGCTGTTTCCTTATCTTAAGATACCCAATACTTATCACCTATAAAACATCCTCTACAGTTCTACAGGGCACCATTTTATCTAAAATCTACTGAGAAAATTTGGGGCTATATGTGTGAAGAGATCTGGAGCCCCCTTATGGTTCCACTTCTTTGTGACTTTGCGAAGTCATTACAGTGCTGTAAGCTTCCATGTCCTCTTCTGCATCTGTGAGTCTACTAACAGTGACTGCAAAAAAGATTTTGTAAGCTCCAAAGGGTTGCACACCAGAATAGATTATTCCCTCTTCCAAGAGAATTGGCATTTGAACTCACAGCTCTAACTGTGGAAAGAGAGACATTGTCCACTGGTAAAGAAACACCATAAGAGGCAGATTAAGGAAGTTTGTAATTGGAGATACACCTTGACTCCCCACCACAGCACATGTTATTCATGTCTGTTTCCTCTCTGTGCAGAGCAGAGTGCCACAGTGGTGTCTGCAATGTCTGGCACTTATTAGGTGATGAATAAATGCTTGTTGAATTGACATACTCCCTACATCTCCATGTGTAAGAATATAAAAGCTTCCCAGCTGATAAACATAAACATTGAAGTGCTCCCATTTTCTAACTCTGTTTATCATTATTCTCTTTATAGCTTCAATAGAATGTGGTTAAAAAATAAATAAAATAAATAACTCTTGGTAAGGTCTACAGTCCATGAAGGTCTCTCAAGCCAAGGGAACTTTATTTTCAAAGTTTTAAAAGTATAAGTTCAACCTGGAGTACAAAAAGAAGGTTTTAACATAAGATAAATGACATATCAATAAATAATATATAAAATACTATACATATATGTATATTACACACAAACACATACATTTATAAAATCTACCTATTACACATTCACTAATCCAACAAATATTTATTATTGGACTTTCACTATGCACATTGATTTGCTAGTCTGCAAAAAAGTCACAAAAAAATTCTTATTACAGGTCATTAGTTAATACCTCTTCACTCCCAGTATTTTATTACCAAACAGCGGTGGTTCAAACATCCATAATGAATAATCTTCCTAAGTCTTTTAAGTTTCTGCTCTATGCATTCTTATGCTTTCTCTTCCCATCACATCCATCATCCATCATTGGTTAAAAGGTATCACATTATTTATCAAATGGGAGAATCATCCCAATTTGGGGACATAAATACCCTTAAGAAAAAAATAAGAGAAAATTGTTTAAAACTAATAAAATTTATTCTGCAAATAACATTTATTTCTTTTCCAAAAAGAAAGAGATTAAAGTCTTTTATTTTAATTAAGTTGAAAATCTTACACACTTGTGAAAATGAAGTGCTTCTGCTTTTTTGTAATTCTCTTATTCTAGGTTGAGTCCCCCAAATATCCAAAAATTTCTCAGTGTTCAGAAAGTAGAAATAAGATATTCATAAAAGTGACTTAGAATTAGCTATGAAGAAATAGAAATAACTATCATTTTTTTTCCTTTGAAATAAAAGTATTCATTTTAGGAATAGACCATAAAAGTAAATTTTTTTAAAAGGGAAAATCATTATGTACAATTATGTTCAACAAAATTGTTAATAGTTGTGGAAAGTTAGAAAATGTATGGAATGTCCAAATTGGAAAAATAGTTAAGTAAAAATACAGTGCATGTCTCCCAACAGTGTGGAGCTTTTAACAGAAATGTTTTTAAATATTGTGTAATATTGTAAGAAAATTCTTATCTTGTAATATTAAGCAGGAAAATTTGGATGCGTTCTATTTGGTGATTCTATTTTCCATGATGTGTCGTAAGCTGAAGAGATTTAAACCTCCTGTTGATGGGGCTGCAGTGGGGCAGAGTAAGGCTATATTATTTTTGAGGTCCATTTAAAACTGGTATTTATCTATAATCATATGATTTCCTGAAAAAAAAATTCACCTATGAACTTCTTTGGCTCAGCTCCATGCCAGGCCCCAGGCAAATGTTTGTTAACCCAGAAAGAATTAAAGTTTCAAGATTTAAATTGCCAACTAGCTCAACTACAATAAGTCTCTTTGTTGATTTATAAATGGCAACTGTGGATAATGCTTTTCTCTTGTGCCTTAAAAGTGCTACCAGATATCCTGTTTGAAGTGAAGTTTCTTAGCTGTGGCTAATGAGACCTCAGGAATATTTCACCATTATTAGCAGAACTTGCCAATCATCCGATTATCTCACATTACTTAACTGAACATTAGAGGAGAAATTTTACAGCATTTCATCTTTAATTTTCAAATCCATCCTTAAGTCTACATGATGAGACATCACAACAAGAGAAAAAATAAGTCAAAACTTACAAATTAAGTAAATGACATTATGATTTTGGACATGTGATAACAAATGAGTTTAGTATGGAGTTTCTGGACATTTGGTATTGTAGAAAGGAGACATTTAATTATGTAACTAACTGATTTAAAATTTTTCACTATAATATTTTATTTTTATCAATCCATCCTTTATGTTGACCATAATTTTTAGATATTGTATTCAGGTATGCATGCAGTGACAGATATGAACCTGATTATAATAAAGGAACTTCATACCATATAAAGTGTTCAGTACTTCCTCAAGGCAGTTTTTTATTATTCTGATTGTGGAATAACAAATAAGATGGTGAAAATAATTTCACTATTGCATTACATGCATAGGTTAAAATATATTTCCTTCAGTCATTTAAATTTAGTCTCACAATACACCTATGGAATGGGAAAGATAGCTCCTAGATTGACTGAAGAGAGTGTGATCATTCTGCACAACACGTGTCATGATAGAAAAACAGCTCACAAAAACTGTCTGAGACATGTAATGAAAGTTAATTTAATGAGATATTTAAACATTATTCTTCTGTCCATGATGTTTGTGATAGCAAGTGCCAAAAAAAGTTTAAATGGGATTTATACTATTCAAAGGACTATAAAGAATATAAATTTTCACCTTCAAAAATGTCTTCAATTTGTCTTTCAGCTCTAGAATGAAACATAGTCAGATAAGAGAATTAGCATGTACTTACAAGGTTAACCTTCCTAACCTCATAAAAGATTGGAATTCATTCAATGGATTTGGGGGTGACCCATTAAATGGTCATTCAACTTCTACTTAAATAGAGTGGCTGGGTGAAAGGTTTTTTCAGAATTCCTACACCTGGGGAGATTCCCAGGATGTAGAGTCCTATTGGAATGGAGAAAGGGCAGAGTCTACAGAGTTAGATCTAAAATCAGTCAGGGTTGTCTATGAAGGTAATATTTCAAAGGTGAGATTCCTTAAATGATACCAGGAAAGTCTGTTTCCAGAATTCAAGTCCAAGGAGAGAGTGAAAAAATGTAGGAAAGACTAACAAATTTTCAAACTGGAAGGGTACACCAGAATGAAAGTGGTAGAAATGAAATATGGATCAGATTACAGTTGGTCAGAAAGCAACTGAGGTATAATTTGATGTTGGACAGGTTCAAGAAGTAATTCCACAGAAACCAGGTGCCTGGCAGTGTTCTTCTTATGGGTAATTTTGCACATTTCAATAGACACAAATTCATACTCTCAAAGCACAAAATAATCAACAACAGAACTCATATGCTTTCATCCCTAGAGTACATTTTCTAAGCAGTTTATCAGAAATGGAAAGTTTAGAGTGGACTGTGGTCAACTGCTGGCCTATAGACATATAATCTCTCATAGCTCTTCATTTTACTTCTTAAACTCAGATAGAAACTGTAGTATATACATATGGTGGAATATTACACAACTATAAGACAGAATAAAGTTATAACAATATATGCAACAACATGGAGCAACCTTGAGGACCTTATGTTGAGCAAAATTAGACAGAAACAAAATGACAAATACTGTATGGCCTCACTAATATGAACTAACTACAATGAGAAAACTCTGTTCAAGTTAAGAACCCAAGATTTCAGAAAGTAGAAAGAGGGTAGAGATAGGGTATTGATGCTGAAGGAGTACAGAATGTTCAACAGTATTGATTATAAAGATCCAGAAATGGATAGCACAATTCTATCCAATGGTAGCACAATATTGTAAGTACACTGAACAAAGCTAAGTGTGAGTATGGTTTAAAGAGGAAAGCTAAGAGCATGTAAGACACCAGGAGGAAAGATAAAGGATACAAACCTGAATCATATAACTTAGCAAAAACTAGAGTAGGCAATGATGGTGATTAGATGTAGAAATATAAGAAACGTTTTACATGAAGGTGAATAAGTGAATGTTAACATTGTAAGTTGTTGAAAATGGGATGGCATATGGGAAAAATATAATTAATGCAAACTAAGGTCCGTGGTTAACAGTAACATTGCAATATTCTTCCATTAATTATAACAAAAGCAATATACCAAGCCTAAATGTCAGTAGAGGAGAGTATAAGAGAGAGGTATGGGATTCTTGTTGGTGGTGGTGTTGTTTCTCCTTTTTTAAATTTAATTTTATTTTAGTATTCTTTATTCTTTATTTTTCCCCCTTTTTTGTAGAAGAAATGGAAATTTCCTCACATATATTTTGGTGGTAAAAGCCTAACTATGTGATTACACCAGAAGCTATTGATTGTTCAATCAGAATGGATTGTGTAAATGAATCTGTTTAAAAAATCTGTTTAAAAGTTAACAGAAAGATAAAAGTGCTGGAGAGGATGTAGAGAGAGAGAGCTATCATTCACTGTTGGTAGGGAGGTAGAATGGTGCAGCCCCTCTGGAGGGCAGTGTGGTGGTTCCACAGGAGTCTAAGTACAGTGCTGTCATATGATCCTGCAACCACATTATTTGGTATATACTTGGAAAAACTGAAAGCAGAGACATGAATAGGAATCTGCACACTGGTGTTTATGGCAGCAGTATTCATGATCTGCAGTGAATGGAGGTGGCCTAACAGTAAACTGATGAGTGAACAGAGGGGTGAACTGTAGTGTACAGATACAATGGAATACTGAGCTGCTGCAAGAGGAATGAAATTGTGCAGCATGCAACTTGGTAAATGAACCTTGAGGATATTATGTTGAGTAAAATAAGTAAGAAATGAAAGAATACATATTGCAAGGCTTCACTGATACAAACTATAATGAACAAATACTGAGAATTGAATTTGAGAGGACAGGTTATCAGTGGATAGAACATGGACAGAGATTGGGTAATCAGTGATTAAGGAGTACAGAATGTTCAATACAGCTTATTGTAAACATTTCTAAATTGTAAGCTCTTACAGCAGTCACACCTCTTTTGAGAATTAACTGTTATTTAAGAGATATTCATTTGGTACAAAATTTATAATCTCTGTAGCACACTATCTAACTTAACCTGCATGGTCAGTTTATTCAAACCTAATTATGTGAAACCTAGAATATGGAATGAGATCTTGTTATTCTGTACAGGTTAATGTAATACTCTGATACATCCCAGAGTATATGGAGTGGAAAATAAAAAAAAAAATAAAAAAGTACTATCAAATTCCCCTGAGGGACTGGGGAAAAAGATGAAAACATGAAACTTCCCCACCTGGGGAATTCCTGATATTCTCACAGGCACTGGAGACTCCCAGTTTGATGAGTCAAGCCTTTGATCTTGGGGCTTGCCCTTATGAAACTTACTCCTGCAAACAAGAAGCTAAACCTACTTAAAATTATGCCTAAGAGTCACCCTCAGAGAAGCTCTTTTGTTGCTCAGATCTGGCCTCTTTCTCTCAGCCAAATCTGCAAATAAATGCACTACCCTCCACCCTACATGGGCCATGACTCCCAAGAGTGTAAGTCACTCTGGCAATGTGGGACATGGCTTCCAGGAATGAGCCTGACATCATGTAATTGAGAATGCCTTCTTGATCAAAAAGGGAAAAAGAAATGGAGCAAAAATTAAGTTTCAGTGTCTAATAGATTTCAAATAGTCAAGAGATCATTTGGAAGTTATTCTTATGCATTATATAGATATTCCTTAGTTTCTAGTGTATCAGAATAACTAGAAGGCAACAGCTGAATCTGCTGATCTGTAACCCAGTAGACTTGATTCTTGATGATGATTGTATAACTATATAGGATTTGTTTTGTGATCATGTGATTGTGAAAATGTTGTGATTGACGCTCTTCTTTCACCCAGTGTATGGGCAGATGAGTAACAAAATAAAGACAAAGAAATACATAGATAATAGGGGGCTTTTTGGGATGCTCTCCTTTATTTTTATTTTTATTTTGTTCTTTACTTTGGAGTAATGAAAATGTTTTAAAATTGATTGTAGCAATGAATACACAACTATATGACGACATTGTATACTTGGGATGGATTACATGGTGTGTGACTATATCTCAATTAAACACATGTAAAAAGGATAGAAGAAAATACATTTATACATATATAAAACAATATTTAAGGTAGTTAAATGTCATTAATGGAATCAGAGAACTTGGAAACAATTTCTAAATTACTTAAGTAAGCTACCTGTAGAAATGGGGAGAACTGTGTAAGGTCATAAAAAGAGATGGTAACACAGTGAGAAATAAAACCCCTGCCTCCTGATCTTGAAGCCTGTATTCTTATTCTCCTTCCATGATTGTTAAATAATGTTACATCATGAAGTCCACTGACTTCCTCAATAAAGCATATAGTACCCATGAGATGGGAGGCTGGATTTTTCTACCTAATGAAGCAGCTATAAAGATATTTCAAGCATACATTTGTCTTTTGGTAACATAATTCATTTTTCAAAAAGAGTCAAAAGCTATTCACAATATCTTATGAGTTAGGTAAGTTTATCTAAGAAATACATCTTTTACTCAAGTGTGGAATAACAATTCCTGCTTTCTTACATACCTTATAAATCATCTTCAAAAGCAGTTTGCACAGAAGAGTCCCAGAAATGTACTTAACAATGTTACCATCAAGTAACTAAGCACATAGCTAATTTTTAAAAGTGAAATTGTTTTATGGATGAATTTTACCACAAGCTTTTGAAAAAATAATCTGTATTTAGTTTCTACTAAAGATTTTGAATCTAATAAATTATCACTTTCTATATCAGATAATCAAAAAATATTTTAATATGCCAAACCATAACTAAATACTAGCACTGAAAAATTCTATAGAATAAAAGGTCACAGGATGTGGAGTAAGAATATTGGGTCTCAAGGCTGATTTATAAGTTCTATGATACTGTCATGTAAACTTTATGATATTCCTTTTTTTTTTTTGTAAAATAAGAATAGTAGATTTCAATTTTATAGGGCTGTTATGGCCATATGAGGAAACTTAAAATCTTTCAGATTGTTTTAAATAAAATTAATTTTTATTATCACTGTCATCTTTTACTGCACATAACAAGAGCCCAATACAATTTTAAACATTTGGTATATGGAATGTGTATCAATAAAGTACTGGTATGTATCATCTTTCTAAATTACATTACACTCTCTCCTAGATACAACCAGGCAATATGGCTTTGTGAGTGAGAGGTGCTATTATATTAGATAAGTTATGCAACTCTGCAATTAGAAAAGAGATTTCTGTTAAAAATTTTTATTGTGGTACCATACATACAATGCAAATTTTCACATTTTAATCATCAATTTGCTGCAATATAAGGAAGAGTCTGATCTAAGTATGCCTTTTTTTCTGATACTCTTTGAAATGGTGGAAAGAGCATGGAATTTGGTATTAGACAGATGCTTATCCATGTCATATCTCTTTCTCTGACATTGGGATGATCAATCATTTTGAACTTCATCTTAGTTTATCCATAAAATAAGAATAATCACAGTGATAACACCTACCTTGCAAAAATTCTGTAAGAGTCGGGTAGAGAAGCGTAAGGCAGGGGATGGGGTGCTTTAAAGTAATAAAACATAAAACATGTAACATTTACAATAAAATCATTGTATCGGATTACTTACTATCTGAAATTATGTTCCTGTTTAATAACATTTAAATAGCAAATTTTATCTCTCTGTTCTCACTGTATAGATAATAGAGTTTAACAAGGGAGTGACAAGAGTATAGAATACTGCTATTTACCCATGGGGAAGGTGGTGATTGGCTGTAGAAATATAAAAATACAAGGCACAAAGAACAAGACAACAACTGGGATGTAGGAGCCACAGGTAAGCGTCTTTTCTTTTCCCTGTAGGCCTGCAAGTCTTCAAGGAGTACAATATGACAACACAGGATATCAACAATATTACAAAGGTGATCATGGGGATTACTACACCAGTGACAGCTATAAAAAAATCAGTGAGGAAAGTGTTATTGCAGGCAAGTTGTATCTGGGAGAGAATGTCACACATGAAGTGTTCCATGATGTTATGACCACAGAATGAGAGCCAGGCGGTGACTAGTACCTGTCCTATACACTTCCAAAACCCTCTTTCCAAGACACACCCTCCAGGGGATAGTTCTCATCTTTGGATCACAGCTTAGGTAGTGAATTCTTGATTTCAAATTTGCCCACTCTAGTATCCAAATGCCAATTCCTCCCACATCTCTAAAATTACATAAGTTCCTAACTCCCTTTATTGCATTATTTTCTGATTATAGTATCTCGAGTACCTTTGATTTCCTTCACTAAAAATAAATTAATGCTGATATTAATGCATTAAGGCCTGGATGGCATTCATTCAATGCATATTTTTTTTAAATCAGAGGCACAGATATCATTAGGAACACTTAAGTGAATTCAATTATATGTAGAGGAAAAGGATGAGGGAAAAATACCCATTTTGTACTTTACTATGTATGTTATGGGTAGATTTCTAAACAGGGAATCATGTAAGACCAAAGCATTAACAATATGATCCTTGTAATACATTATTATATCCTCAAATCTGCTACAGAACAACTATAATTGGAAAAGACGCCTTTGATTTACTACTTAAGTCAATAAGAACATATAGTTTACAAAGATTCAGAAGACTATTTGTTGTGTAAAGCAAAACAAAACCATCTGTTCCAAAATGTTCAGCATTCATTTTATTTTTATAAAAAAGTATACCCAGAAATTTTAATGTAGTGCAGGCAAATTCTAAGGCTCTACTGTAATATGAATGGCTTAAATATATATTTCAATCATTGGTGGAGAAAAATTAATCTAGATGTTCAGAATATGGTTGAAAATTTTTCTGTCCAAAGGACAGTCAGCATACATTCATAAAATCAACCATATGCTGGCTGATCATTATCCCTGCATCATAGATAACAAAATTAACATTTAACATGTTGTGATGGTTAGGTTCATGTGTTGACTTGGTCAGGTGATGGTATCTAGGTGGCTGGTCAAGCAATCATCTCAGTCTCTCCAAAAGTCTCTTTCAGCTGCTCTTGGGGAATTTTGTCCTCTCTTAGCTTCTCTGGAGCAAATTTTGGGCCAGTATCCCAAAGCATCAGTGTCAGCAAGTGTCTGGGCCTGTGTGACTCTTTTTAAAGGACTACAGTAAACTAATAAAGATCCACCCTGAATGGGCAGGGCCAAATCTTCATGGAAACATTTAATCAAGAGGTCATACATTAATCAAAAAGATTAATCAATCTGCTACCACAAGGTTGCATTAAAGAATATGACTTTTCCTGGGGTACATAATATATTTAAACTGACAGCTTCCACCCTCTGGACTCACAGAAGATGTATTCCTTCCAAATACATGATACATTCATCTTATCACAATAATACAAAAGCTTAAATACTTTCAGTAACAATTGGTAAGTACACGATCCCTTCAAGATCAGTTACAGGTTTAGCCTCTCTCATCAAAATTCACCTTTAGCTGTGGACCTGTCCAATATACAAAGGAGGGACAGTCATAGGATGAATGTTCCCATTGCCATAGGGAGAAATTGAAAGGAAAACAGGGTTCATGGGATCAAAACAGTTCCTAAACCCCACAGGGCATACTTCATTAGATTTCAAAGTCTGAGAGTCATTTATAAAATTATGTTTTATCCTTTAAAGGGGTTTGAGAGAGTGGCAATCCCACTTTCCAAGGGCCTTTATGGCAGCCCATTTCTTTCCAAATGCTGGGGTGAGTGCTCCAACATATCCATGCACTTGGGAGACCACCTTCTTCTGGGTTCCACCCTTCTCAAACATCAGGGTACCACCCGGACTCTGCCTCTCTGGAGCAAATGCTTTCCCATCTTCAAACAGTGGGGTGATGGCCAGGCTCTCCCTAATCCCTGGGGAATGTGCTCCAACCTCTCTGAGGCCTGGGGTGGCAACACTCTTCCAGAGCAGTGAAGCAGAGGCAGAAAGACCACCTTCTGCCTCCAAAGCAAACTCATCCTTTCCACATTCATGGATTGTTCTGCTCTCCTTGCCTGAGATTTCTTGACTCCAGACTTAATTTCCATGGTTCTGTATTAGAAGAAAATTTTCCTTCAATTTGTTCCTTCTCTTTCCCTCCATTCCAGACTGGCAGTTGTTCCTTCTATACAGATCTCACAAAAGATTTTTTGGCTTGGCATGCAGCTTACAGGGGTCAAAACCATCAGAGAATAGAACTTTCCACAAATCCTTTCTAGATAACTCTATATCCAATCCTTGCTTGTACAGAAATGGTGGTTGTTTTCTACATTTGGTTAAATCCTCAAATGGGGCTGTAGCCTCTGGGGTCTCATTTTCTGGAAGCCAAGAATTTCCCAGACCATAAATTTCTGGTTTCTTTCAACAAGGGTTCAGTTCTCAGCCTACCTGTTTCCTCTCACATTTCACTATAAGCTGCAAGGAGAAGCTAGACTGCATCTTGGACATTTAGTTTCAAGATCTCTTCAGCTGAATAGCTCAGCTCATCACTTTCAAATTCTGCCTTCCACCTGGCACCAGTACTCAATTTTGCCAAATTCTCTGCCACTTTAAAACAAAGATTGCCTTTCTTCCAGTTGGCAATGACACATTCATCATTTCTGTTTAAGACCTCATCAGAAATATCTTTAGAGTCCATATTTCTACAAACAATGTCCTCAAAGCAATCTAGGCTTTTCTGTAAAGCTTCTCACAATCCTTCCATAATCTTCCCTTTATCCATTTAAAAAGCCATTCCAACATGTTCGGTATTTGCAAACTCAGCAGCACCCCACTTCTCTGATACCAAAATCTGTTCCAGTTTGCTAATGCTGCTGTTATGCAAAATAGAAGAAATGGATTGGCTTTTATAAAGGGGATTTATTAAGGTGGAAATTTACAGTTCTAAGGCCATAAAAGTGTCCAAACTAAGGCATCAACAAGATGATACGTTCATTGAAGAATGGCTGATGGCATCTGGAACACCTCTGTCAGTTGGGAAGGCACATGGCTGGTATCTGCTGTTCCTTTGTTCCCAAGCTGTGTTTCAAAATGTCTTTCGCCAAAGGGCTCTCTTAGCTTCTTCAGCAACCAATGCTTCTAAGCATCAGGGTCCTCTCTTATCTTCTCTGGAGCAAACTCTGGGCTAGCATCTCCAAATGTCTCCAAGCATCTCCAAGAATCAGCATCAATGTTGGCTCTTAGCTTCTCTCCAAAATGAACCTCTCAGCTGCTCTGAGCTCCTTCTGTTTGTGAGCTCTTTAATAGGACACCAATGGTTAAATCTAGATCTACCCTGAGTGGGTGAGGTTCTTATCTCCATGGAAATAATTCAATCAAAGGTTTTGCCCACAGCTGATAAACATCTCAATGGAAACAATCAATCAAAAATTCCAACCTAATCAATACTAATACATCTGTCCCCACAAACATTTCATTAAAGAATCTGACTTTTGGGGGAACATAATATATTTAAACTGGTACACATGTTATAAGCTAATGAAGTTCATTTCTCATCAGTACATCTTCAGCTGTGAGCACAAGCTGCGAGATTTAATTTGACCAATATATTAATTTTACCATTATAATAACTTTTTAAACAATCTGAATTTTTAATTTAAAAATGGCACTGTCTTAAACTAGAGGAATAAAATTTATTAAGAGAAAATTTTATGTGCTAGATAGATATCATATCCCACAAACAAGAACTTGAAATCAAACCAAAAACTGTTGTCCACCAGATATCTTAACATTATATACGTATTTCAGGTGCATAATTTTCTTGATCCCTAAGGGCTATAATACATTCTACTTTGATAAAGAATAATTTCTATAACTGTCTCAGAATAAACTAAGTAACCCAAACAGAAAGATAAAAATATAATAAAATGGTTGATCACTGATAGTGAAAATTTTCCTTGTTTCTGTGAAAAAGTGAATATCATACTCCAAGTGAGGGATACATCCCTACTTCAATTATGGTAACTTTTTACTCCATAGTTTCCTCATAGCATTTTTCATTTCTGCATTTGCCAGGGTGTAGATTAAGGAGTTCAATATGTGGGTTATGAAAGTTAAAATATATAGTCATGGATTTGTCAATGGGAAAGGTGCAATTGGACCTTGCCTACAGAAAAATGCAGGGAGCAAAGGACAAAATAACCACCTGGGACACACAGGTGTGGAAGCCTTTGTGCTTTCCTTCCAAACCATGAGTCTTCAAGGAGTATAAGATGACTCCACAGGAGACCAGGAGGAGGAAAAGGATGACAGTGTAAATTGCCCCTCCATTGGCTATCATAGAAAGTCCAAGGAGATAGGTATCAGTATAAGCAAGTTCCAATAAGAGGTATATATCACACAAAAAGTTGTCAATGACATTGGGACCACAGCAAAGTAATAGATAAGTAAAGATAAATTGAACCAATGAGTGTGGAATGCCTCCAACCCAGACTACCAATAACATAAGAATACAAACCCACAGATTTATGATGATCAAGTAATAAAAAGGTTTAGAGATGACCATGTATTGTTTATAGGCCATTGCCACCAAAAGAATGACTTCAGCACCAAAAAATAAATGATCTATAAGGACTTGAGTCACAAGAACCTGGGAAGAAATGGTCTTCTCCTCTACAGTGTAAGTCTACAATCATTTTGGGAGCAAAGACAGTAGAATAGACAGCATCTATCAGTGATAAATAAGCCAGGAAAAAGTATATGGGAGAGGCTGAGGATCTAAGATTGTGGCATAGAGAGGAGTGGAAGCTAAGTATTCCCCCTGGAACAACTGAAAAAAACAGAAACAACTAGTAAATAATCTGGAATAACTGCAGGGGGACAAACATGACCATCCACTTATCATACACCAACCTGAATTGGGAGGAATGCCTGAGATCACAGCATAAAATCTGTAAGTAAAAACTATGGATCCAAATTGGGAGACCCCTCCCCCACAGCCCAAGGTACAAAGCCTCATGGTGCCAGAGGAAAGCTTTCTCCCAGCAAGTGAATACAGCTCAGCTGAGCTCCAACTGGGGTTTTAATTAGCAGGTGTGAACTGCTCACTATGAGGTATGAATCCCCAAAAAGCAGACAGAAGCTTTGGGTGATGATTGACCTTGGAGAGCCAGAGGGTCACCTTGGACTAGCTCTGTTCCTTTTTCAACTCAGTGGAGAAAGCCTCAGCCATTTTCAGTTCCCAGTTCTGTGACCCAGACAAGGGTATAGTACAGTCAGAGAGAGACCACTGAAATGCTAATGACCTCCCTCTAGGGCATCTATCTTCTCTAAGAGGAAAGGGGTGGGGCCCAGCTCTACTACCTGCCTTTCATTTAGAACTTACACCAGTTAAGAATTATAGGCTAACAGGCACCACCTGCTGGGCAGAAAAGCACAGTGACTGGAGGCATCAGAGGGTGTACCAATAAAATACACACCCTCAGGGAAACCGCATACTGAATATTTCTTCCTTCTGAGACCTCAGCCCATTCTGTTCTGGGGAGGCCTAATTGGGGTAACCAAGGAAACCATGCCTAGACAAAAGAAAACTACAACCTACACCAAGAAAAATGAGGTTATGGCTCAGTCAGGGGAACAAACTTGCACTTCAACTGTGATGCCAGAATTGAAACAACTAATAATAACTGAATTCAAAAAGTTTAGGGAAGATATGACAAAAGACATGAACTGTATAATGACAACACAGGATGTACATAAGGTAGAAACTGAAAGTTCAAAAAACCAACTGGCAGAATCTATGGAAATGAAAGGCACAGCACAAGAAATGAAAGACACACTGGAAACATACAAAGCAAACCTCAAGAGGCAGAAGAAAACACTCAGAAACTGGAGAACAAGGTACCTGAAAGCCTACACACAGAAGAACAGATAGAGAAAAGAATGGAAAAATACAAGCATCATCTCTGGGAACTTAAAGACAAAATGAAAAGCAAGAATTTACATGTCATTGGTGTCCCAGAAGGAGAAAAGAAGGGGAAAAGGGCAGAAGCAATAATAGAGGAAATAATCAATGAAAATTTCCCATCTTTTATGAAAGACATAAAATTATGGATCCAAGAAGTGCAGTGTACCCCAAACAGAATAGAACTGAACAGGCCTATGTCAAGACACTTAATAATTAGATTATCAAGCCTCAAAGATAAAGAGAGAATCCTGAAAGCAGCAAGAGAGAAATGATCTATCACATACAAAGGAAGCTTGATAAGACTATGTGTGGATTTCTCAGTAGAAACCATGGAGGCAAGAAGGAAGTGGATGATATATTTAAGATGGTGAAAGAGAAAAACCACCAACCAAGAATCCTATATCTGGCAAAACTATCCTTCAGATATGAGGGAAAGCTTAAAATATTCTCTGACAAGCAGACAATGACTGAGTTTGTGAACAAGAAACCTGTTCTACAGGAAAAACTAAAGGAAGCACTGCAGACAGAAAGGAAAAGACAGGAGTGAGAGGTTTGGAAAACAATTTTGGGAGATAGCACAGCAATGTAAGTACACTGAGCAGAGATGACTGTGAATATGGTTGAAAGAGGAAGGCTGGGATCATGTAGGACACCAGAGCAAAAGATGAACGATAAAGACTGGGACTATGTAACTCAGAAAAACCTAGGATGCTCAATGATTGTAATAAAAGGTACAAATATGTTTTTACATGAGGTAGAACAAGTGAATGTCAACATTGCAAGGTGTTAAAAATAGGTTGGGATTGGGGGGAAATACAATCAATGAAAGCTAGAGGCTAGAATTAACAGAAACATTGTATTATGCTTCCTTTAATGTAACAAAAGCAATATACCAAAGCTAAATGCATATGAGAGTGTGGGAAATAGGAGAAGGGTATGGGACTCCAGGCATTGGTGATGTTGTCTGACTCTTTATTCTACTTTAGGTTAATGCTATCTTTCCTTTTGTCACCTTCTAGCTATCAAGTTTTTTAATTTGTTTTTCTCTTTCTCTTGCCTTTTTCTTTTGCCTCTCTGCCTTCTTTGACTCTTCCTCCATCTTTGTGTAAGAAATGTTCTTATACAGAGAATGGTGATGGTACTGAATACATAAATATGTGACTATATGGGGAACCAATGATTGTTTACTTAGGACAGAATATATAGTGTTTGAACAAAACTGTATTAAAAGAAGTGGGTTGATGAAGAAACCTTGAGGGCACTATATTGAGTGAAATAAGACAGACACATAAAGGCAAATATTGCAGGGTCTCACTGATATGAACTAATTATAATATGTAAACTCATAGACATGAAATATAAGTTACCAGGATATAGAATAAGGCTAAAGAATGGTGAGCAATTGCTTATTATGAGTAGAATGTTCAACTAGGGTGAACTTAAATATTTGGAAATGGACAGGCATGATGGTAGCATGTAATGAGAATAACTAACAGTGTTAAAAGGCATGTGAAGGTGGTGGAAAGGGTAAGCTCAGAGTCACACATGTCACCAGAAGGAAAGTTGGAGGTTAAAAGATGGGAATGTATAAAACAGTGAATCTTGTGGTGGACAATGTCCATGATTAACTATACAAATATTAGAAATCTCTCTCACAAACTAGAAGAAATGTATGTCACTGTAACTAGAGGTTAACAATAGAGAGGCATATAGGGAAAAATATATACCTATTGAAAATCATATGCTACAGTTAGTAGTATTTTAACATTCTTTCATCAACAGTAGCAAATGTACTATACTAAAACCATGAATCAATAATGGAGGGGGGGGCATGGTTAGGGTATGAGACAATGTAAGTTTCTGTTTTTTTGCCTTTGTTTCTTTTCTGGAGTAGTGAAAATATTCTAAAAATTGAAAAAATAATTGTGTTGATGGATGCATAGCTCTATGGTGGTGCTGTGGGCAACTGATTGTACACTTTGGATCTTTGGATAGTTGTATGGTATCTGAACAATCTCAATTAAAAAAAAAGAAAAATTAAAAAAAAGTATATGGGAGAACCCAGGGACTGACTGGCTGTTACTGTCACTACAATAAGCAGATTGTCCACTATCATCACAATGATGGTTAGTACAAATGTGACAAGCAGAGCTCTGCCCTTCTGGGTTCTGTGTGAGCCCCAGGAGGATGAACTCAGTCACATTGTTCCTATTTTCCATGTGTCCTTCTGAAGGAGTCAGAAACTGTGAGAAAATCTTCAGTAATGAATTTCAGAATATTTCAAGCTTTATGTAAACAAAAAAAAAGTGATGTCTTACTCAATGTTTCCTTAACAGGACATCACACACAGCAGCTCTTTAGAAAATGGGTGCTTGGAAAGTTTTCTCACAATTACCTATTCATTTTCAGTGATATCTTGCTTCACGTTCAATGATGAGAGTATTTTAAACTGGATGGTACATGGGAGAGGGTACATCTGTGAGATGATCTACTGAAGAAAAAAGCAGCCTCTTCCAGAATGTCTCTAACAAAGACTGCATTTTTTTTGCCTTTGTTACATTTAATGGAAGCATACTGCAATGTTACTGTTGACCATAGACTCCAGTTTCTTTGATTTTTTTTTTATGCTATATCTCATTTCTTTTTTTATTTAAGGCTTTTGGGCATTCTGAGAACCACCACCAAAACAATTTGATCTTTTGTGACTTTTTAATATATAGTTATGTAAGATTTTGCCTACTGCATGGAGCTTAAAATTATAGGCTGGCATTTACATATGTGCTTGTCTGCATCACTTTACTATGAACTTCTAAACCTCGGAACAAATCACCCACAGCCATAGAAGTGAAGCAGGCACTATGTGAGTACTTACAAAACTTAATTTAATTAAACTGATTTTCAAAAATCATCAGAGAGCAGTTTAGCAGAGCTAAAGATATTAAATTCTTCCCAACAAAGTCCAATAAAAGCAATGTTTTGTTTGAAAATACACACGAACAACCAGATTAACAATTATTGAAACCTAGTTTATTTGAGGAAAGAAAATGGCTAGTAGAAATCAAAATGGATGGGCATTCCATAGACAATTTCTCTAATTTTCAAAATTGTTTAGAATGTCTTTTGGCTTGCCAAGGTTCAATTCAGAGTGTTAAAGAATTTAGGCAGAATCATGGTGCCATAATTATAATTCTGTACTAAAATATGGAAACATGTAGTTGATTTTTGACTCAGTCACCTTGGGAAAACAAGGTCTACATTTTTAGATGGTGATTTGTAAATACAAGAGATTATCCCATCCTTGGTGCTTCTAAACAAGGCAATCTGTACTCAAGCATCATAGAGAGAGTTAAAATGTGGATAGGGAGACAATAAAGATATCATCAAAGACCATAAGCTGAAGAAAGTATCCACTGAAATTAAGTAAACAGTTTGATTTTGAGGTCTGAATGCTTTGAGAATAGAGGAATTTCAGATTTCCTGAGCTGTCAATCAGGAGGTGACATGGAGTGTAACATCATCAGAATGAGAATTTGCCTCTCAGTGTCTTTGTACTTCTGGTTCAAGGAAAAATGAGAAAATTGAATTGTAAACTTTAGGATATATCAGTAGAAGGAATTAGCTGCCTCCCTTGAAAAAAGAGAAGATCAAATTGTAAACTTTAGGATATATCAATAGAAGAAATGAGCTGCCTCACTCAAATTATGAAGTTATACTTGAATTTCAATAGAAAGTAGATCCTGACAATTCATAGAAGCTGAGTATTTAAGAGATAATTGCATTAGAAGGTCATCACTTCTTGATTTGTTGAGTAATTATAACACTTTATGAATTATTTTTTTAGTTCCATCTTCCCCTATAATCTATAGGCTCTACCCAGTTAAACATATTTTATTAAGAATTGTATCTTCAGTATCTAAGAGTATGCCTTATGCATTGTAAGTGCTCAGTAAATATTTGATTATTGGCAAAGATTTTTAGGACCATAATTATTACTCTAAACTATTGAAAGCTATTAATTTGACTATTTTAATGATAGTCTGTATTTTAGCAATATTGTATTTTATGAAAAAATAAATGTATTTAATTTAAACACATATTGGATTTTTCAAATTTCTTAAAATATTCAATAAGAACAAGTAAATCATTAAGGAACCCCCCAAAAATATGAATCCCTTAAAATAAGATAAATTAAGTAGGTCAACATTATGTCACACTCAAGAATATATGGGTAGAAAAACAAGCTACTGATATGCAGTGCAAGGTGTAAAATATGGGAAACACTTTCAGTCGGTAAGGCTTTGGAAATTATAGACTGCAATTTGGAGTGCTAATCCAGATCCTTTGAGAACATATCATCACAATCCATGCCTAAATACAAGTCTATTAAATTCTCTTTATAGTAAAAGCAATGTTTCCCCTGAAAGCAATAGTTCTTGTTAAATGATTGCACAATGAACACCAAAATATCACATCAAAAATTTCTGGATTTTAATAAACACATAGTAAGCTCATTATTTTAAAAATACCATATTTTCCAAGTCAACTTCCTCATAGAAAAGGAAAAATAATACTGCCTCTAAACTCTGCATGTGATTGAATGGACTCTTGAGACACATATAGAAGACCTACAATTAGAGAGGGTGAATTGCCTATCTTGTTAATAGTCTTTGTTACTTTTGTTTTTGTTTTGTTATGTTTTTCAAGGACGGATGAGGATTCCTGTATGGTGTAGTTTTTGACAGTTCAGGTTCTAAATTCTGATTTGTAATTGGAATTTGAGAATCTGCCCTTACCAACCATGTTACTTTGGGTAAGTTACTGAACAACATCTATGCAATGAGGATTATAACAGCACTTAACCCCTAAAGTGGTTTTAAGGTTTAAATAAGATAAAGAAATTAAAAACTTTAGAAAACTGTCTGTCAAATAATAAGAATTAAAAAAATGTGAGTTATTCTTTCCTGTTAGGTGTTTCCCCATGTAACTTTAGTGCTATATCTCTACAATTAGTCTTACATGAATTTCCCCAAATCCCACTCTCCTCCTTAATCATTCAAAGGAGAATTCTATGTGAGATGGTTTGGTTGACTGAGATGTCACTTCATGCAATTGTTCTTTCCTCTACCATTCCTATTACTGTGTGAAATCCTTTTGGCAGCCTTTCTCCACACCTCACTCCATCTTTTAAAATTTATCATTAAAACTAAATGAATCTGTTTGCAATGGTGGAAAGGTTGTAGTCATGAATGATGGTGATGGCAGTACAACATTTTGAACTTAAAAACAAACAAACAAATTTAATATTAGGGATCATCTTTTTATAAATTGATCCATGTAGGGGTCAACTATGTTGAAGATATGATATTTCTAGTTTAATTCACAATATTTTAAAGACCATGAAAATAAGTAAATACCCATGTAATTAACCCAGATCTTCCATTTAAAAATTTTTATTTCTATTTCTACAGACACTAAAATTCCCTTTCTAAAATGGTGCAAGCATAAGTTCATGAGTTTAGCAAGTAACTGAATTTTTCTGAACCCCAGTTTGCATGTTTGTAATAAGGGGCTATTAATTTATACATCAAAAGTGTTGTTTTGAAGACAATATATATGTCACTTATATTATGTTATGATGTTATATTTTATGTTATGTTATGGTATTTGTTTTCCCTACTTGATATGTATTTTAAAAACTAATACAAAGAAAACAATTGCCATTGCACTTATTACAATGATATATAAAATAGAGAAATTGCACATGATATCTTATACTTGGAGCTTCTGGCATAAAACCTTTGATGTCGAATGATAAAACCTGCTTCTTAAGATATATAATTTATTCCAAATATATTTTGCCCTATTATCAAATCAGTGAAAAGTTTTGTAAATATGTTACCTTGGTTTTTTTTTTTTTTTCTCTTTCAATTACTTTCTCCAAATCCAGGCTTCGTCAAAGTCTGTCTTTGGTCCTGAAAGTTGATGGCTTATTTTGAGGAAGATACACAATTGCCACCACAATGATTCTGATGTAACTGTAGATAAAAAACCAGGAACACTCAGTCTCTGGAGTTGGAAATTCTTTGTCACACACAGTTATATCTCTTTAGGCCTTCAGAAAGAATGACTATCTTCTTCAACTTTCAAAAACTAGTAACTGGATTATAGAATTATTCAGAGTTGATTCAAAGAATATACTGTTGATAGGAACAATGAGACTTCAAATTTGTAAGCTCTCCATTTTTGAGAATACTTACAAAGAATCAAACAAATCTAAAATGTCATTATTACTTTAAACTGACCAAATCAATAAAATGAAACTTCTATAGCATTTTTAGTCAATAGTGCAATGAGCCAGATAATCTGATAAATGAACTTGGTTTGGTTACTTTTTAAAGCTTTTCATATGACTGTTTTAATATGGTTCATGACTAATAATATAACTGACAATTATGTAATATCCAAGGAGAGAGGTGGGGCAAGATGGCAGCATAGAGAGGTGTGGAAATTAGTCATTCCTCTAGAGCAACTAGTAAATAGCCAGGAACAGCTAGTAAATAGACTGGAACAACTGTTAAGGGACATTTGTGACTGAACACATATTACACATCAGACTGGGATGGGTGGAATGACTGAGATTGTAGCATAGAATTGTAAGTCTCCCCAAATTTTGGAGCTGCCACCCCGCCCCCACCAGCATGGCAGGCTGAGCTGAAACAAACCCTGTGTAAACAGAAGCAGGTTGCCTGGAGCAAGGGAAAGTAGCTCAACCAAGCCCCAACTGAGATTTCAATTAACAAATTTAGCCTATTGAAAAAAGCTATAAGCACAGATAAACCTAGAGAAAGCAGGAAAGGAAACTGAGGTTCCTCCTGGCAGAGAGGAGACAGGGCTGACTGGAAAAAAAATACATTAATAATTAAAAACTGAGGCTTCTGGAGACAGCTGAGCTCAGAATACTGGAAAACAGCTGTGTTCCAAGAAAAGTAGCACAGAGAAGCAGGTACCAAAACCAGGTGACCAGGGAAACTGGGGGTAGGGGTGGGGATAGGGACTGGCTCTGAAAGGGGCTTTATCTCTTTCTTTTTTTCTCTCATCCTAAGTAGCTCAGTAGAGAAAGCCTGAGGCATTTTCAATTGTCAGCATTGATCCAGGCAAGGGTGGAGTTAACAGAGTCAGAGAGACAAAGGAGGAATACTGCTCTCCCTCAGGGAATTCAGACCCCAGGGCCTGGGGGAGGAAAACCAGAAACAACTTAAGCTTGGCTTCTGAAAACATCAGCCCCTGGATGGGACAGGCTCTGCTGAAAATTAAAGGGAATGCATCTCTTTACACCAGTAGGGAGCTATGGGATGGCAAGTACCAACTGCTGGGCAGGATAGGAAAAACATAAAGTCTAGAGGCTTCACAGGAAATCCTCACAATCTTCTGGGTCTCACCCTCAGGGAAATCTGATACTGAATACAACCTTCTCCTAAGACCTTGGCCCATCTGGTATGGGAAAATCTGATTGGGGTGATCAAGGAAACCAAATGCACAGACAACAAAAATTATGAATCACATAGGGAAAAATGAAGATATGGTCCAGTCAAAGGAACAAACTTACACTTCAACTGAGATACAGGAATTGAAACAACTAATTATTAATCAAACAAATCTAAATCAATTTAAAAATCAAATCAATGAGTTGAGAGAAGATACGGCAAAAGATGTTAAGGATATAAAGAAGACATTGGGTAAACAAGACACAGAACTCAAATGTTTGAAAAAACAATTGGCAGAACTTATGGGGATTAAGGCACAATAAAAGAGAAGAAAAACACAGTTGAGACATAAAACAGCAGATTTGAAGAGGCAGAAGAAAAGATTCATGAATTAGAGAACAGGACATCTGAAATCCTACACACAAATGAACAGATCGGGAAAAGAATGGAAAAATATGGCCAGGATCTCAGGGAACCAAATGACAACATGAAGCACATGAATGTCAATGTCATGAGAGTCCCAGAAAGAGAAGAGAAGGGAAAAGGGGCAAAAAGAATAATGGAGGAAATAATCACTGAAAATTTCCCATCTCTTATGAATTACAGATCCAAGAAATGCAGTGAATCCCAAGTAGGATAGATCTGAATATACCAATGCAAAGACACATAATAATCAGATTGTCAAATGTCAAAGACAAAGAGAGAATGTCAACTTTTTAAGGTGTTAAAAATGTGATGCTATTGGGGGAAAATACAATCAATGCAAACTAGAGTCTTTAGTTAACATTAACATTGCAATATGCTTCCATCAATTGTAACAAAGGCATTATACCAAAGTTAAAGTTCTGTAAGTGGGAGAATATATCAGAGAGATATGGAATTCTTACTTCAATTAGATGTAGTAATCAGACACAGACAAAGATGAGTCACAATGTAGCATGCCTATGAAATATGTATAACCTGAATCTAATCAAAATGAAATTATCAAATTCAGTTCGAAATTAATTCAACAAAGTGTATAGGAGATACTCTGCAATTTGTTAATGTAATAAAAGTCAAAGAAGGCCTGAAGGACTGTTACAGGTTAAAATAAAATAAAGAGGCAAAGCAAACAAATGCAGTGTATGATTCTGGATTTGATCCTGAGCCAGAAAAAAAATTCCTATATAGAATCTTATATGAATAATTGATGAAATATGAATATGGACACATAGGCTATTGTGTTGTATGAGTATCACTGAATTTGATAATTTTCTGTTTATGCAATAAAATGGCTCTGATCTTAGGATATACCCACTCACATAAGAGTCATTATGTCTAATTCAAGGGGCCCAGAATGGCCAAACAATCTTCAAAAGAACATCCTATTTTCAAACTACAAATTATAGTAATCAACAGTTTGACACTGGCATAAGGCTCAGCGTATAGATCAATGGAATATACTGCAGAGTCTGAATTTTTACCATTGCATATATTGCCAATTCAGATTTGACAGGGATGCTAAGAAAAGTCAATTGGGGAAAGAATAGACTTTCCCAAATGAAAAATTGGATATCCACATATATAAGAAGAAAGTTGAATCCCTACCTCACACTATATACAAAAATTAATTCCAGTGGAAGAAAAACTTTAAGGTGACAGTAAAACTGATAAAACACTTGAGATAAAACAGAAGAGTAAACCTTTGTGACCTTGGATTAGGCAGTGGTTTCTTAGATATGAAAACAAAAGCACAAATGACAAAAAGAAAACTAGATGAATTGAACAGCACCAAAATTAAAATCTGTTTTACTTCAAAGAACATCATCAAGAAAGTGAAAAATCAACCCACAGAATGGGATAAAATATTTTACAAGTTATAGACCTGATAAGGGACTTGGGTTCAGAATGTATAAAGAAGTTTTACAATTCAAATATAAAAAGAAATAACACAAATGTGAAGGATGTAAAGGGTTCACATGGACATCCCCCAAAAGAAAATATACATAGGACCAATAAGCACAGAAAAAAAGATGCTCAACATTATTAGTCATTAGGGAAATGCAATTCAAAACCAAAATGAGGTAGCACATCTCAACCACCAGGATGGCTACAATTTAAAAGACAGACAATAATGAGTGTGGATGAATATGTGGAGTAGCTGGAACTCTCATACATAGCTGGTTGGGTTACAAAATGGTGCAGTCACTTTGGAAAGTAGCTTGTAAGTTCCTTAAAATGTTAAATGTAGAGTTACCATACTATCCAGCAATTCCACTGAAGAGAATTGAGCAACATGTCCACAAAAGTCTGCAAATAAAATTCATTATCACATTATTCATAATAGCCAAAAATAGAGACAATCCAAATAGCCATCAACTGATGAATGGATAAATGAAATGTCATATATCCACACAACATAATGTTATTCATTGATAAACAAGGAATGAAGTACTGATACATGATACAATATAAGTGAACATTTAAAACATAATAAATGAAAGGAATCAGACCCAAAAGTCACACATTGTATAATTGTATTTATATGAAATTACCCAAATAGGCAAATCCATAGAGAAACAAAGTAGATCAGTGGTTGCCAAGGGTGGGTGGGAGTGAGAAAAAAGGAGTATATCTGGTAATAGGTACAAGATTTATTTTGAGAGTGAAGAAAATCCTCTGAAATTAGATCACAGTGATGGTCTTTGTGAGCACTTTGTGAGCATACTAAAAGAAATATATATATATATATATATATATATATACTGAATTATACACCTCAGAATGTAGAATATTTTGCTCTGTTAATTATATTTCAATAAAAACAATTTTCCTTTTACATAGCTTCATTCCTCTCACTTCCTTTGTGCTATTATTGTCATATAAATTATATATTTGTAAATTATAAGGCCATCTATAGAGATTTATACTTATTGTTTAATGCAGTTGTCTTTTAAACCATATAAGAAGAGTTGCATATTTAAAATATTTGCTTATGTAGTTACCTATATCACTGCTTTTTATTTAATCATTTGGATTCATGTTTCTGTCTAATGTATTTTTTTCAGCCAGAAACACTTCCTTTTGTATTTTTTGTATGTCAAGTCCATTGTCAATTATTTTGCTTAATTTTTGTTTATCTGGAAGTATTTTAATTGCTAACTGGCCTTAGTAAAGTCTGAATTAAACAATGAGACTACTAGTAACTGTAAGAAACAAAATTTCCATTATTAAGTATGTTACTTTATCCAAAAATCATAAAATATATGTGTATAGCTGCATTCTATTTTTAAGTGGAAATAGTTTATATAAATCTAGATTTGAGCAGATGCATAATGTACAAGTAATTTGCTTGACCATGTGGCTTAAATTCCCATATGGATATTCATGCTACTTCATCAACTCTCTCTCATTCATACATAGGTGCTCATGAGGAATAGCCTAATACTGATTAGCCAAACTTTTAAAGGGGATGCAAGCATGACCTATGTGGATGAGTTTACATGGTGTTCTGACTTCAGGCAAAAGACACTGTTGCATTTCAGTCACACTCATGGGTGGTCTTGAAGGGGAAGAGTGAAGAGAAATATCAAAATTGAGCATTATTTCAGAAGGTATGTTCTGGTTTGCTAATGCTGTCATTATGCAAAATTCCAGAAATGGATTGGCTTTTATAAAGTGTGTTTATTTGGCTGCAAATTTACAGTCCTGAGACCATAAAGGTGTTCAATCTAAGGTATCAAAAAGAGGATACATTCACTGAAGAAAAGTCAATGGCATCCAAGAAACCTCTGTCAGCTGGGAAGGCACATGGCCAGCATCTGCTGGTCCTGGGTTGTGTCTTATCTCCTGTGTGTCCTTAGTTTAGCATCTCCAAACATCCTTCTGTCCACAAATTCAAGCATCTATGAGCTTCTGTCAGCCCCCAAGCATCTCTCCAATAGTCTCTCTCAGCTGCTCTGAGCCTTTGAGCTCCTTCTGTCTGTGAGTTATCTTTTAAGGCTCCAGTGATTTTAACACCCACCCTGAATGGGCAGGGACCACATCTCTGTGGAAATAATTTAATCAAATGTTTCCACCCTGATCAACAGACTAATAAATATGCCCTGACAAAGTTGTATTAAGGAACATGGTATGGTGAGGGACATAATATATCCAAACCAGCACAAGTATATATGGTTTTGAAATTTGCAGAGAGGAGATTGATTTAAGTATAGATGTACCCATTCATGGTTTGGATCTTTCTTCTTCTTCAAATGGAAAAATTGATGGCAATATATGGTAAGATATATGGCAGTTTATAGACCTCTCTAATTGGACAAAATATATAATTTTATTTGTATTCCATATAAATTGCCAAAATATATCAATGAGAAGAAAAAATGATCAAGTTGAGGACATGGTCTATATCTGACTATTAGTCTTCCAAGCCACTTAAAGCTTACTAAATGGACCAATATACAAAATGGCTCTAAGGTCGGTTGAATATTATTAAAAGACTCAATAATATAGATTTCTTCTAACCAAGGCTGATCTGGCAAACTCTGCAACAGAATGCTCAACACCAGTAGAGGCCATTGCAAAGAACCCAATAAAGCATCAGTCACCAGGGGACCATCAGATATCTGGTGTCATTTTTTATTATATTAGACCCAGTCTACTATAAAAGAGGCAGTGATTTGCCTTCACAGGAATATACATATTTTCTGTTTATAGCAACTGTTCTGGTTTGCTATTGCTGCCATTATGCAAAATACCATAAATGGATTGGCTTTTATAAAAGAGCTTTATTGGGTTCCAAACTACATTCTTAAGGTCATAAACTGAGATAAGGCATCAACAACTGGGTACCGTCACTGGAAGATGGCCATTGGTAACCAGAAAACCTCTGTTACCTCAGAAGACACATAGCTGGCATCCACTTGCTTCCAGGTTGCATTTCAAATTGGTGTTCTCCTAAATGTTGCTATTGGTGTGTTTTGTCCTCTCTTAGCTGCAGCTCCAAAATGTCACTTGCAGTTTCTCTGTTATATGGCTTCAGTGACTTAATTAAAACCCCTCCTGAATGGGTGGGGTAACACCTCCATGGAAACTATCAACAAAGGTCCTGCCCAGTTGATAGAGTCATATCTCCATGGAAACAGTCAATAGGTTCCAACCTAATCAACACAAATACATCTGCCCCCACAAAATTGCATCAAAGATAGTGGCATTTTGGGGGACTGAATACATCCAAACTGGCACACTCCACCCCCTGGACCTCAAAATGACATTGTCTTTCCATATTCAATATACATTCCTCTCCACACAATGTCAAAAAAGCTTACATGATTTCAGTAACAATAGATAAATACAAGATCCCATCAAAATCAGCTACAAGCATGTTCTCTCTTAAAGCAAATTTTCCCTCTGGCTCTGGACCCGTGGAATTTAGAACAAGTTATCTGCTTCCAATATACAAAGAAGGGATAGTCATAGGATAAACATTAGCATTGCTATAAGGAGAACCTGAAAGGAAAACAGGGTTTAAGGGACCAAAACAGTTCCTAAAACCCACAAGACAAACTCCATTAGATTTCAAATTCTGAGAGTCATCCAGAGAATAACATTTTATCCTTGGGGCTTGAGAGAGTGGCAGTCTCACGCTTTCCAAAGGCTTACACAGCAACCTTTTTCTCTCCAAACACTGGAGTAAGTGCTCAACATATCCACACACTAGGGAGAGCACCTTCTTGGCCCCACCCTCCTCAAACATTGGGGTGCCACTCAGACTCTCTCTGGGTCAAAGGCTCTCCCCTCTCCAAACAGTGGGGTGGTGATCAGGCTCTCCCCAATCCCTTGATAATGTGCTCCACCCTCTCTGAGTCCTGGGGTGGCAATCCTCTTCCTGAGCATCAAGACGGAATTTATTGCCCTAAATGTGTATACTAAAAACTGAAGAAACAGCAAAAATCAAGGAATTATCAGTGCATCTGGAGGAACTAGAGAAAGAACAGCAAGGTAACCCCAAAGCTAACAGAAGGAAAGAAATAAAAAGATTAGAGCAGAAAACAATGAAATCAAGAACACGAAAATAGAGAATAAAAACAAACAAACAAAACAAATACAGAAGTTGGTTCTTTGAGAAAATCAATAAAATCAATGGACCCTTAGCTAGGCTAACAAAAGAAAAAAAGGAGAGATGAGGGAAATATATAAAATCAGAAATGGAAATGGGGATATGATTACTAAATCTGCAGTAAAAAGGAGATACTGAGAGGATACTCTGAGCAATTATATGCTAATAAACTAGACAACTTAGAAGAAATAGACAACTTCCTACAATAAAAGAAAATTATAGACCAATATTTTTAATGAATACAGATGTAAAAATCCTTTTCAAAATGCTCTCAAATCAAATCCAGCAATACATTAAAGCAATTATACACCAGGACCAAGTGGGATTAATTCCAGTTATGCAAGGCTGGTTCAACACAAGCAAATCAATTAATGTAATACACCATGATAACAAATCAAAGTCAGAAAACCACATGATCATCTTGATTGATGCAGCAAAAGCATTTAACAAAATTCAGCATCCTTTCTTGATTAAAAAAAACACTTGAAAAATAGGAATAAAAGGAAACTTCATCAACATGATAAAGGGCATAGGACTAGAAGGGATCTTCCTCAATATGATAAGGCAACCCATGAAAAACCCACAATTAACATCGTACTTAATGGCAGAAGAATAAAGGTTTTCCCTACAAGATCAGGAACAAGAAGAGAATGCCCCCTGTCACCAATGTTGTCTAACATCATGATAGAAGTCCCAGCTAGAACAATTAGGCAAGAAAAATAAATAAAGGCATCAAAATTGGAGAGGAAGAAGTAAAATTTTCACTGTTTGCAGATGACATTATCCTATACGTAGAAAATCCTGAAAAATCTACAGAAAAGCTACTAGAGCTAATACATGAATACAGCAAAGCAGAAGGGTACAAGATCAATATGCAAAAATCAGTAGTGTTCCTATACACTAGTAATGAACAACATGAGGAAATCAAGAAAAATATTCCATTTACAATAGCAACCAAAATAAACAAATATTTAGAAATAAACATAACCAAGGCCACAAGAGACCTATACACAGAAAACTGCAAGAAATTGCTGAAAGGAATCACAGAGGACCTAAATAAATGGAAAGACATATTCTGTTCATGGGTTGAAGACTAAATATAGTGAATATATCAATTATACATAAACTGATTATAGATTGAATGCAATAGCAATTAAAATACCAAAAACTTACTTTGAAGAAAGAAAAACAATTAACCAAATTTATTCGGAAGGGCAGTGTGCCCTGCTTGAGAAAGAGCAATGAAGTGGGAAGTCTCACAATACCTGACTTTAAAGCATATTACAAAGCTACAGTGGCCAAAACAGCATTGTACTAGCATAAAGACAGATATACTGACTGTTCTAGCTTGCTAATGCTGCCAGATTGCAAAACACCAGAAATGGATTGGCTTTTATAAAGGGGGTTTATTTGGTTGCACAGTTACAGTCTTAAGGCCATAAAGTGTCCAAGATAATGCATCAACAATCAGGTACCTTCACTGGAGGATGGACAATGGCATCCAGAAAGCCTCTGTTAACTGGGAAGGCATGGGGCTGGTGTCTGCTCCAAAGTTCTGGTTTCAAAATGGCTTTATTCCAGGACATTCCTCTCTAGGCTGCAGTTCCCCAAAAATGTCACTCTTAGTTGCTCTTGGGGTGTTTGTCCTCTCTTAGCTTCTCCAGAGCAAGAGTCTGCTTTCAATGTCCATCTTCAAAGTGTCTCTCATCTGCAGCTACTCTCTCAGCTTCTGTGCAATCTTCAAAGTGTCCCTCTTGGCTGTAGCAAGCTTGCTCCTTGTACCTGAGCCTATGTATTGCCCCAATAAACTAATCAAGGCCCATGCTGAATGGGTGGGTCCACACCTCCATGGAAATTATCCAATCAGGGTAATCACCCACAGTTGGGTGGGGTGCATTTCCATGGAAACAACCTAATCCAAATGTTCCAACTTAATCCCCACTAATATGTCTGCCCCACAAGATTGCATCAAAGAATATGGCTTTTTCTGGGGGACATAATAGATTCAAACCTGCACACTAACTGTGCTGGTTTGAAATGATTATGGACCCCAGAAGAACCATGATCTTTTAATCCAGTATTTTGGGGTTGAAACTTTGGATTGAGTGTTTCCATGGAGAATTGACTCATTTAATTGTGGGTGAGACTTTTGATTAAATTTTTCCCATGGAGCTGTGAGCACAACTCATTGAGGTGAGTTTTGATTGGTTCACTGTTAGTACTTAAGAGAGCTCAAGAGCTGACACAGAGGCTGACAATTGCAGACACTTAAAGATGCACACAGAAGGGTGTTTGGAGATGCTAAGCTAAGAGATGAAGCCCAGATGAAGCCCCAGAGAAGCTAACAGATGGCCCTCAGATGCTTAGAGAGAAATGTCCTTGGAGAAAGAAGCAATGACACCCAGGAGCTGAGAGAGAGGAGATAATACAGAAGCCCAGAGACATTTTGGAGAAAATCATTTTGGAAATGAAACCTGCAAGGAGAGGACAAGTGGACACCAACCACAAGTCTTCATAGCTGACATGTTTGGGACACTATTGGCCTTTTTCAGGGAAGTTATCCTCTTATTGATGCCTTAGGTTGGACACTTTTTTGGCCTTAGAGCTGTAAATTTGTAACATAATAAATCCCCTTTAGAAAAGCCAATCCATTTCTCACATTTTGCATAACAGCAGCTCTAGCAAACCAGAATACTGACCAATGGAAGCAATTGAGTGTTCAGAAATATACCCTCTCATCTACAGACAGCTTATCTTTGATAAGTTGGTCAAGCCAGTGCAAACTGGATAGAGCAGCCACTTAAATAGTGTTTGGAGAACTGGATATCCATATCAAAAGAATGTCAGAGGACTCCTATCTCACACCTTATACAAAACTTAACTCAAAATGGATCAGGGACCTAAACATTAGTGCTAAGACCATAAATTTTTTGAGGAAAATATAGGGAAATATCTTAAAGATTTTGTGATAGGAGGTGGTTTCCTAGACCATAAACCCAAAGCACAAATGATGAAAGAATAAATTGGTAAATGAGATCTCTCAATGTTAAACACTTTTGTGCATCAAAGGACTCTTGTCAGAAAAGTAAAAAGGCAGCCTACACAATGAGAAACAATATTTGGAAACCATGTGCCAGATAAGGATATAATATCCAGAATATATAAAGAGATCCTGCAACTCAACAACAAAAAGTCAAACAACCCAATTAAAAATGTGCAAAAGAGATGGACAGGCACTTTTCTGAAGAGGAAATACAAATGGCTTAAAAATATATGCTAACAAAAAAAAAAAATATATATATATATATATATATATATATATATATATATGAAAAGGTGCTCAACTTCACTGACTATTATGGAAATGAAAATCAAAACTACAATGAGATATCATCTCATACTTACTAGAATGGCCTGTGTTGGAATTCTACCACTTAGCTATATGACCTTGGGCAAATTAATAAGAATTGTTATATGCTTCCATTCATCGTAACAAAAGCAATATACCAAAGCTAAATGTCAATAAGAGGGGATACAAGTGAGGAGTATGGGATTCTTGGTGGCGGTGTTATCTGACCTTTTATTGTACTTTATTTTGTTTTATTTTTTATCTTTTATTATTCTTATTTTATTTTTTGGAGTAATGTGTTCAATGGCTGATTGTGGTGATCAATGCACAACTATATGATGATACTTTGAATACTTGATTGCACCCTGTGGATGACTGTATAGTTTGTGAATATACCTCAATAAATTGCAGGGGGAAAATAAACAGGATGATACAATTGCTGGAGAAAATATGGAGAGAGGGATGTACCTATTCATTGTTAGTGCAGAAGAATGGTGCAGCCCATCTGGATGGCAGTGTGTTGGTTGCACAAAAAGCTAAGTATGGGGTTGCCATAACGTCTTCCAACCCCATTAAGGGGTATATACTTGGAAGAACTGAGAGCAGGGATAAGAATGAACTTTGCATGCTTGTGTTTATGGTGGCAGTATTCATAATTTGCAATAGATGAACGTAGCCTAAGGGTACATGGACTAATGAATGGAAGGGTGAACTGTGGTGTATGTGTGCAATAGATTATTGAGCAGCTGCAAAAAAGAATGAAGCTGTCAGGCATGCAACTGTATCAATGGACCTTGAGGACAGCATTTTGAGTGAAATAAGCCAGAAACAGAAAGACAAACATTATAATGCCTCACTGATATGGACTAACCATAATGTACAAAACTCTGAGAATTGAATCTTAAAGCATAGGTTATCAGGGAAAGGCTTATTGTAAAGGTCCCTAGATTGTAAACTCTTACAGAAGTCACACCTATTCCTGAGTTGTAATGGTTGCCTTTAAACTCTGAGATGCTGACCTCTTTGTGTATAATGTTTGGTCCCTAGAAATTCAGGTATCTATGTAACACCTGAGATATACAGCTAGAGTTTGGCAGCCATGAATGTCAATACTACCCCATACAGCAACTGTTAAAAAACCTGAAAAAGAGTTCAAACCTCAGTTAGAGGTATGAATGAAGCTGAACTGGTTAGGACTAAGGCAAATCAGACTAAAGGGTAAATGACAATACTGTCTGTGTTTTAAAACAACAACTTCTGTGTGATACCAAAGTAAGAGATGTTTATTTGGTGCAAAACCTGTATTTTCTGTACCACAATATATAATTTAACTTGTATGGTCAGTTTATTCAAACATCAAAATTAAAAATGAAAAAAATAAACTGAAATCTTTAGAAGATAATATAGAATATTTTCCTGGCCTTAAAGTAGAAAAAAGATTTCTTAATTAATACATAGAAGTGATAACTATATACCTAAAGACTGAGAAATTTGATGATATTAAGAAGTTCTTAGTCACCAAATAAAAATGACAAAAAATGTCAATAGAAAAAAAAACTCATACTGGGAAAAGACTTTTACAAAACATATAAACCAAAAAGAATTATTATAAGGATTCCTAAAAATATTCAACCACTTAAAAATAATAGGAAAAAATGGTAGAAGACATGAATACATATTTTATAGAAGAAGGAAAATAATGAATGTCCATTAAATATGAAAAAAAACAGCCCATTTTGATAATAATAAGGAATGTAAACTAAAACCACAAAGAAATCACATGTTTATACCTATCAGATCAGTGAAAGTATAACAAATCTGACAAGTATTTTAAGGATAAAGACTAATGGAACAGTTATATACTGCTTTTAGGCATGTAAATGATTATAACACTTCAAAAAAAAAATTCAACCATCTGTAAAAGTGAACATTTAAACACCCTACTTACACAAAATGATTTCTTTCAGGATGTCCAGAGCAGTTGTGTGTGCAATAGCAAAACCTTGAAACAACCCAAAGACCACTGACCAGACAACAGATACATAGCCTGTGATGTATCCACACAATGGAATAATCTACAGCAGGGGAAATGACTGGGCTAGGGTGACATGCAGCAATATGATCAAATCACAGAAAGTTAACACTGAGTGATAAAAAGAAGATGCAGAAAACTAAGTAGTACATAATATACTTTTAATAAAGGCAGGGAATTAAAAAATCTAAACAATATAATTTAATAACACATGCATATGAAGTTAAACTATTTTTAATTATCATTAATGAACATTTCAGGATTTGGATTACCTCTGGGGAGAGACAGAGGAATGGGTTAGGGAGATGCACACAGGGAGTTTCAGTGATATTGATAATATTCTAGGTAAGAGGCTAAAAATGTATAAATAAATTCAGATATTATTGAATATGTATGAAAATTAAATAACAATATTTAAAAATAAGAAAAGCTCAATTTTTTTTTATTAGAAAAGTAAACTCTTGCTAAATAGGGATGATTATTCCAGATTACACTGAAAAAAATTCTTTCAACTTCATGGTTTGGTGATGTTCCAGGATACTGAGAAACAATTATTTTGAAAAAAAAACTGAAAAACATAATTCTTATTAAGCAAATCATTACTATGTCTATAAGTAAAAACTACTTATGTTTAATACAACTTAAAAGTAACACACTACTTATGCAAAATAATATATTCTTTATCCACATTTCAGCATCATGGAGGCAAAGCAGCTTTACCTGTTTTAAGGATGTAAAACATGCACTTAATAACTAGTGTGGAAAACATAAAAATTTGCTTACAGAATGGGTTAACATAGTTTTCAATGATTAAAAATAGCCCATTTAACAAAATTGCTGATTGATAATGTTTCTTACCAAGCACAATATAATTTTCCAACTAAATAAACTGAGATGCAAATGCATAGATGCTGAGCCAAGGATCAGAAGTAATCTAAAACACAAACTGCAGAATGCAGTTAAAGAAAGCTGCTGGGCTCATAGAATAAAGGACATGAAAATTAAAAACAAACAAACAAACAAACAAAACACTCTCTTCACCTCAGAAATTTGTTCTGTTAGCCAAATTGCTTTCTTAATTGGGATGTTATTAAATTTCAGAAGTAACTTGTTTTAATCTTTTAAAAGGGAAAAAAATACTTTCTTCTAGTCCCTCTTTAACATAAACTGATAAAAATAAAGTGATATTGTAAGCTTAGTTTTATTTTTACTTAAAACAGGACAAATACATATAAATTTTATTCAGCCTCCAGAATTTTTCTATTAGATTTATTTTAACCTCAAAGGATAATTTACTGTTTTGATGCCTTCACATCAATAAAGAAAAGCATCCTCAGAGATTCCATTGAATTGACCAAATCACCTGTGAGAATTTTCCATCTGTCTTTTCAGAATTATCAACAAATTTGTTCAGTGTGGATGACATGTTCATATTCTACCTATGGTTAAATTTTTACACCAGAGTTTTCCCATAGCATTTTTCATCTCAGAGTTTCTCATGGTATATATTAAAGGATTCAACATGGGAGTGATAACTGTAAAAAGCACACTCACAGATTTATCAATGGGAAAGTTGGAAACAGGTCTAACATACAGGAAAATACAGGGGACAAAAAAAAGGACAACCACCATGATGTGGGAGCTGCAGGTAGACAAAGCTTTGTGCCTCCCTTCTTGACTGTGAGTTTTTAGGGAGTTTAGGATGACCCCATAGGAGATGAGTAGAAGGATAAAGGTGACCATGCAGATTGCTCCACCATTGGCAACCACAGTGAGGCCTATAAAATAGGTATCAGTGCAGGAAAGTTCCAGTAATGGGTACATGTCACACATGAAGTGGTCAATAACATTGGAACTGCAGAAAGGGAGGCTGTACACAAAGAGAAGTTGAACCACTGAGTGCACAAAACCTCCAACCCAGGCCATCACCAGCAGCAAGATGCAGATTTGTCGATTCATGATGGTCAAGTAGTGCAGTGGCTTACAGATGGCCACATAGCGATCATAGGCCATCGCCACCAGGAGGAAGACCTCAGCACCACCAAATAAGTGTTCTATGAAGAGCTGGCCCATACAAGCTGGGAGTGAAATAGTCTTTTTGTCACAGAGTAAGTCTGAAATCATTTTGGGGGAAATTGCAGTGGAATAAGCAGCATCCATGAGTGAGAGAAAGGCAAGGAAGAAGTACATGGGTGAGCCCAGAGAGGGGCTGGCAGTGATAGTAACCACAATGAGCAGATTGCCAACCACAGTCACAATGTAGATGAGTAGAAACATGACAAATAATACTTTCTGCCCCTCAGGATTCTGAGTAAGGCCCAGAAGGACAAATTCTGTTACATTGTTAGTGTGTCCCATTTACCCTACCATAAGACCTGTTTCAGAGAGAAGAGCTTGGGAGAACAGGATCTGAAATAAAATTGTGAACATAAACTACAAATTAATTTATTATGTCATTAAGAAAATCTTCAGTGTATGTTCTATAGTGGCTTACACAAAATAAACATTTCAAAAATATGTATTGAGCTCATCTTACAAAAAGTTTCCCCTGAAAATTCTATTTCCACTCAGATGACTTGCTTGGTGCTACAAGTAAGAGGTTCTTTCTCAAAATCTTAGTGGATCTTCCATAAAGAAAAGTAGTCTAAAAGTAGTCAAAAGGCCAAAAGACACCCATACATTTAATAATCACTTATTTGAAATACACAGAAGTCAGCAATGATGAAAAGAGAAAGGGTTCCTGCTATAAAGAAACATACTCTCTGGTTTTGGAGATAAATTCTAAACAAATAAATCAGCAGAGAGTCAGTCCTTTGACTTGGCAGTATTTGCAGTGAGTATGCAATATGTCTATGTACTACCAAAAATAATGCCTCTTCCAGAAATCTTGCTCAATATTATGATATTCCACTATTAGAGGTTCAGACCTTCATGTCTTAAAGATCTTTCAATTTTCATAAAACTCCTTAAATTCCAAGAGGCTGGACTTTGAAATGTACCAAATAACAACAAAATTATTTACTAAAATGTTCCATGTGGCAATTACTCAGACATATAATTGTCAATTTCTTAAGGAACTGTAATTCTCTCCATTTCATCTTTGCCTGCCCCACAAATCTTATATACACAATACACAAAATCTATATACACTATAGAGATTTTCAGCAAATACTTTGAATTAAAAAATGACATAACTATCACCAAGTACATTAGCAGTTAGTATTTTTTCTTTTTCAAAATACTTGGGGTGATTTAGGTAGTGAGTGGGGAGAAAATAGACACCAAAAAAAGAGATAGAGAAAAATGGGACATAGTTTTATTTATAATGCTTCTTAGGCACTGGGAGTACTCAAAATAGGTCTTCGATGACTGTATTCCAAAAAGTACCCAGACACAGGAAAATATTTAAGCTCAGTGTAAGAAGGCATGTATTTTAGACATGGTCTAAATTTAATTACAAATCTGTCTCAGTTTATTCATTGGAAAACAAAGAGATTGAACTAGACAACCCCAGAATCCTTTCTAGTTCGACTACCAATACTATCAATGCAGCTCCACTTTATTCTATTATGCAAACTTTCTTCTTTTCTCAAATATATATAATTATGTTTTCAAATATTTATAATTAGACAACTTCCTAGCTTACCACTAAGTGAGACTTGATAACTATAGTGACCAAATAATGGTTGCTATTTTTGCCAGTTTCTCATTCTTTGTGTTCCTATTTAAGACCAAAGACATCTCTAGAGACAGAGCATAATACAGTGGGAATAATGTGGACTCTGGCGGCACATTGCCTGTGTTGGAATTTCACCACTTAGCTATGTGACCTTGGGCAAGTTAATAAACCTCTCTGTACTTCAGTTACATCATTTGCAAAACAGGAATACTAATAGTTCCTAACTCGTAGAGTTATGTTATTCCACACAAAGTGCCTGGAACACAGTCCGGCACTGGGTAAACTCAATAAATGACCACTAATACTATTATTCTTGAATGCTTCACTATGAACATTGAATCAAAGCAAATCATCTGAATCTCTGTCAATTTGGTAAGAATTATAGACTTAGTCCAGTTTAAAAATAAAATTATACCTGTAAATCAAGAACCCCTTTTTGCACATAGGATAAAATTGTATGTCTTAGGGATTACCTATTTTATTTTATATGACTGTTAATCTTTACCTGTGGTGGGATGGGTGCTGACTAGAAGCAAGCAGAAGAACAGAAAAAATTTGGTCCTGTGCATCAGAGGGAGAGCTGAAGATCAGAAAAAGAAAGAAAGGAAGGATCAAATGAAGAAACAGAGAAAATTTATTAAAGAGATGAATATTTACAAGTAATAGGAATTTTAATATAATTAAGTGAGGCTAGTATTATTACAAAAGAAGTGTCTTTAGAAAAACATCCTTTAGTGAGAGAGTGCTGGAAGCCCAACCACCTGAAGCTTCCTGGGTTTGCCCAGGAGGCTTCTTTGGGTGAAACAGCAAATAAACCATGGCATGGTCCTAGAAAAGGCAAGGAAAGAAAAGAAAAGAAAAAAATCAAAAGGAAAAAAAAATACTGATTTTTCAGTACTTAGGGTAGATAGTTAAGGGCAAGCTTAAACCACAGAGAAGAATGATAGAGATATAGATATAAACCCAAATTTAAGAATTATTCCCTATTGATGAAAATTATAGAATTGCTAAACCTCAAATTTAGAAAAGCTGACACCATTCACACAGATTTGGCAGTGGGGGAGGATATGTGCAGGAGAATTTTGAGCTTTGATTAGAAGCCAGCCATAATGAAAATTCTGTATGTCTCATTCACATGGTGCTCCCAGCTGATTCAGGAATTCTACTGTTGTTGAAGCTACAGACAGAAAAAGGCACTCCTGTTGAGGAATGTGAGGGTATAAAGTAGTTTATATCCAACTCTTTTTCTTTTTTCACTCCTTCCTTTCTGCAGGATCTAGTGCCCTTGCTGTCATTAATGATCAATGATGCATTTCACCAGAATAAATATTTTATTGGTCAGTTAAATTAATTACTTATAAAATTTGAATGTAAAGCCTCTTCTGTGGTTTCAATCATCAAAATCTTGATACTGTAAAAATTAAAAAATAGTATTACTAGGCTTTCAAATTAAGCCACTTAATTAATAATTCTCTAGAACAAATAATTTAAGTTTCTTTAGAACATGGCTTTTAAAATAAAATAAATTAAAATCCCAAATTAACAAAAAATACCCTTTATAATACATTACAATTATAGTTTTATAAATCTCTCTAAGATATAGTAGGCAAAATACTACCATGTTCACTAGTTTCTTTGTTTATATAATATATGGTTGCTGTGATAACTTAAAATGATTTACACATAGAAGTCCATATCAACCTTCCAGAAAATAGTAAGAATTTTTTCTTTGTACTCTAACACCCTTTATATGATATACAATTTGATTCCCTCATTCAAATATATCTAAACTAATTATAAATCTTTATGAATATACCATGTAAAATATTATATGGACCATTGGCTTATTTGTAATGCATAACATGTTTCTTTTGTTATTTTACAAAATGAACAAAAAACACGTCAGGCTGTAATGCTAAAAACAAGTAGATTTTATATATGCTGGTTAATTTCTGTATTTTGTTAGCTTAATTTTCCTAATTACAACTTCCTCCAATGGAAATATATGTTAAAATATTTTCAATATTTCAATATAGCACATGAATTTTCAATGAGTATCCTTTGTTAGTTTTTTTTAAGAAATTACCTCTTGGGTCTTGACCTTGGTCCTGAAAAATCTGTTCTTTTTTCACCAAGGGTAACTGTAGATGCCTCATGTATCTATGTATCTGTGACCGTAGAACACATGATAATGTATGGCTTATCAGTGTATGTAGAAATAGATTCAAGTGGTTATACTTACATATTTCCATTCAGACTTCCCACCATCTCAGTCTTTCAGATAAATGTAAAGTTTAGAAGTATCCAAACTGAATGTTAACATATAAAGATATTAAATAAAATATAAATATGTACTGTGAAAAGAGAGTTGATCATTCTCATCTGCTTGGAAAATCTGTTCAAAGAAAAACAAAGGTGATATGTTTGCATTTAATTATTAGAATTAATGAAGCTCATTATTTGGCTACACAAGCAAATTTTAAAAACACTGACATTCATTATTTATATTTGTCTCTTTGTAGTCAATTATGATGAAGCAACAAAAACTACTTTACTTTGCAAATTTAGGATAGCAATCATGTCCCTAGCCATTAAGTTTGTACTAACAAAGCAAATGCTGGAATTTAACTTCCTGGAAAAGTCAATGCTAGTGTTTTCTTGCAGGTGATAGCCAATCTCTTCAGCAATTTGGTAATTCAAACATCACATCCTTATGGCAGTTTCTTCCATAATTAAAAGCATGTTACTATATCTCCCCAACCTCATCCTGGAAAATTGGAATATTCAACAAATTCATAGAAGCAAAGAGAGATATTTATGCAAGAGAAAATATAACAAGGAAACACCTAGAGGACTAGATAAAAATTGAAGACAAACCCAGCCTGGGCAGAAATTTGGGTTTTTAGAAATATCTTGGGTCATTTTATAGATTAGTTTATTAGAGTATTTGGAACAAATCCCAGTAGAGTAAACTCTTCTAGGCAGTCTCTCCCCCAGAGCATTCCCCAGAGGAGAAAAATGTAGGTGTTGCCAAGAAAATTAGCAGAAAGCAAAGTATTGTGAAAAGCCTATAATGTGGAAAGAAAATTAAAATAAAATGGATGACAATTTATGAGTCTCATCTTAGGAAATCCATAGGTAAGGGAAATAAAGTTTCTTCCAAATGAAGTGATAACCAACATCAGTTCCCCTTATCCAACCATATATCCAGGAAAAGGATGCCTTTACTATGGCTGTTAGAGGCATGGATACAAAGAACCAATGGACTGGGAAGAATATTGAAGCTGACATGACAATTCTTGAAAAGACACGTAATTAAGAGTTCAATAACTAATCCTGGGTTGAGGTGAATGTTAGTTCATCAAAGCTTGAACCTGTGTCAGCTGGAGCCATAATGATCTTCTATTTTGAAACACACTCAACAATTGTTTTCATGGGTGGATACAACATAACAATTTATATTTGATCCAAGAGCATAGTCTTAATTTAACTAAATTATTCTCAGATGGATCAAAAATCAACATGGCTAAAACTTCAAACTGGTTCCTCAACTTTGAAATATTCCTTACTAAACACATTTATGAGATTTAATGTACCTCATTGCCTACCAAACCTGAGTAATCAAATCATTTATCTTCTTTGTGGTCACATTTCAAACAGTCCAACCAATATTTCAGGCTTTTAAATGATTATCTTCAAACTTTTGCCTGATTCACTTGTCTATGTTTCTTGTGCTGAGACAGTAATTTTGCTTCATGAATGATCTAGTTAGATGATAGATAAATAAATAGATAGATAAATAGACAGATGGATAGATAGATAGATGGAGTATTATGGAATTAAAGAAAGTATGTGTAGAAGTCATCACCTTTTCTGCAACTGGTTACTAGGCTAAAGCCATTATTTACAAATTATTTTTCTCCCCTAGTTTTCCATGTTCTCCTCACCTTAATTTCAGTCCAGTATAAGTTAAGTAACTATTTCTACAACAAAGGAATTCTTACTTTACCAACAAAGGAATTCCTTTATACCAAATCTCTAAGGACTTCCACTGTTATTTCCATAACATGGCTTGCCATAGGCCCAATTGAGCATCTTAATCGCCACATGTTAATACTGGATCTTAATATTGAGGTTAAAATTGGATTTTCTGTGTCATAAGGACAATAGGTAAAGAGTCATATAAATGTCTATCTGAACTAGCTCAAGATCTTTATCATGTGAAGGGACCCACTGAAAGTTGGCAGTTTTCAGCTTACTTAAGTGGATCAAATCCAGCATCCTGAAATTTAGTATGCATTACTTATAAAATTTAAGCACTGAGCCTTTTGTGTTTTTGTATTGGTAAGTGGCAAAATATTACAAGCTTCTCCTTGATTTGAAGAATTATGCCAAAATTTCCCTAACCACAAAATCTTTGGAAATTTTAATGAAGAGGTAGTTCATTTTCATGAAATTTCTCTCTAATATTCTGGCATAAACAGGTCTTAATAATGCATTTATTTCTTCATTTTCATGGTCTTCAGATTTCACCAACACGATGTTATCAGTGTGTGGACCAACACATCAGCCTTTGGATTGCTAATATGTCCAAAGTTCCTGTGGACTAAATTATGACTCAGATTTAGGAAACTAATTTTGCGTAGGGTGTATGACTCTATGTTGCTTCCAGGTGAATGCAAATAACTACTGGTGCTTTCTGCTTATCTGAATAAGTATTTGCTTGATCAGATAATGTCTGTAATAGCCACAAAGCTGAAATTTAATGATCCAATAAGAAAAAATACATTGAAAATAGCAGCAAAAGTCTTTATTGCCTCAAAATATGAAATAATTCACAATAATCTTCTCTCACCTATATCTATTACTAAACTAGAAAATTAAATGTAAATATAATATTTATCTCCTAGAAAAACAAGATTAACTTGTTTTGCACCAGATTTCCCAACATTAGCAACAAAAGCTACAAAAACTTAAAATACATGTGCTTGAAAGCATTAGAGAGAGAACAAGTAATAAAACATATTAGGCACTGATGTTTTATAGAAAAGGGAAGCCAGAGAGATAATCCTATATTTGGGGTCTCCTTTCTTTAAAAGCATGTGATAATTTCAGAAACCACAGTGGGAAGACTGAAAAGCTGAATGGAACTTTTTACTGATATTTATCTGGTCTTCTACCAAAGAGAAGAGGCTTTTGTAAATATCAAGGCTTTCATTTGTGACTACATAGGGCTTCACTCAGAGTAAGGGTGAATAGAAAATAGAGCTGTCCTCAAAGGAATTCAAACCCAGTTTGAATAATCTAATTCTTTGATTGGATTAAGGTTGTCTGGGATATTGATTTCTCATGCCTAGCTGCCAGTGAAAACACAATTAAATCCTCTCATAAAGAGGAAAACATTATCAAGAGTCTTGAATAATCTCTACAATTTTTAAAATATAAAATCTTGCATATAAATTAAACTAACAAATCATAGGAGAAGACTAAGCTTGATTAAAAAGCAAGAGCAATAGGAACAGATACATAGATGATCTAGATAATTAGAAAAAACATTAAAACAATTAAATATATTCTGTTAAAATAATTAAAACACAAAAATGGGTAACAGATTGAATCAAATAAATTTGAAAACTTAAATATATAATGACTGAAATTAAGAATCAATTACTAGATTTAACAGCACATTGGCACAGTTGAAGAGACACTTAATAACTTGGAAGAAAGTTTAAAGGAAAATATGCAGACCAAAGCAAAGAGAAATAAAAGGACAGATGGTATAGCAGATAGCATAAAATGACTTAATAGATGCAATGCATTTAATCTAATTACAATTCTGGGAAAAAAAAGGAAAATATAATTGGGTAAGCAAAATATTTGAAGAGATAGTGGCCAAAATATTTTTCCAAATGTTGAAAGAAATCATGCTGTAATTTCATGAGGTTTTCCAAACTTAGAGAAGAAAAAATTTAAAAAGGATAAATTTTGAGAAACATGAATTAAGGTAAAGTATAATAAAACTATAAAACAAAAAGACAAAGAAAGGGTTTTAATGGTATATTACATTCAAAGAAATTACATTAGATCTGACAACTGGCTTCTTATCATAAATAATGAAAACAAGATGATAAAGGAATAATATATTCATACTGTCAAATGAATATAAATGGTAATTTATTTGCTTCTGAAGGAAGGCTCACAAGAGAAACAGCTTAAATAACAGGATATAAAGTGAAAATAAAATAATGGAAAATATAAAGCATAAATTCTAATGAAAAGAAGGGCATTGTCACTGTACTAATATCAAACAAAATTAGACTTCAAGACATTAAATATTTTCAGAAATACTTTACAATGGTAAAAATGTCAATGTGGCAGAAATATATAACAATTGTGAATTTTTATGCACCTAAAAACATAAAAACCTCAAAAGAAATTTTTAAAATTATTGACCTGAAAGGAGAAACAGACAAATTAGCAATAATAGAGGAAGATTTTAGCATAACTCCCAGAAACTGTGAGAACATAAAAATTATTCTTAAAGTTATAGACAATTTAAAGAACATCATTAGCAAATTTGACCTATTGACATAAGAGAGCAATGTATCCAACAACTACAGAGTATACATTCTTTTCAAGTGCAGATAGGGCATTTTCAAAGGTTGATCATATGGTAAACCATTGAGTAATTATCAAAAAATTTCAAAAACTTGCAATCATAAAGTATATCTCAGCACAACAGGAAAATTATCTAGAAAAAAAACTAGAAAATTCCCATACATTTGAAAATTTTTAAATAAATTTCTAAATAAGCCATATGTAAATTAAATCACAAAGGGAACTAGAAAATATTTTGATCTTAATTGTAATGAAAATACATTTCAAAACTAGTGAAAGTCAACTAAATCCTTACTTTCATGTATCAGAAAATAGTGAAGTTTGAAAAATCAATGCACTAAACATTCATTCAAGAGGTTCAAATGATGGAAATGTTAAGTCAAAGTAAGCAGTGAGATGGCTACACTACAGTTAAGAACAGGTCTTGTTTATGAATCTGCATGGCATGTGTGATGGTTAATTTCATGTATCAACATGGCTAGGTTATGGTGTCCAGTTGTTTGGTCAAGCAAGCACTATTATGATTGTTGTCTAAGAGGGTATTTTGTGGATTTAAATAATAAGTGATTTTATTGCATCTGGGCTGATTACATCTACAATAAAAAACTGGGATTGCCATCAGAAATGAAAGAAGTTTCATCCACTCAGTTGAAAGCCTTAAAGAGAGAACTGATTATTTCAGCAGTCAGAAAGAGAAATTTCTCTCTCTACTTTTGCTAATAAGACTCTACTGAGAAATTCATTGAAACCTTCATTGAAATTCACTACTTGCAACCAGCCCTACTGGGTTCAAACTTCTCAATCTCCATGGTCATGTGAACCAATTCTTAAAATAAATATATACCATTGGTTTTGTTTCTCTGGAGGATACTAGCTAATAGTATGCCAGCAATGGCCAAAAGTAGACAATTGCTACACTATTGTCTTTCTCAAAGGTGGCTGTCAAAGACTGAAGGGAAAGAAAATCCTTCTAGTGGGTATCATAAGCAATATGTCAGGTTCTTCATTCCATGTGGAAATAACATGAGTTATATATCTCCTCTGACTCATGGATCATGTTGAATAGGCTTGATAAGCTAAGTGATTTGGAAAGAAAAAAAATGGGGGGGGGTGATGGAAACTATGGTATGTAGATGGCTCTTTCAGAATGGGCACCAAATGCAAGAATGTTTTCCATGTAAGTGCAGACAGAATTCACAGCAGAGGAGGTTCTCAAAAAACTGATCAAAAAGATCTATCTTGAATAGGAGGTGGGACAAGATAGCAACATAGGGAGGTGTGGAATTTAGTTAGTCCCTTAGAACAACTAGTAAATACACAGGAACAGCTATAAAATAGTCTGGAACAACTGACAGGAGACATACATGACTGGACATTGCACACTGGCCTGGAATGGGTGGAATGGCTGAGATTGCAACATAGAACTATAAGTAAAGCTTCCCAAACTGGGAGCTGGTGTCCCTCCCACACTGGCACAACAGGCAAACTTGCAAAACATCATTGGGGGAAAAAGAAGCCATCCCTGCCAGGAGCAAAGAATGTAGCTCAAAGAAACCCCAATTGCAGTTTTAATTAAATTTGGACTACTGAATACATGCTATAAGCACAGATAAACCCAGAGCAAGCAGGAAAGGAACCTGGAGGCTTATCTTGGCAGACAGGAGGCAGGACTGATTGCAAAATAAATAAATAAATAAAAACAGAGGCTTTTGGAATCTGCAGAGCTCAGAATCCTAGAAAAGGGATGTGTCCCAAGAAAAGGGGCACACAGAACCAGGCGCCAACTCTGGTTCTTGCCTGGTGATCTGGAGGGCTGGGGACGGGGTCTAAAAAGGGGAATTCTTATTTTGTTTTGTTTTTTCCTTTTTTTCTCTCATTCTAAGTAGCTCACTAGAGAAAGCCTCAGGCATTTTCATTTGTCAGCACTGACTCCAGCAAGGGTAGAGTTAAGACAGTCAGGGAGACAAAGGAAAAACTCACATGAAGGGCAAAATTCCTTAAAGGGCTTATGTTCCCTTAGAAAAATGGGAGTAGGAGGAGCAGCTCAAGTGGTGACCCTCCCACAGAGAACTCAGACCCCAGGTCCTGGTTTAAAAAGAAAAACAAAAAACAAAGCATAAACAGCCTAATTTTGGCTTCTGACACTGTCAGCCTTTGGCCAGGACAGGGTCTACTGAGAATTGAATACACCACACCTCTTTATTCTGGGAGCTGTGGACTGACAAGCACCACCTGCTGGACAGGATAAGAAAAGCACAGAGTGTAAAGAACTCACAGGAAATTCTGACAATCTTCTGTGTCTCACCATTAGGAAAACCTGATACTGAATACAGCCTCCTTCTGAGAACTGGGCCCATCTGGCCTGGGAAAATCTGATTGAAGCAATCAAGGAAACCAGATGCCTAGACAACAAAAAATTACAAATCACACTAGGAAAAATGAAGATATAGCTAAAAGGAGCAAACTTACACTTGAAGTGAGATGCAGGAATTGAAACAAGATATTATTAAACAAATCTCCTAAATCAATTACAAAATCAGTTCAATGAGTTGATGGAAGTTATAGCAAAAGAGATGAAGGATATAAAGAAGACATTAAGCAAACATAAGGAAGAACTTGAAAATTTGAAAAAATAATTGGCAGAACTTATGGGAATGAAAGGCACAATAGAAGAGATGCAGAAAACAATGGAGACATACAACAGGAGATTTGAAGAGGCAGAAGAAAGAATTCATGAACTAGAGGTCAGGCCAGCTGAAATACAATACACAAGAAACAAGGAAAAGAATGGAAAAAATATAGGCAGGTTCTAAGGGAACTGAATGACAACATGAAGCACATGTATATATGTGTCAAAGGTGTCTCAGAAGGAGAAGAGAAGGGAAAAAAAAATGGGCAGAAAGAATAATGGAGGATATAATCACTGAAAATGTCCCATCTATTATGAAAGATATAAAATTACATATCCAAGAAGTGCAGCATACACCAAACAGGTTAGATCTGAGTAGACTGCCTCCAAGACACTTAATAATCAAATTATCAAATATCAAAGACAGAGAGAATTCTGAAATTGGCCAGAGAAAAGCAATCCATCACATACAAAGGAAGCTCGAGAAGTGTATGTGTGGAATTCTCAGCAGAAACCATGGAGGTGAGAAGGAAATGGCATGCTATATTTAAGACACTGAAAGAGAAAAACTGCCAACAAATAATTCTATATCCAGCAAAACTGTCCTTCAAAAAATGAGGGAGAGTTTAAAATATTTTCAGACAGACACTGAGAGAGTTTGTGAACATTATACCCACTATACAAGAAAAACTAAAGGGAGCACTAGAGGCAGATAGGGAAAGACAGGAGAGAGAGATTTGGAGAAGAGTGTAGAAATGAAAACTAACAGTAAGGGTAAAGAGAGAGAGAGGAGAGAAAAAATAAGATATGACATAAAATTCAAAAGACAAAATGGTAGACAGTAGACATTACATTGAATGAAATTAGTCAGAAACAAAAAAAGACAGATACTCTATGGTCTCACTGGTAGGGACTATCATTGATGAGAGAAATTTTAGAGTTCAGAACACAGGTTATCAGGAGATAGAAGGAGGTTGGAGATTGTGTATTTAATGCTGCAGAAGTACTGAAGGTTCAACAGGATTGATTGTAGAGATCCAGAAATGGAATGGATAACATAATAATGTGTGATGATAACACAATACTGTAAGTACTCTGAACAAAGATGAGGGTGAGTATGGTTGAAACAGGAAGGCTAAAGAAAAGTATAACACCAGAAGGAAAGAGAGAAGATAAAGGCTGGGATTGTAAAACAGCAAAACCTATAGTGGTCAATGGTGATTAAATGTACATATATAAGAATGTTTTTAAATGAGGGAGAACAAATAATTGTCAACATTGAAAGTTATTAAAAATTGAATGGTATAGGGGAAAATACAGTCAATGCAAACTAGAATCTATAGTTAAGAGTAACATTGTAAGATGTTTCCATTCATTGTAACAAAGGCAATATACCAAAGCTCAGTGTCTACAAGAGGGGGATATAAGGGAGTAACATGGGATTCTTTGTGTTGGTGATGCTGTCTGACCTTTTCATTGTATTTTATTTTTATTTTTATTTTTCTTCTATCTTTTGTATTTTTATTTTTATTTTCTGATCCTTTTCCTCTTTCTTTGGGGAAGAGATGGAAATGTCCTCACATAGATTGTGGTGGTAAATGCATGATTATACTTGGAATCAATGGTTGTTTACTTAGGGTGGATTGTATGGTGTGAAAATAAAACTGTTAAAAAATAGAGGGATACAGGTGCTGGAGAAAATGTTGAGAGAGGAATTTACCTATTCACTGTTGGTAGGGAAGTAGAATGGTGCAGCCCAGCTGGAGGGCAGTGTGCTGGTTCCACAGGAAGCTAACTATGCAGTTGCCATAGGGTCCTGCAACCCCATTATTGGATATATTCTTGAAATAACTGAGAGCAGGAACATTAGTGGACATTGCACACTAGTGTTTATGGCAACCGTATTCATAATTCATAACAGATGGAGGTTCACTCTGGGTACAACTATTGATAAGCAGAATAGTGAACTGTGGTGTGTGCATACAATGGAATAATGAGCAGCAGCAAGAAGAAATGAAGTCATGAAGTATGCATCTAGGTGACTGGACAGTATGTTAAGTGAAATAAGCCAGAATTGAAAAGACAAAAATTATAATGCTTCAATAATATGGACTAACTATAATGTGCAAACTCAGAGAACTGAATCTGAGAGCATAGGTTATCAAGGGAAGGCTTATGGTAAAAGTTTCTAGATTGTAACCTCTTACAGCAGTCACATCTATTCATGAATTGGAATGGGTTTCTCTAAATTGTGAGATGCTGAGCTGGTTGGTCCCCATAACTTCAGGTATCTGTGTGACACCTAAGACTCAGAGCCAGAGTTTGGCAGCTATGAATGTCAGCATTACCCCATATAGCAAATGTTTAAAAAGCTGAAAAAGAGATCAGACTTCAATTAGAGATATGAATGAAATGGACTTGACTAGAACTAAGGTAAACTTGACTAGAGGAAAAAGGATGATATTTAACATGTTTTAAAAGCTCAGCTTCTGTGTGAGGCCAAAGGAAGAGATGTTTATTTGGTGCAAAATCTATACTTTGTGTAGCACACTTCATAATTTAACTTGCATGGCCAGTTTATTCAAACACCATAATTACATGGAACCTTGAATAAGGGGTGAGATCTGGTCAGTTTGTACAGGTTAGCATGATATCCTGATGCATCCCAGAGTAATTTGGTCAGAGAATAAAAAGTATTTGCAAAGCCCCCTTGAGGGCCTGAGTAAAAATGTGGAAACATTAAAATTCCACCTGGGGGACTTCTGAAATTCTTGCAAGCATTGGGGACTACCATTGTAGTAGGCCAACTCCTCAATCTTGGGGCTTGACCTTATGAAGCTTGTTACTGCAAAGGAGAGGCTAGGACTACTTATAATGGTGTCTAAGAGTCACCCCTAGAGAACCACTTTTGCTGCTCAGAAGTAGCCCATCTCCCTCTAAGCCCACTCAGCAGCTAAACTCACTGCCCTTCCCTAAGTTGGGCATGGCTCCCATGGATGAGCCTGGACTCAGCATTGTGGGTTTGAGAAAGACTTCCTGACCAAAAGAGGGAAGAGAAATTAAACAAAATAAAGTTTCAATGACTGAGAGATCTCAAATGGAATCTAGAAGTCATTTTGGAGGTTATTCTTATGCATTACATAGCTATCCCTTTTTAGTTTTTAGCACACTAGAATTGCTATAAGGAAATACCTGAAAGAGTTGAACTGCAATCCAGTGTCCTTGATTCTTGAAGACAATCATATAACTATATAGCTTATGTGGTGTGATTGTATGATTGTGAAAGCCTTGTGGCTCACACTCCCTTTATGAAGTTATGGACAAATGAGAAGAAAAATTGGGGACAAAAAGTAAATGAATAATAGGGAGGAAAGGGGTATGATGTGTTTTGGGTGTTCTTTTTTACTTTTATTTTAATTTTTATTCTTATTTTTTGGAGTAATGTAAATATTCAAAAATTGATTTTGGTGATGCATGCACAACTATGTGATGATAGCATGGACAACTGATTGTACACTTTGGATGATTGGTACATGAATAGTTCTCAATAAAATCATATTTAAAAGAGATCTATCTTGCAGATATCAGACAGCTCTGTTCCCCAACCACCTTTGTGGACCTATTTGCCAAATGGCCACAGTTGCAGAGATGAATGCTATACATGGGCTCAATGAACAACATGATCTACCTTTCACTAAGCCTGATCTGGCTACTGTCACTTCTGTATGTCAAAAATGCCTCAATCCCTAATATGGTACCATTATGTAGGTAAACTAACTCCTCAATTTGGAGGTGATAGCAACTCATTTTCTTATGTACTGGTATGAATCTTTCCTCTCTATCTGCATTCTATTGTCCATTGCTATGGTATCCCATTTGCCAACATCTCTGATCAGGGGACACATTTCATGGTAAATAAAATAGAGCAAATGGCTTGCCACCATATAATTCACAGTATCACCATATTACATATCATGTAGAAGCAATAGGCTAGATTTGATATTGTAATGGCCTCCTAAAAGCTGAGTTATATTTTCAGGTGAGAGACTCTAGCCTGAAAATTTGATATGCTGTCTTCTAGATGAGTGGCACACAGTAAGTGTTCAGTAAGTTTTAATCATCTTATACCTTGTGTCATGTATATTCATGGGAGAATACTATCATGCTAATAAATTTTCCCCATGAAGTCTTATATTTTGCTCTTCTTCATTTCAATATCCACAAGATCCTTTTCCACATACTTTCTTCTAGTTCTTGCAAGTACATATGAACCAGATCCTGCACTTTTCTTTCATTAATAAATGATTTCCATCTAAAAGAGAACTATGTTTCCTAGTTGGGTTATACTGACACCTGAAGCTAATTATTGATCTTGGGGCTGTGAGGGGTTGCCCTGGAAAGGGGCATGGCTTTTGGTGTGGTGGCTTGTTTCAGATGCAAACCTTGAAGAATCTAACAGCTGAAGGCTGTCTATTAGCACTATCAGGAGTAGGAACAACAAATCCTTCTTGTTAGAAGGGAGAGCAGAGCAGTAGTTCAAAACTTGAATCCATTTCTTCACATATATTCTGGGAGGAGTTCCTCCATAATTCAGGGAGAAAATTAAAACAGAAAGGTTATATGAATGATCCACCACTGCAACTGATTTTAGAACTGCAACTGCTACTTAACAACATCCTCCACTACTTACTCTCTTCTCACCTCACCTTCTGCTAGCACATTCACTTGTCTCAATGGCTTGCCTAGAGATGTAGCCCAGACCCTTACATCTGAAAGGTCTGACCCCTGTTCACTATGCCCTTCACAGACCAGGGTTGATGCACTTTATATTTATTGTCACAATTGAGCAAAGGGGTAGCAAGTCATGCCCAAGCCAAACATTTTCCTCAATGACCCTTTTTAATTACAGTACCTCCCTCTCTGTTTGATAATCATGGTCAATTTCTTCTGCCAGTGGTGTGGGAAGTTCCCTGTCCCAATTGCCACAGCAATCCTCCTATTGATAGGAGAGCCAGATTTATAATAAATCTCATGCTGTGATAGAGCACAGAGAATACAAAGGTCTCCTTTTGACTTTTATCACTAATCCTAAAGCTTGCCCCAACTCTGAGGTTTACAATACATTAGCCAATCAATAAATATGCATATAGTTCAAAAGAGTCACAGATAATTTTTCTGTTATTCATATCCAAATGTATCCTAACTGAAACACCTTCATTTCAAATACATATGTGAAATTGGGTTGATTCATCATTCCTGCTTTTAATTTACACATATATCTATTTTTGAACCAGTACCACATGTTTTTCATTGTAGTGTTATAATTTGTCTTATCACCTAGGATGGCTTGCTACTTTTTAAAAATTTAATTGCAATTGCTGTATCTCCATGAATTTTAGAATCTAAGGAATGCCAAGTATAGTTTCATTTTATGTGGAAAAAAATGTGTTTACTGTTTCCTCAAGGGTATATACATAGCATACTGCCACAACTTTGTGAGATGGAATTTAGACATGATCATACTCAAAGTAAGTTAATCCATTTCATTTACAATATTACAGTAATTTCTTCCTCAGAAGATGCTTGGGATAATTTGAGAGCTACAGTAAATATTGCTAGCCAAGTAGGACTGATCAATACAGCCAAAATACAAAGCCTTGACCTATTAGGAAAGTTTCTGGGAACAACCATTTGACATCCAGCTCATTCCTGTTAGATACATCCCACAAATAGTACTGAACAAATCACTATCATTTATGCAGTCTAGTTATAAGGAAGAGATTACACTAGTTTTAGGAGACTTAATGTTGGGGAATTGCTCATGCAGTGCCAAAGGAAGCCCATAATCCAAATGCTCAGATGATTTCTGAAGTATTTGGATTTTGTACATATGCAGAATGGAAATTCTTGCAGAAGACTAAACTGCCACCCAGTGATAAATGCTGGGATTGGTGACACAATAATTCCCTGCTAAAGTGACCAGATGCAGTCCATTTGATGCAAAACTTTTATAAAGACACAAATTAAAGGTATTACAAGTGCCCTTTATGCCATGGATGATGTCAGAGAGTCATAGACAAAAAGATGGAGCAGTATAACGGAGCTCCTTAAGTAAATGGAAATAATATTACCTGAACATCCTTGTGAAGTGACTAAGAATTATAGCCTATTCACAAGCATATTATTTACTATTTAGAACAAATTAAAACTTCTGGCAGAGTTTTCTACACTTGTTGCAATTATTCATTTCCTGCTAAAGAAAAACAACATACTTGATTTCCCAATGAAACTCCCAAAATGAAGCATAGGTTTCAATATGGAAATATGCTGAATATCACCCTCTGACTGGTAACTCTGTCAAAGAAGGCAATGTTAACTTCACTCGAAAGTCAGATATATGAGTAGTATAACTCGCAGGGCAGGGAACACTTGAGTCTCACCCCCACAGCAATGTCTGCATATTTATAGACTCATACATTGTGCCTAGTAGCCTAACCATTTGATCAAGCAAACAAGCCCTTAATAAATGGGCAGTTAAGAAATACAGCAAAATAAAATATTGTTAGTGCAAAGGAGAAGGTAAACCTGCTTATAATTGTACCTAAGTTTCTCCCTCTGAGTTCCTCTTTGTTGCTCAGATGTAGCTCTCTCTCTCTAACTAAGCCACTTTGGCAGGTGATCTCACTGCCCTTCCCCCTATGTGGGACCTGACTCCCAGGGGTGTAAATCTCCCTGGCCACACAGGACATGACTCCTTGGGATGAATCTGGACAGGGTAAATTAAAGTGGTTCATGTGGATCCCACCGAATAACCCCGATTTTTGCTCAAAAAAAGAAAAAGGAATAAAATATTTTAGCTTAGCCTCTGGTCACTAGCATATATGAGATGAATGAAATACAGTGATGAGTGAAATAAAATATTCCACTAAGCCAATCAAAGGTATTAAAGTAGAAGACCATGCTGAATAACGACAGCTGAAAGCTGCTTAAAATGGCTTTAAGTAGGATTCCCCAAGACCAAGGACCAGCAGCTAATGTGCAGTGAGATTACAAAGGACCATTAACAACAATACCTGGGTGCTTCAAATGGATTTATTGTGAAATAGACTTTTTATAAAATTCAGTTTTATTGAGATATATTCGCATACCATACAATCATCCATCCATAGTGTACAATCAACTGTTCATAGTACCAGCATATAGTTGTGAATTCATCATCCCATTCTATTTTTTAACATTTTCCTTGTACCAGAAAGAATCAGAAAAGAATAAAAAATAAAAAAGAACACCCAAATCAACCCCCATCCTACCCTATTTTTCATTTAGTTTTTGTTCCCATTTTTCTACTCATCCATCCATACACTGGATAAAGGGAGTGTGATTCACAAGGTTTTCACAATCACACTGGCACCCCTTGTAATCTACATTGTTATACAATCATCTTCAAGAGTCAAGTCTACTGAGTTGGAGTTTGGTAGTTTCAGGTATCTACTTCTAGCTATTCCAATACATGAAAACCTAAAAAGTGTTATCTATGTAGTGCATAAGAATGTCCACCAAAGTAATCTCTCAACTCCATTTGAAATCTCTCAGCCACTGAAGCTTTATTGTGTTTTGTTTTGCATCCCCCTTTTGGTCAAGAAGATGTTCTCAATCCCACAATGCCAGGTCCAGATTCATCCCCAGGAGTCATATCCTGCATGGCCAGGGAGATTGACACCCCTGGGAGTCAGGTCCCACATAGGGGGGAGGGCAGTGAGATCACCTGCCAAGATGGCTTAGAGAGAGAGAGCCACATCTGAGCAACAAAGAGGCACTCAGGGGGACTCTTGGCACAATTATAAGCAGGTTTAGCCTCTCCTTTGCAATAACAATCTTCATAGGGGTAAGCTCCAAGACAGAGGGCTCAGCATGTCAAGCTGTCAGTCCCCAGTATTTGTGAGAACATCAGCAACAATCCAGGTGAGGAAGTCCAACACTTCCACATTTCCCCCAGCTCCTCAGGGGGACCCTGCAAATACATTTTTATTCTCTGCCCAAATTACTTTGGGATGTGTTGCTATTTCACTCTAACCTTTATGAACCTACCATATCTCACTTCCTATTCAACTTTCCATGTAATTGTTGTGTTTGAACAGACTGTAGAAGTTATGTTGTTTAGAAAATATAGATCTTACACAATAGACATTTCTTCCCCTGGTCTCACATGGAAGTTGAAGTTTTAACACACAGTCAGTTTCAAACTTTACCCTTTGACCTGACTTGCCCTAGTCTTAACCAGATCTGCTTCATTCATATCTCTAATTGAAGTCTGGGCTCTTGTTCAGTTTTTGTTTGTTTTTTTTTTTAACAGTTACTATATGTGTTAATACTGACATTCATATCTGCTGAGCTCTAGCTCTAAGTTCCGGATGTCACACAGATACCCAATGTTCCAGAGACCAATCAGCTTATACACAAAGGGATCAGCATCTCAGAGTATGGAGACAGCCATTACAATTCAGGAATAGATTTGACTCCTGTAAGAGCTTACAATCTAGGGACCATTACAATAATCATTTCCCTGTTAGGCAGTGCTCTATGATTCAATTCTGAGTTTACAAATTGTAGTTAGTCCATATTGGTGAGACATTATAGTGTTTGCCTTTGTTTCTGGTGTACTTCACTCAAAATGCTGTCTGCAGGATCCATTCACCTGCTTGCATGTCTCACAACTTCACTCCTTTTAGTTTGCTCAGTATTCCATTGCATGCTTACACCACAGTTCACATTCTGTTCCTCAGTCAGTGTACCCTTAGACCACCTCCACTCACTGCAAATCATGAATGCTGCCTCCATAAACACCAATGTGCAAATGTCCATTCATGTCTCTGCACTCAGATCTTCCAAGTACACATCCCACAGTGAGGTTGCAGGACCTTCTGGCCTCCATATACTTAGATTCTTGTGGAACCACCACAGTGAATTCCAGAAAGTCTACACCATTCTGCCTTCTCATCAACAGTAAAGAGGTACATCCCTCTCTCCATGTTTTCTCCAGAACTTTTAACCCATGTATATTTTTCCTACAATTTTATAGAGATATACTCACATAACTTACAGTTTTCCACAGTGTAAAATCAGTTGCTCATGGTATCATCAAATAGTTGTTCATTTATCACCACAGTCAGCACTTGAACATATTGATGACTATGAAAAAGTGTTTTGTTTTGTTTCTTTTGGTGAATAATAAAAAGATAATGATAAAAAGAAAAAAAAATAGTGTCATACAATACAATATATTATTAATGACCAAAAACAACACCACTACAAAGAATCCCACATCCCTCCCTTATATCCCCCTCTCATACATGTTTCACGTTGGTATATTGCCTTTGTTACATTTAATGGAAGCATATTACAATGTTACTTGTGACCATAGACTCCAGTGTGCTTTGATTATTTTTTTCCCTCAAATATCATCCCTTTTTCAACACTTTGCATGGTGGACATTCATTTGCCCTCCCACATGTGAGAACATTTTTATATTTGTACATTTAGTAACAGTCATTGGCCACTCCAGTTTTTGTCAAGTGGTACAGTCCCAGTCTTCATCATCTATCTTTACCTCTGGTGTCATACATTCCCCTATCTCACCTCTTTCAGCTTCACAAACATCTTTGTTCAGTGTACTTACAATATTGTGCTACCAACACACAACATTATGTTGTCTATTTCTGGATCTGTACAATCAATCCTGCTGAACATTCTGTAGTCCTTCAGCATCAAGTGCCTGATCTCTACCCTCTTTCTATCTCCTGGTAGCCTGTGTTCTAGCTTTTAACTCTCAAAGTTTGCTCACTAATGTTAGTTCATCTTAGTGAGACCAAACAGTATTCATCCCTTTGTTTCTGACTAACTTCACTCAACATAATGCCTTCAAGGTTCATCCATGTTATTCTATGTTCCATGTCTTTGTTCTGCTTACAGTTGCATAATATTCTATCATGCGTATATGCCAGTTTGTTTACCCACTCATCCACTGAAGGACACTTGGGCTGCTTCAACCTCTTGGAAATCATGAATAATGCCACAATAAACATCAGTTTACAAATACCATTTGTTTCTTAATTTTCAGTTCCTTTGAGTATAACCTAGCAATGGAATAGCTGGGTCATACGGCAGATCTATACTTGGCTTCCTGAGGAACCTCCACACTGTCTTCCAGAGTGGTTGCACCATTCTACATTCCCACCAGCAATGAATAAGTGTGCCTGTTGCTCCACATCCATTCCAGCACTTGTAGTTTTCTATTTTTGGATAATGGCCATTCTGGTAGGTGTGAGATGGTATCTCATTGTGGTTTTGATTTGCATTTCCCTAATAGCCAGGGAAGTTGAGCATTTTTTCATGTTTTTCAGCAATTTGTATTTCCTCTTTAGAAAAGTGTCCATGTCTTTTGCCCATTTTTTAATTGGGTTGTTTGTCTTTCTGTTGAGTTGCAGGGTTGCTTTATATATTTGGGATATTAAACACTTATCTGATACGTGGTTTCCAAATACTGTCTCCCATTGTGTAGGCTTCCTTTTAACTTTTTTAACAAAGTCCTTTGATGTAAAAAAGTGTTTAATTTTGAGGAGATTCCATTTGTTTATTTGTTCTTTGGTTGCTCCTGCTTTGGGTGTAAGGTCTATGAAACCACCTCTTATCAACAGTTCTGTAAGATGTTGCCCAACATTTTCTTCTAAGACTCTTATGTTCTTAGCAATTATGTTTAGGTCTTTGATCCACTTGGAGTTCATTTTTGTATAAGGTTTGAGGTAGCAGTCTTCTTTCATTCTTCTGGAAATGGATATCCAGTTCTCCAAGCACCATTTATTGAAGAGGCTTTTCTGTCCCAGTTGCTTTGGCTTGACTGCATTATCAAAGATCAATAGTCTGTAGATACAGGAATCTATTGCTGAACACTCAATTTGATTCCATTACTCAGTATCTCTGTCCTTATGCCAGTACCATGCTGTTTTGAGAACTGTAGCTTTGTCATATGCCTCAAAGCTAGGTAGTGTGAGGCCTCCCACTTCATTCCTCTTTCTGAAGATATTTTTGGGTATTTGGGGCACCTTGCCCTGCTAAATAAATTTGGTTATTCATTTTTCTATTTCTGCAAAGTAAGTTGTTGGGATTTTAATTGGTATTGCATTGAATCTATAAATCATTTTAGGTAGAGTTGACATCTTAATTATAGTTAGTGTTCCAATTCATGAACATGGCATGTTCTTCCATTTTTTTAGGTCCTGTTTGATTTCTTTTAGCAGTTTCTTGTAGTTTTCTTTGTATAGGTCTTTTGTGGCCTTCATAAAGTTTATTCCTAAATACTAGATTCTTTTGGTTGCTATTGTAAATGTTTTTGTTGGTTTGCTCTGTTTCTTCCTCTTATTGCACATTACTTGTGTATAAGAACACTACAGATTTTTGCATATTGATCTTGTAGCCTGCAACTTTGCTGTATTCATTGATAAGCTCTAATAGCTTTGCTGTAGATTTTTCTGGATTTTCTACATATAGAGTCATATCCTCTGCAAACAATGTTTTACTTCTTCCTCTCCAATTTGGATGCCTTTCATTTCTTTTTCTTGCCTAATTGCTCTAGCTATATCTTCAAGCACAATGTTGAATAACAATGGTGGCAGTGGGCATCCCTGTCTAGTTCCTGATCTTAGAGCAAAAACTTTCAATCTCTCCCCATGGAGTACAATGCTAGCTGTGGGTTTTTCGTATACTGCCTTTATGTTATTGAGAAGATTCCTTTCTATTCCTATCCTTTGAAGATTTTTATCAAGGAAGGATGTTGAATTTTGTCAAATGTATTTTCTGCATTGATCAAGATGATCATCTTGTTCTTTTGCATTGATTGATGTGGTGTATTACATTAATTGATTTTCTTGTGTTGGACAAGACTTGCATAACTGAAATAAACCCCAACTGGTTATGGTGTATAATTCTTTTAATGTGCTGCTGGATTCTCTTTGTGGGTACTTTGTTGAGGATTTTTGCATCTATATTCATTAAAGAGATTGGTCTATAATTCTCTTTTTTTGTAGTATGTCTGATTTTGGTGTTAGGGTGATGTTGGCTCCATAGAATGAGTTGGGTAGCTTTCCCTCCTCTTCAAATGTTTTAAAGAGTTTGAGTAGGAATGGTATTAATTCTTCCTTGAATGCTTGGTAGAGTTCACATGTGAAGCCATCTGGTCCTGGGCTTTTCTTTTTTGGGAGCCTGTATATATATATATATAGTTTATTGAGATTGTTCACATACCATACAACTTTCCAAAGATCCAAACTGTACAATCAGTTGCCCATTGTACCATCATACAGCTGTGCATCCATCAACACAATTTTTTTTCAATTTTTAGAACATTTTCATTACTCCAGAAAAGAAATAAAGACACCAGGAAACTCAAATCCTCCCATACCCCTAACCATGCCCCCCTCCATTATTGATTCATTGTTTTGGTATAGCACATTTGTTACTGTTGATGAAAGAATGTTAAAATACTACTATCTATAGTATATAGTTTGCAATAGGTATATATTTTTTCTATATGCTTCTCTATTATTAACTTCTAGTTACAGTGTCATACATTTCTCCTAGTTTGTGAGAGAGATTTCTAATTTTTGTAGAGTTAGTTATGGACATTGTTCACCACAAGATTCACTGTTTTATACATTCCCATATTTTAACCTCTACCTTTCCTTTTTGTGACATTCATGACTCTGAGCTTACCCTCTCCAACACCTTCAAACACCTTTCAGCACTATTAGTTATTCTCACAACATGCTACCATCACCCTTGTCCATTTCCAAACATTTAAGTTCACCCTAGTTGAACATTCTGCCCATAATAACCACCAGTTCCCATTCTTTAGCCTCATTCTATATCCTGGTGACTTATATTTCATGTCTATGAGTTTACATAATATAATTAGTTCATGTCAGTGAGACCCTGCAATATATGCCTTTTTGTGTCTGTCTTGTTTCATAACTCATTCATTTTGAGATCTCTTCATAACTCATTCATTCTGAGATGGTTTTGTTCACACACCATACATTCTGTGCTAAGTAAACAATCATGATTCCTTGTATAGTTACATATTTATGTATTCAGTACCATCAATATTCTGTATATAAGGACATCCCCAGTTCTTCCACAAAGATAGAGGAAGAGTCAAAGAAGGCAGAGAGGCAAAAGAAAAAGAAAAGAGAAAGAGAGAAGCACACAAACAAACAAAAAATGTGACATCTAGAAAGCAACAAAAGGAAAGACAGCATTAAGCTAAAGTAGAATAAAGAGTCAGACAACATCACCAATGCCAGGAATCCCATACTCTTCCCCTATTCCCCACCCCCCATAAGCATTTAGCTTTGATATATTGCCTTTGTTATGTTAAAGGCAGCATAATACAATGTTTCCGTAAATTATAGTATCTAGTTTGCATTGACTGTATTTTCCCCCCATCCTACCCTATTTTTAAAACCTTTCAATGTTGTCATTCATTTGTTCTACCTCATGTAAAAACATATTTGTACCTTTTATCATTGAGCACCCTAGATTTCCATGAGTTACACAGTCTTCATCTTTATCCTTCATCTTTTGTTCTGGTATCCCACATGGTCCCAACCTTCCTCTTTCAACCATACTCACAGTCATCTTTGTTCAGTGTACTTACATTGCTCTGCTACTATCTCCCAAAATTGTTTTCCAAATCTCTCACTCCTGCTTTTTCCTTTCTGTCTGCAGTGCTTCCTTTAGTGTTTCCTATAAAGCAGGTATCTTGTTCACAAACTCTGTCATTGTTTGTCAGAGAATATTTTAAGCTTTCCCTCATATTCGAAGGATAGTTTTGCTGGATATAGGATTCTTTGTTGGTGGTATTTCTCTTTCAGTATCTTAAATATATCACCCCACTTCCTTTTTGCCTCCATAGTTTCTATTGAGAAATTCACACATAGTCTTATCAAGCTTCCTTTGTATGTGATGGATCACTTCCCTCTTGTTGCTTTCAGGATTATCTCTTTATCTTTGATGTTTCATAATCTGATTATTGTGTCTTGGTGTAGGCCTATTCAGATCTATTCTGTTGGAGGTATGCTGTGCTTCTTGGATCCATAATTTTATGTCTTTCATAAGAGATGGGAAATTTTCATTGATTATTTCCTCTATTATTGCTTCTGCCCCTTTTTCTTCTCTTCTCCTTCTTGGACACCAATGACATGGACATTCTTGCTTTTCATTTTGTCCTTTAGTTCCAGGAGACATTGCTCAAATTTTTCCATTCTTTTCTCTATCTGTTCTTTTGTGTGTAGGCTTTCAGGTGCCTTGTTCTCCAGTTCCTGAGTGTTTTCCTCTGCCTCTTGAGATCTGCTGTTGTAAGTTTCCATTGTGTCTTTCATCTCTTGTGCCTTTCAATTCCATAGATTCTGCCAGTTGGTTTTTCAAACTGTCAATTTCTATTTTATGTATACCCATAAGATAGGTGTTTTCATTATAAGGTTCAGCTCTTTCACCATATCTTCCCTAAACTTTTTGAATTGATTTATTATTAGTTGTTTCAATTCCTGTATCTCAGCTGGAGCATAAGTTTGTTCCTTTAGCCAGGCCATAATTTCATTTTTCTTAGTGTAGGTTGTAGTTTTCTGTTGTCTATGCATTGTTTCCTTGGTTACCACAATCAGGTTTTCCCAGACCAAAATAAGCTCAGGTCCCAGAAGGAAAAAATATTCAGCATCCAATTTCCCTGAGGGTGTGTCTTAGAATATTGGTACACCCTGTGATGCCTCAGGTCACTGTACTTTTCTGCCCAGCAGGTGGTGCCTGTCAGCCTGTAACTTCAGACTGGTGTAAGGAAGTGTTGCCCATGGCTTTTTACCCCCAGGCTCTATGTACTGGTTCTGAATGGAAGGTGGCCATTAGAGCTGGGCCCCACCCCTTCCTCTTGGGGAAGATACCCCGCCAAGGGAGAGGTCATTAGCATTTGAACAGACTCTGCCTGTGATATCTCCACCCTTGTCTGGGTCAGAGCAGTGGAAATTGAAAATGGATGAGGCTTTCTCCACTTAGCTAAAACAGGGACAAAAAACCTCTTTCAGGGATAGTCTGCTGCCACCCTCTACCTCTCCAAGGTCAGTCATCACCCAAAACCTCTCTCTGCTTGTTGGGGATTCATAGATCATAGTAAGCAGTTCACACTCATTAATTAAAACCCCAGTTGGAGTTCAGCTGAGCCATATTCACTTGCTGGGAGAGAGCTTCTCTCTAGCAACATGAGGCTTTGCAGCTTGGGCTGTGGAGGGAGGGGTTTCCCAGATTGGATCTGCCATTTTTACTTACACATTTTATGCCACAGTCTTGGGCATTCCTCCCAATTCAGGTTGGTGTCTGATGAGTGGATGGTCATGTTTGTCCCCCTGCAGTTATTCCAGATTTCTTACTAGTTGTTCCTGGTTGTTTATTAGTTGTTCCATGGGGACTAACTAGCTTCCACTCCCCTCTATGTTGCCATCTTAGATCTTGGGAGCTTTTTGATGATTGACTCAATCTATTTGCTTGTGACTGGTTTGTTGAGGTTGGCTATTTCTTGTTGGATCAATGTTGGTTGTTTATGTTTTTCTAGGAAGTTGTTCATTTTGTGTAAGTTGTCCAGTTTTTTAGCATATAGTTGCTCATATGTGTTCACATTATTTCCTTTCTTTCTGCAGGGTCAGTAGTTATGCTATCTTTCCCATTTCTGATTGCATTTATTTGTATCTTCTCTCTCTCTCCCTCCCTCCCTCCCTCCCTCTCTCTCTCTCTTTCTCTCTCCCTCTCTCTTTCTTTTGTTAGCCTAGCTAGGGGTCCATAAATTTTGTTGATTTTCTCAAAGAACCAGCTTCTGGTTTTGTTGATTCTCTCTATTGCTTTCCTGTTCTCAGTTTCATTTATTTCTGCTGTATTCTGTATTATTTCTTTCCTTCTGTTTCTGTTGGGGTTTATTTGCTGTTCTTTCTCTAGTTCCTCCAGGTAGACCATTAAATCCTCAATTTTTGCTCTCTCTTCTCTTTTAATATAGGAATTTAGGACAATAAATTTCCCTTTCTGCACCACCTTTGCTGCATCCCATAAATTTTGATATGTAGTATTTTCATTGTCATTTGCGTCAAGGCATTTACTAATTTCTCTTTTAATTTCTTCCTTTACCCACTGGTTTTCTAAGAGTGTGTTGTTTAGTCTCCATATATTTGTGAATTTTACAATCTTCTGCTTGTTATTTACTTCCAGCTTCATTCCATTATGATCTGAGATAGTGTATTATATAATATCAATATTTTTAAATTTGTTGAGACCTGCTTTGTGACCCAGCATGTGGTCTATCCTAGAGAATGTTCCATGGGCACTTGAGAAAAAATGTGTATCCTGCTGTTGTGGGGTGTAGTGTTCTATAAATGTCTGTCAAGTCTAGATCATATATTTTACAATTCAACATCTCCATTTTCTTGTTGATCCTGTGTCTAGATGTTCCATCCACTGATGAGAGTGGTGTATTGAAGACTCCAACTATTATTGTGGATTTATCTACTTCTTCTTTTAGTGTTCTTGGTGTTTGTCTCATGAATTTTTGGGCACTCTGGCTTGGTGCATGAATACTTATGATTGTTATGTTTTCCTGATGAATTGACCCTTTATTAATATATAGTGTACTTCTTTGTCTCTTTTGATTGTTTTACTTTTGAAGTCTACTTTGTATGATATTAATATAGTTACTTCCACGTTTTTCTGGTTGCTATTTGCATGAAATATATTTTTCCAACCTTTCACTTTCAGCCTGTTTTTGTCCTTGTGTCTAAGATGTGTTTCTTCATAGACAGCATATAGATGGGTCCTATTTTTTTAATCCATTCTGCCAGTCTGTGTCTTTTTATTGTGGAATTTAACCCATTAACATTTAGTGTTATTACAGTAAGGGCCATACTTTCTTCTATCATTTTGTCTTTTGGATTTTATATGATATCGTATTTTTTCTTCTCTTTTTATGCTTCCTGATAAACTTCATTTCTACATCCTTCTCCAAACCACTCTCTCCTGCTTTTCCTATCAGCCTGTAGCACTCCCTTTAGTATTTCTTGTAGCACTGGTCTTTTATTCACAAACTCTCTCAGTGTCTGTTTGTCCGAAAATATTTTAATTTCTCCCTCATTTTTTGAAGGACAGTTTGCTAGAGATAGAATTCTTGGTTGGCAGTTTTTCTCTTTCAGTATCTTAAATATATCATATCATTGTCTTCTTGTCTCAGTTTCTGCAGAGAAAGCTGTATGTAGTCTTATTGAGCTTTCCTTGTATGTGATGGATTGCTTTTCTCTTGCTGCTTTCAGAATTCTGTCTTTGTCTTTGGCATTGAGCAATCTGATCAGTAAGTGTTTTGGAGTATGTCTGTTGGAGTGTATTCTGTTTGGGGTGTGCTGTACTTCTTGAATCTCTAATTTTCTATCTTTCATAAGAGTTGGGAAATTTTCAGTGTTTATTTCTTCTATTATTCTTTCTGCCCCCTTTCCCCTCTCTTCTCTCTCTGGGACATCCATAGTGTGTAGTTGTGCATTTCATGTTGTCACTCAGCTCCCTAAGACCCTGCTCATATTTTTCCATTCTTTTCACCATCTGTTCTTTCATGTGTGTGAATTCAGATGTCTTGTGTTCTAATTCACTGATCCTTTCTTCTTCCTGATCAAATCCACTGTTGTATCCCTCCATTGTCTTTTCCCTCTCCTCCATTATGCCCTCATTCCCGTAAGTTCTTCCATTTGCTTTTTCAAATTTATGAACTCTTCCTTATAGTCATCCAGCATCCTGCTTATATCCTTCATTTCTTTTTCTATGTCTTCCCTCAGTTCATTGACTTGATTTTTGAATTGCTTTGGCTTTATTTGAACATCTCCAATTAGTTCTTCCATCAGTTCATTGAGTTGATTTAGCAATCATTGCTTCAACTTCTGTGTCTCAGCTGAACTATTAGTTTGTTCCTTTGGCTTGTCCATATTTTCATGTTTCCTACTATAGCTCATTATCTTAAGCTGTCTAGGCATTTGACTTTCTTGATTAGTTTATTCTGGAGCTTGTCACTCTCTTTCCTAGGGTTTTCTTTGTTGGCTTTGTTCTCTAATCCTTGGTGTTCAGTTCAGCCTATTCTAGACCTTTAACTTAGATTCTTTTTAGCTTATCAGAGTTTTTAATCTCTTGTTTTCCTGTTTCTTTCCCTGCCTCTATGTAGCCTGCCTGTGTGATGGTATCCTCAGATGTGGTCAACCCCAGTCAGGTTTTCCCAGTCCAGAGAGGTCCAGGTCTCAGAAGGAGGGTATGGAGTTTCCTTGAGAATGAAACCCTCTTTTGAGGACTTTAGAGTCTATGCTCCTCCTACATTGTCCAGCAGGTGGCATTTGCCAGCCCACAGTTACCCACCAGTGTAAGGAGGCATGGATCATTTAGTTCTCTGGGTGACCCTTCCCCTGTCAGGGGCATGGCTGACTGAAGCTGGTTTCTGAGTTCCAGCCCCTGGGATCTGAGCTCCCAAAAGAGGGCTACCACTGGAGTTGGCCCACACTCCCCTTTTCTTGAGATGTTATGGTGTTTAGTGAATTTTCTCCACCACTAGACTTATTGTCTTGTCTCTCAGAGCTATCATAGCTCTGCTCTTGCCTGGGCCCAAACTGGAAGTCTTTGTGGCTTTCTGTAATGGGCTTCTTAGAATAATTGTTTCAGAACAAGAGAAAATGATAAAAAAAAAAAAAAAAAAGGAAAGAAAGGAAAGAAAAGAAAAAGAAAAAAAGGGCCCAGTGTGAACTATTTGCAGTCCTTGCAGATTTAACGGGCTATTGAAATTCTAAGAGACTAGTAGTTGAGGGCCATTAAGGAACAATCAAGAAAGCAGAAGAACTGGCTTTGTAGACATGGGTCCTCACCCCCTGGATTTTTGCATATGTGCCTGAATCTGACACTGCCCTTCTCCATATTATGTTCACTAGAACTCCAAAAAGTCTCTCTTTTCTTTTTGGGTTTTTTGTTTTGTTTTGTTTGTTTTATTTTGTTTTTTGATTTTTTTTTTTTGTTTGTTTTTTTGCTAGCCCTATCTCCTCTCTGCCAGGCTGACTGCTCTGAGATTCTCTGGTGTCTGGTCTCAGTCTATCTATGTTTGAAGCTTTTGATCAGTGCTCTGAGTTTTCAATCAGAGCTGCAACTGCAGTTCTCCCTCCTGGTTCCCAGAACTGATGGTCCCTCATCCCATGGGACTGTGCCTGGCAGGGAGGGGCATGGGGCCCCTGACAATGAGAATGTATAGATTTCACTGATCTCAGCTGTTGGACACATTTGTGAGTATTGTATGAAGTATGCCCAAAGTCAAATCGCTCTGCAGTGTCCAGTCCATGCAGTTCCTGGCTTTCTACCAACTGCCCTGGAGGTGTAACTAAAACCCACCCTTCACCACTCCACCATCTTGCCCAGCCCCCCCATGAAATAGACTTTTAATTACACATTGATCTCACTTATCATGTTATCCAAACCACAAATGAAAACACTATCAAGCTATTGGAATAATACATTGTATATCAATTTGTTCCCTTATATTATTATCTTTTCCTTAAGGGCACTATGTGGTTGAGGGGTATATGGTTAATAGAATTGAAGCACAATAAAAAGCAGTCTTACAGATTTGGGTAGTCAAGAGTCAGACCAAAGCTGCCAGAGACTGAATTTCCATATGGGCAGGGTGAGACTACACACAGCTCAGAAAAAAAAAAAAAAATGCTGAAAGGCTGAGAGTTGAGCAGAAATTTCAGCATCTTCTCAGTGGCAGATGTGTGGGAAAAAATTCTGGAATTCAAGCTCTGCCAAGTTAGAGTGACTTATTAAATGCTTCAGACTTTCCATTGAAGCCCAAGAATGTCTATGCCTGAGGATTAAAGTCTACATCCCAAAATTATGGACTATTTTATAGGACTTACATCAAAACTAAAATATGCCAACCCTAACAAAGCTGAAAGTTCAAGCCTCTTAGGGTTAAAGGAAAACTACCAATAATTTAACTGCCTGCCAGAACAAAACTCAATATAATCAGATGACAACAGAGTTTCTAAAATGTATCATCCCAAAGTGCAAGTTTTCTTAAAAAATCATTACAAATACAAAAACAAACAAACAAACAAACAAACAAAAAAAAAAAAAAAAAAAAGAAAAATATATGACCTAAATCATACTGAGAGAAGACTCAGGTATTAGAATCAGAAGATGAGTTCTTAAAAATAACTACAAAATCATGTTTAAAAATCTACAGGTGTAATGTGAAAATGGAATGGTAAATAGTTTTACCAACCAACTTGATAAGCTTGAATACCCCTTTTCCCCAGGAAACTACAGAAAAATAACCGAGGCAGACTGGCATACCAACAGTCTTTTTTTTGGGGGGGATGGGGAGGTGAGAATCTGTATCAAGAATTGTAGGACTGCTGTGCTCTTGTCAAACTGTACTGAGATTTGTTGGCTCCAAAACACACTCATGCTTTTCTCTTCACCAGTGTGGCATTTATCTGCATGATCATGGACGCTATCAAGTAGGCACTGCTCCAGACCTGTTTGGTGAGAAGTTCCATGCAGATGGTGCCTCTGCCCAGAACATACCCTCTGAGAGGACTGGAGACACAACCCTGACAAATGGTGGGTCAAAGGGAAAGTTATCTTTAAAGGAAAAGTTAAGTAGGATGGAGTCTGCTTCTTCTTTCTCTTTGAGGATCTGGATGTCATTGTACAAAGTGCTGCCCTGGTCAACTTTGAGGAGTTTGACATTCCAGTCATACAGACTGCCATTCACGAGTCTGACTGCGGAGTTTACCTTTGAAACTCCGTGATTGGTACATATCCCTGAGCTCCTTTTTCAGCAGGTCACTGGCCTGCACCTAGTCAGACACCACACCATCTAAGTAATCTTGCCTCTGGTTCTTTTTAATTTTCTCTAGCATGGCCAAGTTTTCTTTTCTGATACCATCATCTTCAGATTTCTTGCCCTCAGCCAGTTCTTCTTTCATTTCAATAGTGATCCAGGTCTTCCATGTCCTCAGGCATCTCCTCATCTTCATCTTCTGAAGACACGTCTTCCTGCGTGCACTTCTCTGCTGGCAAGGGCTGATCCAGCATCTCCACATCTGGAGGCTGAGGGAGGTTATACAGTTTACACAGGTCAGGGAAGATCCTCTTCAAATGCTGCAATAACAGAGTAGTCCCTTTCTTTTTGTCCACCAGCCTCTCCAAGACAGTGGCTAAGTTAGGGTCATCAGACTCCAGGGACCAGATGGGGGACACAGCAGGGTATGACTCCATGACGTTGCAGTGGATGCGGACAGGATCCCTAGGCGCCGACCCCTGCGGGGAGAAATGTGGTCCGGGCGCGAACCCCGCCCGGGCCCCTGCGCCCCCAGCCAGTAGGAATTCTCTGCTGAGGCAGGCGCTGGCAATGCGGAAGCGCTCGTTGCATTGGGAGATGGACTCCACCAGCTGCAGCTCCTGCTCAGGCAGGGGCCCGACCCCAGCCCCAGGCCCCTCCCTTGGCCGCCCCCAGCGCAACCCCCTTCCTTCCGCCCCCCCACCCCCGCCAGCTGCTGCTGCCCCTGCGGCTGCGGCTGCGGCTGCTGCCTCCTCTGCTCTGCTCCGGGTCCCGCAGGCCAGGTGCCTCCGACCTGCGCGCCGGGCTCCGCCGCCGCCGCCGCCGCCACCGGGGTCCACGCTTCATGATCCCCCCTTCGCCCAACAATCTTTTGTTAATTAAGACCCCTACCTCCGTGGGCGAGGAGGAACTGTTATAAACGAGTCCAGCAAGTCTGTTTATCTTCACCGGATAAGCCCATTCTTACAAAAAACCTCGGCAAACAGTCCTTGCAAATTTATGGCCCATGACACAAGCACATCCTGCCCTGAAAAACTCACATAGCTCTCATCCTCCTTGTCTCCTCTTCCCCATCCCTCCATATCCTTTCTTTGTTCTAAGTAGCCATGTAAACTCTTTCCCCACCACTTTTTTTGAGGAGTAACTTTCTTTAAGTTTTTCCTCCATGCATGTCCCTTAGTTCAATAAACTTACTCTGTATTTTGGTTTGTGGAGTCTGTTTTCAACATAATAGTGCCTATTACAGCTATGGTCTTTAATTAACAGTAATATCTTAATATTTTATCATCAACAATAGCAAACGTACCAAACCAATACTATGAGTCAATAATGGATGTGGAGTAAATAAGGTATATGGGATGTTTTGGGTTTTCTTTTTTATGTTTATTTGGGGAGGGTAATGAAAATGTTCTATAGTTGTGGTGAGGAATGCGCAACTATGTGATGATACCTTGGGCCACTGACTGTATACTTCAGATGGATTGTATGGTGTGTGAATATACCTCAATAAAATTACATTAAAAATAAAATAAAATAGAAAAAAATCTACAGGAAATAGACCAATGTAATCAACGAAAAGATTAAAAAAAAATTGGGAGAGTATTGGAGATTCTCTTAAAGAACCAAATGGAAATTCTGTAACTACAAAACACAATGTATGAAATCAAAATATCATTGGATGGAAATTACCGAAAAATTAAGACTGAGAGAAGGCATAGCCAAAAGATATGTGCAATGTGAAGAGCAAAAGAAAATTCTTCAGGTAGAAGGAAACCAATATCAGACTGAAATTAGGATTTACATGAAAGAATGAAGAAAATAAAAATGATATAGGGAAAATAGGAGCTATTTTCCTTTGCTAAATAATTTAAAAAATACTGTTTAAGGCTCATCCTGTTAGGTTTTAAACTTGCTTGTGACCTGTTTTCCTTCCAAATTCTTCCTTCTGGAATGGGAATGTCTAACCTATGGTTGCTCCACCATAGTATTTGCCCAGGATGGACTACAGCTGTAACTGATTTTGATGAAACTTTGTACTTAGTGTTGCTTTGGAAATCGGTTAAGGCTTTTGGGATGCTGTGATGGAATGAATGTATTTTGCAAATGGTAAGAGGTCCAGAGGGTAGGCTGTGGTAGGTTAAGGTGTGTACCCCAGAAAAATAAAACAATCTTAATCCATTCTTGTGGGTATGAACCTTTATAAATAGGGCCTTTTGAAGATGTTATTTTTAGTTATGATCTGACCCAATGGAAAGAGTTTGGGCCTTAATCCTATTACTGGAGGCATTATAAAGAGAAAGCCATGTGGAGGAGTAGAAACTGGAAGTCAATGTAACCCAGAAGAGAAAGGAAAGGATACTGCCTTGTGACAGAAAAGCCAAGGAAACAAAGGATCACTGACAGCCAGAACCAAGACAACAGTCTTCAGGAAGAAAACATCATTTTGCAGTCAACTTGATTTTGGACTTCTTATAGCTTCAATGCCATGACCCAATAAATTTTTGTTGTTTAAATGAACTCACTGTATGGTATGCATCTTAGCAACCTGGGGAACTAAGACAAAGTCCTTCCAACTTCCATCTTCCTCCTGGCACCAAAGTCAATTTCAAATGCTTTAGATTTTTGTTATGGAAGCATCTCACTTCCAAGTTCCAGTTGTTCTGAGTATCTTTTGCTTCATGACATGTGACTCCAAATTTTTGTGACTTTATAGCAACTATTTTATTTTCTCTCAAGATTTTATTGGACAGAAATTCAGCCAGGGCTTGGCTAGGTGTTTTGTTTTTTTTTTGCTTCATGTGGCATGAATTGAAGTCTCTCTGCTTTTCAGCTAATAACTGGACTGTTTTGAAGGATCCAAGGTAGTTTAAATCACATTCATGGTATTTTAGAAGAGATGCCTTGAAGGGATCCTTTGGGTTACAGCTTTGTAATTGGGTAATGAGTAGAGGCTGGAAGAACTGTGAGGTGCTTGATAGAAGATAGATGTTTAAGAGGATTGCACGAGAGAAAGCACCATAACCTTCTGTTTGCCACCATTAGATCAGAGTGTGAATTTTTGTTATTCTGGAACCCCATTGTAGGCTGGGCATGTGAAGAAGATAGCAGGTCTCTAGTTCATAAATACTTAAAGAGAGAGGAGCCATCATTTATGAACTGTATAAAGAAACTGCACCCAAGGAACCTAATCTATACCTGGTCTAGATTTAGAAGTTGAGATCCTGAACATCAATTTGATGCCATAATGAGATGAGATCTTGGATAAGGGATGTGTATGTTGTGTGTGTGAGGCATGTGTATTGTGGCCAGAGGGTGAATTGTGACAAATTGTATTTTCTAAAGTTGAATACAGCAGTGTCTTTCATTTTTTGTCTTTTCAATGTCACTTTACCGCTCCTCAACCAAAATATGTAGTCAATTTCTCCACTTTTTTGAATATGAGCAAGCTTATGTTTGCTTTATCTAATAGAATATGACCGAAGTGATGCCAAGTGAGTTCTGGGAATGACTACTAACTGGCCTGCCAAGGACTGGACGCAAAACCCCAGACATTAGCTGAATACCAAATAGTGACATTAGGTCATGCCACATGGAGCAGAATTGTTCAGTCAAGTTCTGCTTAAACTTCTAACTCAAGGAGATCATGAGATATAATACAGTATTTCCTGTTTCATCCGTGAAGTTGTGAGATAGCTTGTTATGCTTGAATACATAACTGTGCAATCATACAGACCCATGTGTGTTACAACAATTATAAATTTGTATTGAAACTTATAAATCAAGCCTTCCTAAGGGTAAAATAGAAATTATAACATGCCATTGTCCTCAAAATCAATAGTTGAAGTAATAAAACACTGAATACGATTGCATGGAATGTTCTTGAGCTTAACAAAATGACCCTAAAGTTTGTCAGAGGGAATAAACATTTAAAAAATGCAAGAAAATTGTTGAAAATGATGAGTAATTAAGGGTGATTATTCCTATGATATATAAATACAAATTAAAAATCCTAATGACTATAATAATATGTTGGTGGCAGAGGAGCAAGCCCCTTTAAAATTTAAGTAATGTAAGACGTGTCAAAGATTGAATCTTCTAGATAAATAAAACAATAAGTTAAAAGGATAAATTTCAAACCATTACTGAAAATAATTAATAATTAGTAAATTATGTTAGCAGACTGTTTCATCTATTTGTGGAAAATAAGCTTAAATATGTCCTCAACACAAACAAAAATAAATTATAAATGGATTGAAAAATAATTCATTTTTGAAAGTTGTTAAAAAAAGAAGAGATAAAAATATATAAAATCACTGAAGGAAATGGAACTTTCCAGGTGTGATATGATAAAAGAAATTAAAAATTAAAATAATATTAAAATATAGCAGTTATATGTAAAAACATAACATAAATAAAACAAGGCAAATTTCAAAGAAAAGTAGTATATATCTCTAATATTAAAATATTTCATCAAAATTCATCAGTAAATTCTGACTCCAACAGAACAAGAAAGCACACAAATAACTGACACAGTTTAGGGACCGGATTCTATATCCCAGATATTGTTCAAGGAATACAAAGACAATTAAATAATTTTCCTGCCTTTAGGGGATTTGCAGACAAAAGAACACTAAATTTAACTATATAAATTTGAAAATTAACTAAATATACAAAAGTGGAGGACTGATTTAAGTAAACTTGGTTATAATCATACTCTTGATGTTATTTCATGAATAGTGCTATGTTTAGACAGAATTTGAGATGATAAAATCAATTTCCAGGTAATAATAATGATAGGGATAAAATTCTGGATACATAGTTATCCATACAATATGTTTTACCAGTGGAGTATATTTGGCTCCTCTTGAACCAAACTAAATAGGGAATGCAGGAACAATGAGTTTCTTTGATCACATGTTTCCTACCTTATAAGAGGTAGATCATATTTTATTTCAAGTCTTATTCAAAGAGAGAAATTTTTGCAAATATTTTATGAATAAGGTTTCTGTCAATTAAAGCAATATATCCAGGCCTCTTTATGACCTGATGTCCCGCATTATATTGATGAGTGAAGTGTGAATGGAAACAGCATATATTGTTCAGCATCTTTCTTGACAATGATGTAATTCAAAATTATCTAATGTCAATTTCTGCATTCTACATTCAAATGTATTACAGACTGTGCTAATTTTACATATGAAACACAGAGCCTGGGTCCTATTAGAAGGTCACAAATAACTATAAACAAGAATATAGGGACATTGAAATACAGCAGAGGTATCATCAGATATTTTAAACTGTCTGGAAAGATTAATACATTATTTTTATTAACACCAATCAATGCTGCTCCATTTGAGGAGATAATATGATTTACTAGTTGGAAAAAAATAGTAAAATTTTAGTCATTTTTCTGCATATCTTCCTTGTTCATTCAAATCTTTTTGTATATTTAGTCTCCTTATGATTAATATTATAACTCTGAAGCCTCATTCCTCTTCAACCTTTACCTGTTAGTCAACAAGAAAACACCTGTATATTTAATGTTTCTTGAAGAATCAAAAAAAGAATGTATACTTCAAATGTTAGCATGGGCTGTCTTTGTGTGGAGAGGAATGAATCATATTTTTATGTCTTATTTTATTTTTTGTTTTTCCAAAACATTTAATGAGCACTATTAATTCTGAAAAAAGGATTAACTTTATTTAATAAAGAGATGTTAGAAAATCTTCCATGAACTAAAATAAATTTACAGTATTAATTATAACATAACATCACATAGAACATAAATCTATAGTCTGATTTTATAGAGCCATTTTATGTCAAAAAAGGAATATATGTTTCCCTAAGAAATCTTGAAAATATTGAAACTATATTTTGAACAAAACTGACCACTGGTAGTGTTCACATAATGAATATTTTTCACCATGCACAATTTATTAAACCTGAGGAGAAAGTTACTACAATTAAATAATCACATATGGATTTTTTTCAAAGGAATAACTCTTCTAAAAATAAATGCTGCATTTCTCTGCCATCTCATGTTCTTTTTCTGGTCCAGAGCTTCTTCATGGCATTTTTCATCTCCGTATTTCTCAAGGTATAGATTAAGGGGTTCAAATAGGGGTAATAACAGTGTAAAACACAGTCAAGGATTTATCAATGGGTAAGGTAGAAGGAGGTCTCACATACATAAAAATGCAGGGGACAAAGTAAAGGACCACTACAGTGATGTGGGAACCACAGGTGGATAAGGCTTTGTGCCTCCCTTCCTGACTAAGTTTCTTCAGGGAGTGCAGAATGACCCCGTAAGAGATAAGTCAGAGCATAAAGATGACCACACAGATCGCCCCATCATTGGCAACCACAGTGAGACCAATGACATAGGTGTCAGTGCAGGCAAGTTTTAATAAGGGGTACATGTCACAGATGAAGTGGTTAATGACATTAGGGCCACAGAAGGGAAGGTCATAAACAAAAAGAAGCTGAACTACAGCATGCAAAAAATCACAAACCCAAGCCAGAAGGAGCAGCAGAACACAGGTCCATTGGTTCATGATTGTCATATAATGCAGGGGTTTGCAGATGGCCAAGTAGCGGTCATAGGCCATGACCACCAGAAGTAAAATCTCAGCATCACCAAATAAGTTTCCTATAAAAAGCTGGGTCATACAAGCTTGAAAGGAAATAGTTTTCTTCTTATAGAGTAAGTCTATAATCATGTTTGGGGTAACTGTTGTAGAATAAACAGCATCCATGAATGATAAATATCCAAGAAAGAAGTACATGGGGGCATCCAGGGTTGAACTGACTACCACAGTCACAACGAGTATATTGCCCACCATTGTCACAATGTAAATGAACAGGAAAACAACAAACAATATTTTCTGACCCTGGAGGCTCTGAGTGAGCCCTAAGAGGACAAACTCAGTCACATTATTCTTTTGTTCCATATGTTATTCTATATACCCTTATTTTGGAAGTATGGAAAAATGCATCTAAAAATTCAATTATGACTAGTGACACTATAAAATTTTAAGATAATGTGTTTATTCATTCAACAAATAGTAGACATCATTTGTCATGTTCCATCACTGTCTAAGATTATAAGAATACAAGGCTGTTATAAAAAATTGGTCCCAAACCTCAGTGACAGGTAATCTGACACATATATGTGAAATGGGCACAATATTAAATAAATGGGGTTGCTAAAATTCATTCTCCATCTGGAAGAAAATAAAATTGTACATATAGCTAATACCATATGCAAACATAAAGTAAAGATGTTAAAAAATTTAATATAAAATTAAATCCATGTTTACATTATATTTACTGTCAAGTTAATAAAAGAGATGACTGCTTACATTGTAGGGGTGGAAGAATCTTTTAAACACTTGAAATCTCAAATAGACATATTTGGCAACTTCAAGATTTTCAATGATTTTAGGAAAACAAACCATAAAAAAAGTCAATAACAGAAAGCTTTGGAGAAAAGATTTACATTTCAAAGGACATACACAGAATTAATACCTTAAAAAGACAAAGAGCTCTAACCAGTTATCAAGTAAAAAAAAACAATACCCAGGGAACAAAGGATAGCAAATATTTTCTGAATCACAGAGGATCCCTAAAAAGGCTGATTAGCAGAATCACTTAGGAGAGCTTTTAAAGACTATGAGTTTCCAAATAACACCATCAATGTACTCTTGAAAAATGTAAAGCCTAGTTCAGATTCTTAAGTATAAATACACACCCTGGGTTACCTGCATAATGAAGAATTCATTCAATCCAGCTTCTGGATAGTGGCATCTTCTTCTGTGAACTAAAAGGTAACTGTTTCCTTCACTGATGACATCTCTGTAGACACAGAGAGCACAACACATGTACCATTACTAGACCTTGAAATGTTTCACTGTGGCCAACTCTTTCCATGCTTGCAGAAAGTCTATGTCATCTCAGTGTTTCAGAAAATAGTTATCTTTCAAATTTGGGGATTTTCAAAGTGAATATCCAGAATTTCATTTAACCAAAAGAAGTCTGAATCTTGACTGTAAATGGAGAAACCCAAAATTCCCTCCCTTGTCAATTTGTCCTAAACAAACAGATGTTAAATCAACATGTTAAAAAATTCACAATTATGCACCATGTAAATAAACATTTTGCAGTTTGTCCTTAAAAAATGAAATAGTGAAATAGCACTTATTAAATCAACACTTTGATTCTCATTTACTGGCCTGACTTCATAAAGCATAGTTGAACTTTGGTTTGCCTGAAGGATGGAGAATAATTTCAAGTCCATGTTTACTGTGCTTTGAATCTATCATTTCAGTTCCTAAAAAAGCCATTAGTGTAAGCATTCATACAAACAAACACTTCTGTGGTAAGGTCAAAAGTCTGTGTACAATTTATGTACATTTGAACTATATCACATATCACTGAGTCATTCAATTGGTGCATCTCCAAGGCTGTTTCTTCTCTAATTAAATTCATTGGGACCTGGATCATAATTCCAGGAGTATATTCTGTATCTCCAGAGATTCCATAAGAATAATCACCCATGTAGAACAGAATTCACAGGTCTATTTAATCCGGGAAGAAAATCATAAAAGAATTGAGGTCAACTTGTCTAAGCGAAAGAACCAAATCTGAACAAAATTTAAGTATATAAAAACTGTTGTGTTGAAATCATGACCTTCAAAGTAGGCAAATGTACTGAGTACATAAGATCAAACAGTGCTTTTAAAGATAGACTCTAAGCTCACTCTCAAACAATGAAAGTTCATTTCAGAACACATCATTGAACTGGAATCAAATGCAGATAAAGCAGTGTTACCCCTCTAGCAATAAGAGTCTTGAGTTTGTCACAGAAAGCATTTCAGACAGGCAAATAAGTAGAAATTGTGTTGTAAGGGAAAAGAAAAATCTGAAACATTTAGAGGAATGACTTAGAGTAGTCCATGAATCCTAAGTCTTTATCACACCCTAAAGACCCTCCTGAGGTAAATAGTTTCTTTCTTCATAAAGTTTCAGTGAATTGCCTTGGGATGGAAGAAAGAAAATTTCCTCACTGGGAAATATACATCAAGAGATGGAAGACCAGCAGGTATTATAGAGTTCTGTTTGCCTTCTTGATTCTTTTCTTAGTAAAAGAACTTGTATTTTCAGGAAAGGCAAAAGCCAAGATTTAAATAATTATATTTCACAATATCTTTTGAAAATTGTTCTGACAAATAAGATGCAAGTTAAGTCATCAGATGGGACATGTAAGAAGTAGGATGATTTAAGCAGAAGCCAAGCTCCCTCTTGCCCCTCTCCTTTATGCTTTCTGGAATTCCAACAAATTGTCTGGAAATCAACAGCCACCTTGTGAGCATGAGCAGACCACAAGAATGGAAGCCTTGAGCCAGTCATTGCTGAGCAGAAGGAAACAGTGTCCTTAAATATTTGGGACCAATTTCATATAACTTCCGTGGTATGCCTTATACAAGATAGAAAAATAAAACTCTAACTTTTAAAGTCACAGTTGCTTCAGCCCTTTGTTATTAGCAGCCCAAATGATCTTAGGGTTCAGAAGGTATCCTGAATTATGCCATGGTATGTCCCCATTCTCCATAAGACTTACTGGTCTTGACAGAAATGAAATTCAATTGTCTGTATAAAAGCTTGAATGGTCCCCCCACTATCTAATTTCCCTGTACTAGTATAACAAATTCCTATTGTCAAAAGTCACATAAGTTTACCTCATTTCAACTCAAAAAGCCTAGATTAAAAGTACAAAAGAAAACTTCCATACAGTTTTATTAGCAAGTGTGACATAATTGACAATTTCACATTTTTTCCTGGGTAATATTTCTAAAATAAATATTTAAAAACTAGAATATATTATAGCTATAAATTTCACTTTGGGATTTCACTTTAAGAAAATTACTCGAAAAGCATGCATTAAAATGTTTATTGCAATAAAATTTGAATGCAATAATCTCTTAGCAGAAAATCTGATTATAAAACTGAAAGAAAAAATCATATAATAATCCTCAAAGAAGAAGTAATATACTATAGAATAAAGTGCTGGGTAATTTTAATATGACTCTGAAAGCCTATATTATATGAATAAAAATAGAAAAAAAAGCAGTGGAATGGGATGGGGAAGATAAAGATGTGGGATTATTTTACTTTTATCAAAGTGCTCATGGAATACTGAGCAAAATCAATAATATTTACAGCCATAAAACAAGTTGCAATATATTTCAAAGAACTTAAATCACACAGATTACATGTCTGGTAATGGAACTCAACTAGAAATTGATAACAAAAATACAAATAAGTATTTTTCAATTACTTACAAATTAAAAAGCAGAGTTCTAAATAGTCCCTGGATCAAAGAAGAAATCATACAAGGCATTAGAATATATTTTTAATGGAAAGAAGAGTAAACAAAAAGCACACAAAAAATAAAATATATTGGATTAGCTAATGGAATGTCTAGAGAAAAATTTATAGCTTTAAATGTAAATACTGGATGATAAGAACGATGAAAAGGAATGAACTATGCTTTGATCTCAAGAAACTGAAAAAGAAAGAGCACAATAAGTTCAGAAAATATTGTAAACTGCAAATGATAAATATAAGACAGTAATTATTGAAATAGCAATGAAAAGGAATAAACTGATACATACAATAACATGGATAAATCTCAAATGCATTATGCTAATTAAAAGAAGACAGACTCCAAATGACTATACATTAAATAATTCAATTTATGTAGCACTCTGGAAAAGGCAAAATTTTAATCACAGCAATGAATCAGTGTTAGCCAGGACCTGGAGGTGAGGGGAGGAACTGAATACAACTTCATGGATGGCATTTTGGCTATATTTATGAACATCCACCTTTTAAATACATATACAATTTGACTAAATTATTCTACTTCTGGGAACTCATACATATATTCCAAAGGACAAATATTTATTGCAAAATTATTTGTTACAGGCAATGACTGGAAACAACATGAAGAGGACTGGATGTATTGATTTTAATACACCTTTATGAAGGAGTGTAATGCACTGTGGTCAGAAAAGTTATGACCTTAATCTTACTCTAGTCCTGTAGGTATGAGCCCACTGTAACTAGAAGCTTTTGAATATGTTATTTTTAGATGCGGTGCAGTCCAACTGAATGAGATTGGACCTTAACCCTATTACTGGAGGCTTTATGAAGACAAAACCCGGTGTAGGAGAAGGGAGCTGGAAATTAACAGAAGCCAAAAGAGATAGGAAAGGACATCACCATTTAACTAACAGGGTAAAGCCAAGGAATCTCAAGGATTGCCAGCCAACCAGAAGATAAGGACCCTGGGAAGTATCAAGCCTTCTAGCTTTAGAAACCTGAGCCTATTGTTAAGCCAATCCATTTTATGATATCTCTGATCCCCCCCTGGGAATCTAAGACATTCATAATGAAGATAATTTAGAATACAATAGACAAGTATAGACTGGCATGGAAAGAACTTCAAGACATGGAGCAGTAAAATGCAAACTCTTTCACACACTAAAGCATAAACATATACGCATGTACAGTATGTAAATATGCTTGTATTGGCAAAGATAATTTATTGCAGAATCTTAAGTTATAGAAATCCATAATTGCCTCTGGGAAGAAGCATTGGGAGACTCCAGTAAGGGATGGATAGATTTATTTTTGATAAATGCCATTTTGTATGGTTTGCATTATATTATATATACATTTAATTGTTTTATTTTTAAAAAGTAGAAGCATTACACAAAAATATCATATATTATGCAACCAAAATTGAATAAACAGGACAGTCTAGAAAGTACTAAATAATAGTATAATAGTATACTAGTAACTTGTATATTAGTAACTAGTACAATAAAAATAATAGACAAAAGACAGAATTTATGTCCTCTATAAGGCTGGAAAGCAGGGATGAGGCCATTGTGACTGGAGCACAATGAACAAGGGAGAGAGTAGCACTGAATGAAGTCAAAGAGATCTTTGAATGGGACTAATTGTACAGAGCCTTACAGGCAATGAACAGGCCTATAATTTAGTATAAATTTGGTTAAACAGATAGCTTTCCTTCTACCAATCAACTAAACTCTTTCAAGTGTATGCAAGGGATTTTATATGGGGAATAATGGTAGAAATTAAAATAAAAGCAGGCCATGAAAAGGCAAAGTAGAGCTCAATGCTTTGCTAACTACACAGGAGAATTCAAATGCCATCAAAGAGATCAACCACCAGAAGGGCACACAAAGGCTTCATGGTGAAGATGATCATGTTTTATTCCTCTTCATCCTGATTTTATATGAACTGAATTAGTAATCATATGGATAAAATTGCTAGGTAATTTCAATTTAGAATGGAGAAGAGTGGATAATAATACTCATTTGGGTCAAATCAAATTCCCCTTCCATAAAACACCCTCTAATGGTTTTACTCCTGTCCTCTGCACTCATTGTTCATCTCTGGAAATGGTCAGTTAAACACTGGGAATTTTTCCTCTTGAGTCCCTGTGGCATGAAGTCTAAAGAGGTCCCGCGCTGCCCTGAGTCATTCTCTGTTACACCACTTGTTTCACTTTTTAATACTTCCTTGTTTTTATTATAATTTTTTTAAACATATTTATTTATTGCCTACCTTTCTCCAAAAAAGTGTTTCTTTATTCAGGTTTATCCCATTGTAATACATTTACTTAGGGTTTAAGAGAGCCAACTCTGAAATCAAATTACTTCGTTTCAAATCCCACCTCAGACACCTGCTTGTGTAAGTTATTTACATTTTCCAAGTGTCCATTAATTTTCTAGAAAACAGAAGTATCATCTACTTAAAAGACTCTTAGAGAATTAAATAAGACAATGCCTTCAAAGACCCTGCTACATTTTAGTAAATAAATAATAGATTTCACTGTGTCAATTTTCCTATAACAGCTTTTTCTCATTTGTCACAAAAAACATTAAATTTGGGGATCTTCCTTAGACTGGTTTTGATTTGAGACACAGACTTTTAAAGAGATTACTTCTCAGAGTTAATATCATCCATCATTTGTTAATTATACTCAGTTTATACTCAGAACTCTGAAAGTTTCTCCTGGTTTCTTATATGTATTTACTATGTACAACTGTATAATAAATAGGAATCAAATAATTTTTTAAAAGTCAGATGGAAATGGAACATTGATGTAGAAGTGGCAAAGGCAACAAACACAGTGAAATGTATTAAGCTCCTATTAGTGCCAGGCAGTGACCTGTATGCATGCTTTGTAAATATTATGTCATCTAATGATTGAAATTGCTTTATGAAACAGATAATACCATTTCATTTTACTTATGAACTGAAATTAAAATAAGACCCTGAATGATTGGAAAATGCACACAGTGTTACATAAACAAATGAGATGGAATTCAATCTTAGTGCTGTTGACTGCAGAGTCCAAATCTTCCCACATTATCTGAAATTCTGCTGCCTACAGGACTTCTAAAGGCTGAAGAATGCCCTAAAGGTAAATCATATCCTTGCCTGCATTTTAAGAAAAATGTGACATCATGTAGAATTTATCATGCAAGAAGGTGTCTTTTCCACCTAAGGAGACAGTGGCCATGACAAGATCTACAGAGTTCCTGACTCTAAGATAGTGGATCCTTTGCTATTTTTAAAAGAGGTCAAAGTCAGAATCTGCAGTAACTGTAAACTGAGTCAGTGCCAATTGATATTTTTCTTTTAAAATGCATTTGTATAATGCTTTCTACATGACAGACACTGTTAAATGCACTTGAAATATATTGAACCATTTAAATGGCCCAACATTTATAAGAAAGGTACTACTATCTTTATCATTTTACAGATGAAGAAAATCACTTGCCCAGGTCACATTCAAAGCCATTTTTTTCCAAAAAAAAATAAAAGTGAAACATTTCTTTATTTCAGAACTCCTCAAAATTTTCAATAGCACAATAGCATAGGCCAGGAATCTCCAAGAGGATGATATAGTTAGTACATGTTCCTGAGCTGTCTTTTTTTTTTTCCTAACCACAGCCCCTTTTCTAAATGGAACACCTATTAATAACTCAAGGTATTTTGAAAGATGCTCATGTCTTGATTGAAGAAGTTAATGTCATCAACATAAAATCATTTGAGCTGTTAATGTCTAACAATCTTTTTATGTAAAAAGGATATGCATAGCTCCTTGTGTTTTAATCAATAGTTATTATTCAAAGTTTGAAATCTTAAAGCCAGTATTTATAATTCTTTAAATGCAATAGACAAAAGACAGAAAAACCTGATTCTGGCACCTGCTCTTAACCACTGCCCCATACTAGGTCTTCTGAACATATGCCACTATTTATGTTCACCTTGCTCATATTCTGTTTGCCTGCTGTTTTGACCACTTTGACCCTTCAAATAGGACTTCACAGGAGAAAATCAGAGAAACAATCAGAGCAGCTCCAAGACCTTGGAAACACAGGACCAATCAGAATCAGAAAACTAGAAGAGAAATGTTCAGAGATGGTTGAAGAGGGGCCCATTCCAGCCCCAAGAGCTCCTGAAAGGTCAGTTAAATTTCAGGGTATTCTTCTTCTCAGTAAGGACAGAGAATGTATGAATCATCCCTTCTAAAGTTAAAAAGCAACAGTATATTAACAGTCAGGACTAGTTAAGTAGTCTATAATAATCTCAGAGATTCCAGTAATAAAGGATGTTTATAATAACTAAAAATTGTTCAGCATTTATTGGTACTAAGAGCTTTACAAGAATTATTTGATATGATCCTGACAATATCTATATCATTCCATTTAACTGAAACATAAAGAGATTGTATTTTGCCAAAATTGACACTAAAAATGGCAAAAGTTAGATTTAAACTCAGGACCTTCTTAAGCAGATTCTGTGCTAATAGACATAATAGTATACTACATACTGCCATCCTTTCCTCAAAATGTATATACAAGATATGATACATAAAATCTCCTTCACATAACCAAAACTGTGAAACAAGTCTGTCCATGTGAATGACTATTTAACATAATCAAAATGAGTTATAGTCCAAATAATACAGGAAGGATAAATGGTAGTCCTGTCCATTTGGAGAAAGAAAAGGAAAGAGAGAATAAGATCAGATATGGGAGAAGTATAGAAAGAGAAGGTGGAAAATAAAAATTGAAACCATTTTTACTGCCAGGGATATTTTATTTTTGTTTTGTAATTGCAAAGTTGTGAGCTTACATTGTATGATATATGCGTTGAGAGTGTCTTGGGTTCTCAAAGATTCTGTTGTAAGGTTACTTCCTAGGAATTGCCTTAATAAGACACAATCATTAATAGGCTGACTGTGAACTCAAAAATAGCACTATTGCTTCAGAGTGTGTGCAAACATCATATGCTTCAGAAACATCTGGATAATTTGTTTAAAATGAAGATACATCAATCCAAGGATTGTCATAATAATTACAATCTCTAGAGCTGTTTCCTGGAAATCTGTATATGAACAAGAACCCTACCTGATTATGAGAGAACATTAGAGATTGACAATAAATTCATGTAAATGGGATATTTTTATACTGATAAGTAATTTCCTACCTGGGCCTTTTTTCAGAGTCTATATGCCAACAATGAACTATTTTTGATGCAAAGTATTCACTGTCCATAGAAATTATATTCTTTTCTCTTAATGATAGAATGATGTAAGCCATTTTATATGGTTGTGATTATTTCTCAGTCAAATCATTTTTTAACCCACAGCAACTTTGTAGCATTTTTCACCTCTGCATTTCCAAGAGTATAGATCAAGGGATTTGAAAAGGGAATTAACATGGTATAAAACACAACCATATCTTTACACTGGAGGAGGTGGACATGGTGCATAGATACACAAAAATGCAGGGCACAAAGATTAAGGTGACCACAGAGATATGAGAGACACAGGTGGACAGAGGTTTGTGCCTCCTTTGCAATCTGTAATATTTCAAATTGTACAAAAAGATCACACAGGAAACCATCAAGAGGAGGAAGTTTAATAGATGAACACACTGGTGGCAGCCACAAAGAGACCAAAAGTTTAGGTAACCATGCAGAAAAGTTTCAACAAAGATTTCAAGTTACACATGAAGTTGTCTAAGGCATTGAGCCACTGAAGGGCAGCCTCATTGTGAAGGGGATCCAAATGGTTGCATGGACCTAACCTCTAGCCCAGGAAACTCCTGCAAGCAGAGCACAAACCAATGGGTTCATGATGGCTATGCAGTACAGGGGTTTGTAGATGGCCATATAGCAGTCATCGGCCATCATCTTGAGCAGGATGATCTCAACAACACCAAGAAAGTGTTCAGGAAAAACATAAATCATACAATCTCTAAAAAAGATTTTTTTTTTTTTTTTTCTCACAGAAAGAGTGTCAGCATCTTAGGAGTCATGGAGAAAAAACTGCAGCCATCTATAAGGGATAAGTAAGACAGGAAGAAGATGTAAATAACTATTAAAGAGTCTAATGAAACCTTGATCAAATCAAAAGATCTATCCTATATGAGGACAGAATTTCTTAATTCACTAAAAATCTAAGTCCTCTAACATTCCAAAATAAAATCACATTCAAATTAGTTTGTGACTAAACTAGCATATTTTAAATTTAATAAAAACATAAATATGCATGAATAGGCAGAATTATGAAATGATATTGAGGGAGAACTAGGTATACCATAAATAAAATTGTATTTTAGATCAAAAACAATTATATCAGGTGTTAAATGGCACATGAATAAAGAAACTACTGGAAGAGAATAGAATATTGAAATGTATACAAATATGTGTGAAACATTAGAATTTAATAAAGCTGAGATTTAAATCTGTGGGTAAAATATAATTATGCAACTATGAAAACAAAGTTCAAGAAAAAAATTAAAATTAAATGCCTATTTAAACTCTTACATACAAATAACTACAGATAGACCTAAATTTAAATATAAATATAAAAACCCCAATATGCAAAAAAAAAAAAAAAACAAAAAACTGTAAAAATATGGAGGAATATTTCAGTAAGAATGAATTGGGGAGTTAAGTAGATATCAAATCAAATATGATAGTTATATATTTATGATGTTAAATTTTAACTCCATGGTAAAATGGTAACCACAAGGAAAATAGATGAAAAATATATCCAGATAGAAGAGAAAAGACACTCAATATGATATAAAACATAAAAGCAAATAAATGTAAAAGTAGGCATTAATGAAGTGAGAGACAAAAATGGCATAAGACTTACAAAAATTAAATAGCAAAAGGCAGAAGAAAGTCCTGTGTATTATCAGTAATGATTTTAATTGTAAATTGCTCAAACTCTCCAGTCAAAAGGAAGAGATTAGTTGAATGGATAAAAAAGCATGACCCAACTATATGCTGTCTACCAGAAACTCACCTTAAACTCAAAGATACAGGTAGGATGAGGGTGAAATGCCGGAAACAAATGTACCATAAAAGCTATAACCAAAAGAGAGCTGCGGTGGCTATGCTAATAATAGATAAAATAGAATTTAAGTCAAAAACAGTTGTAAGGGACAAGAATTGTAATTATATGCTGATAAAGGTGACAATTCAACAGGAAGATGTAACAATTATAAATATATATGTATCTAGCAGCAGAGCCCCAAAATATATTGACAAATTTGAAGGAAGAAATTAAGGATTATACCTTAATGTTAGGTGACTTTAACACACAACTCTCAAAAATGAATAGAGCAACTAGTCAAAAGAAAAATAAGGAAGTACAGGACTAGAATGATACACTAAACCAACTAGACCTGACAGACATATATAGTAAACTGCACCTGATGAAAACAGAATACAATTCTTCTTAGATGCATGTGGATCATTCTCCAGGATAGAAAATATCTTGGGTCACAAAACAAGTTGCAATAAATTTAAAAATATTGAAATCTTACAATATAGCTTTTTTGACCATAGTGAAATGAACCTAGAAAACAATAACAGAGGGAGAAGGGGAAAATTCACAAGTATGTAGGAATTAAACAACATACTCTGAAATAACCAATGGGATAAAAAGGAAATCAGAAGCAAAATTAGGAAATATCTTGAGGTGAATTGAACTGAAATCCAACATACAAACCTTGGATGCAGCAAAGGCAGTGTTGAGAGTGAAATTTATAACTCTAAATACTTACTTTAAAAAAACAGAAAGATTTCAAATCAGAGACAACCTCAAAACTGGAAGAACTACAAAAAAGAAGAGCAAGCAAAACCCAAAGCAAGCAGAAGGAAGGAAATAACAAAGATTGGAGTGGAGATAAATGAAATAGAAAACAAACAAGAACAGCAGGCAAAATCGAAAACAGCAAAAGCTGGTGAAAAGATCAACAAAACTGACAAATCTTTATCTAGGCTGATGAAGAAAAAAAGAGAGAGAATACAAATAATGAAAATCAGAAATGAAAAGGAGTCACTGCTACCAGCTCTGCTGAAATAAAAAAGACTAAAGTGGATACTATGAATAACCATGGGCCAAAAAACTAGATAACCAAGATTAAATGGACAAATTCTTAGAAACACACAAACTACCTACATTGAGTCAAGAATAAATAGAAAATCTTAACAAACCAATTGCTAGCAAATAGACTGAATCAGTAATCAGAAACCTCTCAAGAAAAAAAAGCCCAGGACCAGGTGGTTTCACAGGCAAAATCTACCAAACATTCCAAGATTTAACTTCAATTCTCCTCCAGCTCTTCCAAAAAATTAAAGAGGAGGGAAAACTCCCTGCTTTCTACTAGGCTAACATCACCCTCATATCAAAGCCAGATAAACATATCAAAAGAAAATAATACTACATACCAATGTCTTTTATAAATATAGATGCAAACATCCTCAAGAAAATGCTAGCAAGCTGAACTGAGCAGCATATTACAAGAATTATACACCATGAACAAGTGGGATATAACCCTAGTATGCATGGTTGCTTCAATATAAGAAAATCAATTACTGTCATATACTGCATTAACAAAATGAAGGAAAAAAGAACACATGATCATCTCAATCAATGCAGAAAAAGCATTTGACAAAATGCAGCATACTGTCTTGATAAAAACACTTAGAACACCACAAAAAGAAGGAAAATTGTCAGCAACTAACAACCTACTTTATGGTGAAAGGCTGAAAGCTTTCCCTCTAATATCAGGAACAAGACAAGCATGCCCACTGTTATCACTGTTACTCAATGTTTTTTTGGAAATTCTTGCCAGAGCAATTAGGCAAGAGAAAGAAATAAAAGACATCTAAATAGAGAAGGAAGAAGTAAAACTTTCCATATTTGCAGATGATATTATCCTATATACAAAAAAAAATCCAAAAATAAAAAAAAAAAAAAACTACAACAAAACTCCTTAGAACTAAGAAAAGAATTCAGCAAAGTGGTGGGGTACAAATCAACACCCAAAAATAAGTAGTGTTCCTATAAACAAGCAATGAACAACTGGGATAAGAAATCAAGAAAAAAAAACCATTCATAACAGCAATTAAAAGAATCTGATACATAGGGATAAATCTAATCAAGGATGTGAAGGACTTCTACACAGAAATCTATAAACCATTACTAAAAGAAATCAAAGAAGACCTAAATAAATGGAAGCATGTCCTGTGTTCATGGATTGGAAGGCTAAATTGCCTTAAGATGTCAATGCTACCCAAAACTATTTATATATACAATGTGATAACAATGAAAATTCCAACAACTTTCTTTGCAGAAATGGGAAAATACAATGTCTAAATTTAAATGGAAAGGTAAAAGGTCCCAAATAGCTAAAGTCATCTTGAATAAGAAGAATTAAGTTGGAGGAATCATACTTCTCAATATTAAAATTTATTGCAAAACCACTATAATCAAAACAGAATGTTACTGGCACAAGGACTGACATATAGACCAACAGAAAAGAATTAAGAGCTCAGAAATCAACCCTCACATTTAATTGGGAAAGAATAGTCTCTTCAAATATGGTGCTGGGAAAACTGGATCTCCATTTGCAAAAGAAAGGAGAGCCCCTACCTTACAGCATATACAAAACTCAACTCAAAATGTATCAAAGAACTTAATATAAGAGCTAAAACTATCAAACCCCTAGAATAAAACACAGGGAAGCATTTTCAGGACCTTGTGTTAGACAAAGATTTCCTAGACTTTATACCCAAAGTATAAGCAACAAAAGAAAAATAGATAAGTGGGACTTCATCAAAATTAAAAACTTGTTCCTCAAAGACCTTCTTCATGATAGTAAAAAGACAGCCTACATAATGGGAGAACATATTTGAAAACTACATTTCTAATAAAGGTTTAATATCCAGAATATATAAAGAAATCCATCAACTTAACAACAAAAATGGACAAAAGACTTGAATAGACACTTCTCCAAAGAAGATGTACAAATGGACAGAAAACACATGAAGAGATGTTCAGCATCATTAGCCATGAGAGAAATGCAAATCAAAACCATGAGATATCATTTAATACTCATTAGAATGGCTGGTATTAGTAAAAAGAAAACAACAATGGTGGAGAGGATGGGGAAAAGAGGAACACTCATTCATTGCTCCTGACAATGTGAAATGGTGCAGCTGTTTTGGAATACAATTTGACAGTTTCTCAGAAAGCTAAGTGTAGAACTACCATATGACCTGGTAATCCCACTACTAGCTATATATATTCAAAAGAATTGAAAGCAGGGACTCAAAAAGATATTTGTACAATGATGTGCATATCATAATTCACAATTGCTAAAAGATGGAAGTGACCCAACTGTCCATCAACTGATGAATGGATAAACAAAATGTGTTATGTTTATACAATGGAATACTATTCAGCAAGAAGGAATGATGTCCTGAAGCAAGCAACAACATGAATGAAGATATTATGTTGAGTGAAATAAGTCAGACACAAAAGGATAAATGCTGTATTATCTCACTAATATGAACTAATTATACTATGTGAACTCATGGACATAGAATCCATAATATAGTTTACCAGGAGATAGAAGGAGGCTATAGAATGGGATGTGGTTCCATAAGTTGTCCATAATTTTTAATTAAGTTGTATTTGAATGAGTGGAAATGGGTAGAGGTGGTGGTATCACATTATTATAAGTGCAATTAACATGATTAATTGTGTGTGAATGGAGTTGACGGGCAAAGTTTAAAGTCATATTTGTCAACATAAGGAAAGCCAGATGTCAAAACACAGGACTGTGTAACTTCAGTAAATCTTCTGGTAGATGATGACTGTGATTAACAGTAGAAATATAAAAATTTCCTCTATGAACTGGAACAAATGTATGAAACTGTTACAAGGAGTTAATAATTATAGATGGGCTGTAGTTAACAGTAATAGCTTAATATTCTTTAATCAACAGTAACAAATGTACTGCACTGATGCTAGGGATAAATGATGGGGGTGGGGTGTGGATAAGAGTTATGGGATGTTTTGGGGTTTTCTTTTTTTTTTTCTTGAGTAATGAAAATGTTCAAAAATTGATTGTGGTGATGAATGAAAAACTATGTGATAATATTGTGAGCAATTGATTGTATACTTTGGATGGATTATATGGTGAGTGAATGTATCTCAGTAAAATTGCATTTAAAACATACACACACAGAAAAATTCTTCAGTTTAAAAAAAATTAAAGCTTAATCTAAAGAAATCCTTAACTTAAAGATTTAATCACTGTTTTATACTCCTGCTTGTTTTCATGGTATTGTTTTTGTTTGATTAATTCATATATTATATAAATCCATATTTCACAACATAGAAAATTTATTCCTTCCACATTTGACTCTTAACACAGAGGGTGGAGTTTTCTAGAAAACTGTATAGCCAGTTAACTATTACAGAAACCGAATATTGTGTCTTCTTGTACTTTTAAACTGTTCAATTTTATCTTTATTGTGCTGGTGAATGTTAGGTACCATAAAGCATTTATTGATGAGAAAATGTGGAAAAAAGAAAGAAAGAAAGACAGAAAGAGAAAAGAGAATGATTCATCTAAGAACGCTTATTTTTCAAGAATTATATACATTGTAATATTACCAACAAGTGCTAGACTTGAAATCAAACATTTTCCTAAACCCTTTGTTGATCATGGACCTTATGACCAACAGCAGAGAAAATACCAACAAATAAGTAAGTCATAGGATTGTTCTTGCATACAAACTGGTCAGGACGCAGAATTAGAGGATTACCAACTACTGGCTTGTCAACTGTTTGCTCTTAGTAGACTCATCAATTTTTAAAATAAATTCTCTCTTGGTTTTCCTCAGTCCAGTGCATGTGCAACCAGAATCATAGTTATACTAATTAGTGAACTGAAAATCAAAGGATTTCTGGAAAAGAAAAACTCAAAATAAAATAAAAAATAATAGAATTGTTTGATCTTTCACAATTAATTCACTGCAGGCTTTCTGTAGATGTCCTTTGTCATATTAGATATTTTCCTTTTATTCCTAGATTGTTACAAGTTTTTATGGCAAATGGGTGTGAATTTTGTCAATATTTTTGTACATACATTGAGATGATCATTTTTTATTTTCTTTATTGGTGAATTATAGTAATATTGACTGATTATCTGATGGTAAACCAATCTTAAATTTCTTTAATAAATCCGCTATTTTTATGATATGGCATCCTTAAAAAGTAGATTAGTGACATTACCCAAAATTGCAGAGTAAGGAATTACAAAACCCCATTGTTTCATCAAGGCAATGAAAACATGTCAAAAAATAGAATCAACTTTTTTTGGAACTCTAGAACATAATCACAAACATACAACAACCAGGAGAATGCTTAATGAAGAAGGAACCTGATAAATGTAGTTATAGCGTTGTAGCATTTTGAATTATACACCCATCATTCCCTATTACCATCTCAGCAGCAGGCCACATTCCTGGTATACTGGGAGCAAACACACCTTGATTTGAAAGAATTGTGAGCATCCATTTTGACCAGATGGTAGCTCTCTAAGGAATTGACCCTGGGAGTTGCCTTTGTTATTCATGCCTTGGAAAAACTTCCCAAAGCTGGAGACCCCTTTCATGTTTTCTAAAGAACCAAAGGCAAATACTGTGGCAGCAGCTGCCTGAGGCAATGAATAACAAATGGAGAAGACAGCAGAGGGTCTGAAAAATCTGGGAATAGGGAGCCTCTGGAAGGATATACCAAGTGAAATAAAGTTATTGTAAATCTCTTCTGTATGGCAGGTATTTTGAAGTCCACATGCATGTCCAGGGATAGGTGTATGCTCAGAAAAGTCCTGAGAAGACCCAAACTTTTATCTCTTCCCCATGTTCAGACTCTGTTCAATCAGGAAGTGAAGGATAAGTAGAGTTGTGAACAGTCTGAATAAGCATTCAAAGACTGTTCCAACATAGACCAAAATGCAAATCCAAACCACAATGAGACACCATTTCACACCCGCTAGAATGGCCACAATTTATAAAAACAGAAAATTACAAGTGTCAGAGAGGATGTATTGCTATAAAAACACACATTCATTGCTGGTAGGAATGTAAAGTGATAGAGAACAATTTGGCTGTTCTTCAGAAAGTTAAATATAGAATTACCATATGACCTGGCAATCCCACTTCTTCCCAGTTCAAAAGATTTGAAAACAGGGGCTTGAACAGATATTTGCACACTGATGTTCACAGCAGAAATACTCACAATTGCCAAAAGATGGAAGCAACCCAAGTTTCCATCAACCTATGAGTGGCTAAACAAAATGTAGTCAATGCGATATTATTCAGCTGTAAAAATCAGTGAAGTTCTGACACACATACAACAATGTGGATGAAGCTTGAAGACATAAAGACACCATGTGTAATGAAATAAATTATATGTATAGGACTAATGTATGATCTCACTGATATGAAATAATTAGAATTAGAAAACTCATCAAGTCAGAATCTGGAATATAGGTTAACAGGAGATGGAGTGGGTGTAGGGAATGAGTTAGGACTTAAAATATGAAGAGTTTCTATCTGGAATAATGGAAAACTTTGATAATGGATGGTATTTTGGCAATGATTGTCATGTGAATGTAACTAACAGTACTGAATTACATATTTGAATGTGGTTAAATGGAGATATTTTAGGCTGTATTTATGTTACTAGAATAAAAACTTTACAATGCTATAGAGCTGCACAACGCAAATTGTTAAGCCTAAGTTAAACCACAGAAACCATGGGCTAGAATTAATAGAAAAAAATATTAGAATGTGCTTTCATAAATTATAACAAATATACCACACCAGTGCAAGCTATGAATAATAGGGTGGTATATGGAATCCCTGTATTTTATGCATGATTTTGCTGTAAACCCAAACTTCTCTTTTAACAAAAAAGAAATAAAGAACAGCAATTACTACATAGGTAAATATCTAAGCTATTACAATTTTATTTTTTGTTTGTAACTCCTGTTATTCCTACATAATTTAGAAGACTTAACATGCAAACAGTAATGAAAAGACACATGGAAGAGCTTTATTGAAATCATATAAATTAGTCTTAAAGTAAAAAAAAATGAGAGGAAAGGGAGGACACTATATTTATGAAAAAAATCAATTCATAAAGAGGATAAATGTATGTGCACATGACAACAATATCTTAAAAAAATGAAGCAAAAACTGATGGAATTGAAATTAGAAGAGACAGTTCTAGAATAAGATGTGGAGACTTCAATACCCCACTTCCAATAATATATAGAACAAGTAGACAGAGAATTATGAGAAAAGAGGAGCCTCGAACAACTCTACAAACCAAGTATCTCTATCTAACTATGTAGATCACTCCTCTAAAAAGCAGCAGAATAAGCATTCTCCTCAAGTGCTTGTGGAATATTCTTCAAGACAGCCCATATGTTAGGGCATTAAGCAAGGCAAAATATGTTTAAAAAGTCTGGAACCATGCAAAGTATTATTACCACCACAATGGAATGAAATTTGAGATCAATAAAAAATTAAAACTGTAAAATTCACAAACGTGGAAACTAAACACACCTTTATGCAATGATTGGGTGAAAAAAATCACAATGAAAATTAGCATATATTTGGTACAAAATAAAATGAAATCACTGTAAATCAGACTGATGGGATGCAGCAAAAGCAAGGCTTGGAGCGAAATTTATAACTGTAAGGGTGTTCCTTGAAAAACAAGAAAGATTTCAAATGCATAACCTAACATTTCACCTTAAGGAATAATGAAACTAGTGGACACTAAATTCAAATCAGGCAGAAAAAGAAATATTAAAAGTTAGAGCAAACATAAACAAAATAGAGAATAGAGAAACAATAGAAGCACTAAACCTTATTCTGTTGAGTGACAAAATTGATGAATCTTTAGATAGAATAGCAAGAGGTAAAAAGACTGCAGTTACTAAAAGCAGGAGTGTAACTGGGAACATTACTATCAACCTACAGATATATAAATGATTGCAATAGAATACTATATGTAATTGTATACCAACAAAATTGATACCCTAAATTAAATGGATAAATCCCTAGAAACAAATGGATTACCTACTCAAGTGATTAAGAAATTGAAAATATTAATTAATTTATAGCAAGTACAGAAATTGAGTCAGTATTAAAAATAGCAGGTTTCTAGAAAAGATTTAAAACTTTTAAGGAAAAGAAGGTCCTCTGTGACAAGAGTTAACAGAGTGACTGTATCAAAAATTCACAAACTGGAATGACACCACCCTGCTATTCACAGGGTATTCATCTTTCTCAGCAACAGAGGTTCAGACCGAGAACAAGGACTCTCACTTGGTTAAGCTTCGAAGTGCAGGGAATTCAATTCCCGTGAATGAATAATATTTCTCAAATTTGGCTCCTCAGAATATCTGTTTCTGAGACAAAGCCTTTCCATCAAAAGAGATAATTTATTCCTGGGAGAGCAAGCAGCACCTCCAAGACCAGGTCCCCGACCTTTATGGAAACCTTTAAATATCTATTCAGTGGAGATGAAAATGATGTGCTGTTGTTGACCTCTTCAGAGAAAGATTCATCATGGGCAGAGTGACCCATTTAAATGTGCTTCCACCAAAAACTTTCTGCCTCTTGCACAGCAGGAACAGAGACATCCATATATAGAAGATCTTATCCATATTATTTCAAGTGAGCCCATTCTAAATTCAAATCCTAGGTTTTCTGTGAAAAAGTTTCTCAGGCTTTTAGATTAAAAGGAAAGATTTACACTCTTATGAGCATTTTCTTAAGAACTGTTGATTTTAATTAACTGAGTAGTCTCTTTCCAACTGTGTAACATCTTTCATATGAAAAGGTATTTATTCATAGAGAAGGTGAGTTCAAAGATAGGGTTTTTTGTGAATAATCCCCAAAATCATTAAGATCATCTATCAAGACTACCAAGGTAATTATTTTCAAAAGTACTTTTATTTTTTAAAAAATGTTTTTAAATTAAAAGGTAAAGCTTGTTACTTTCCATATTTACAAATATTTTAAACACTTCTCAAATATAGTAATAAAGTATTTCATCCCCATCCCAATTAGTGAAACTAAAATAATTATCAAAAACCTCATTTAACAGATTAATGCATTGAGGCTTATAGAGGTTAAGCAATTTGAAGGCCTGTTACCTAGATCTCTGACATCTGGCACCACGTTTTTATCATTTGACAATCTCCTTAACTAATGAAGATTAACCATAATGATGGAAACAATATTTCAAAATACTTCATATAAAGTTAAGACAGAAAAATTAATAAGAAATGACATAACAATCAGCTGATTAGTTTAGTGCAAGCACTAACATGGAGAACCATTAGTGGGATCAGCTACCTGAATGAGTTAAATAATATGAGTCTCAGTGGCTTCTTTAAAAATACATTTATAAGTGATTTTCTTCAGCTTATTATATGGTTAAATGTTTCTCTGAATATGGCTTAAATATCAGTTCTTCCTATCTCCTAGGTGCATATACAGTCATAAAACTGAATATATGAAGGATCTATGTGTATCCTCAGTACTGTCTGGATATGTCCATATATACTATCTCAATCAATTCTTATAACAACCTGAGAGGTGGATATTATTATCTCATTATACAGGAGGTGAGATAGCAAGGAACAAAGGAATGTACCCTAGGTAAAAGAAGTTGCAAGTGGAAGAACGAGGATTATACCGTCTATATGACTCTAGAATCAATACAGTTTAACTACTGTGACAGTTTCAGCATTTTGCAGCATCTACAAGGGGACCAACAGAGATGGATATAGATAGGAGAGTAGTAAGCAGGGACCGAGGGAGAGGCCAAGATAAAGAGGCCCTTTAGTGAAAGCAGCAGCACATTTCTTTCAATATTTAAGAAATCCAAGATAGCATTAACCATACACACACAGACATAAACTTACCTACAAAGTAGTATTAAAATAAAAAATATTACAATATTTAATATAGTATCAAATTAGATTATTATTTCAGCATTGCTTGTTATAACAATATAGGTATGGTTTAAGGAATGGAATGAAAAAAATATTAGACCAAAAAAATATAAGACCTAACATTGACTCTGTCCTTTATTAGCTGCTTGATCTTGGGAAGGATGCTTCATCTCTCACTGCTTCCTATTTCTGGTGTCTAAACTAAGTATAAAATTAATAAAGGTACCCATCTCAAAGATATGTAGAGAGCATTAAATAAGCCATGTTTGCAAACCACTTAGAACATGATGTGAACAGCTCATATTATCATTGTTACTATAACTATTAGCGTTAGTATTGGATACTCTTACCTCACATGCAAAATGGGTGAGCAATACAAACAACACAGTTTGTTACAAGGATTAAATGAAATCACATGTACAAAACTCATATCACTATGCTGTATACATAGCAAGGAATCCTTAAAATAAATATATTAACTATGATATAAGTAATTGCTTTCAGACAAGAAATGTTATAAATGCAATGCCTTTTTTGTTTTCTTTCATTACCATCACCCATATTCTGTTATTCCTTTAGTCAATTACTATAAATAGTCTCCTATCTAGTTTCTCTGTCTCATTCTTCCCCCAAGATACACAAAGATCTCTACAATAGCAATATCCCAATATTTTTCCTTCCCAAGATTTCTCTTTATGCTTCCACTCATTTTCTCAATATCTTCCTTGTTCCTCTATTACCCACAGATGAAGGGTAAACTTAACTTTATATTCATGACTTTTACATCTATCTTCTGCCTACATTTCCAGAGTCATCTGAAAATATTTATACTTTGCACTACTTTGAAATTAAGTTACTATTCCTCAGTGAACACAGATGATATACTGCCCTCTGTGTTTACAAAATTTCTTCATAATTATACTCTTACCAGAATTTCAACTGTGAGGATGTTTTAGTACGCTTCAAGAATTCATAAGATTTATTTCCATCTAAAGAAAAACTCATAAGGACCAACAAATCAATACAATACTGATATTTATTATTTCTTATAATTGGAAAGCTTAATAAATTCAAAGTTGCATTAATAAAAATAGTTTTTTCAGGTAATGTAACTAAGAGCCACCTGAAATTCATGGAGAATGGAAACAATGTGACAGAATTTGTTCTACTGGGACTTACAGAGAATCTAAAAATGCAGAAAATCTTATCTGTTGTGTTGCTTGTCATCTACATCACCACTGTGGTAGGAAACATAGTCATTGTGGTCACCATTATTGCCAGTCCATCGTTGGGATACCCCATGTATTTTTTCCTGGCCTCTCTCTCCTTTATAGATGCTGGCTACTCCTCTGTCAATACTCCAAAGCTGATCATAGATTCACTCCATGAAAATAAGACCATCTCATTCAATGGATGTATGACCCAAGTCTTTGGGGTACATTTCTTTGGAGGTGCTGAGGTCATCTTGCTTACTGTGATGGTCTATGACCGCTATGTGGCCATATGCAAGCCCTTGCACTATAAAACCATCATGAACCAGCAGTTGTGTGGGTTGCTTGTGGGAGTGTCATGGGTGGGAGGTTTTCTTCATGCAGCCATCCAGATCCTCTTCATATTCCAATTACCTTTCTGCAGCCCTAACATCATAGATCACTTCATGTGTGATCTGAATCCTTTGCTCAATCTTGCCTGCACTGACACCCACACTCTAGGGCTTTTTGTAGCTGCTAACAGTGGGTTCCTCTGCCTATTAAACTTCACCCTCTTGCTTGTCTCCTATGTGGTCATCCTGTGCTCCCTAAGGAACCACAGCTTGGAGGGAAGGCACAAAGCCCTGTATCTCCCACATCACAGTGGTCATCTTATACTTTGTGCCTTGCATATTTGTGTACATGAGACCTGCAGCTACTCTATCCATTGATAAAGCAGTTGCTGTATTCTATACTGTAATAACTCCCTTGTTAAATCCCTTAATTTATACCTTAAGAAATGGCCAGATGAAAAATGCTGTTAGGAAACTGTGCAGTAGGAAATCTATTTCAGGTTACAAATAAATGTATCTGGAGCTCAACAAATTTCATCTAAGGAAAGGGTCAAAAAGGTATTTGGGATTATCTCCACAAGGAATGCTTACTGAAGAAAGAAAGAAAAAAAAAACAATACTAATCACTACAGTTCATACTTTCTTCATTGAAGGAAGAAAAATCAGTGCAAGAAACTGGAGAAAACCCAGCTGAGGATCATTTTTTTTTTTGGCACTTTTGGAAAATTCTGCCAAATTGAAGCAAACCTTTATTTGCTTCTTCCATGTTTATGACTTCATAGACTCTTCTTGCAATAAAAATAAAAATTAACAAAATACATTGGTATTTGAAAAAAAATCTCTATAATAATCTGAAGAGTTAGTCGCTGTTATCATTTTGTGTGTGTGTTTGGGGGGGGGGTGCTGATTGAAAGGGGACCATACAAAACTGTTGTGTTTTCTGACTGATTTCACAGCTACTCTCTTAACAGCTATGAGACACTACCAGTCAATGATGATGGAAAGGTCAAATAATTATAATAGCAATAATATAGTAAGCCAGACACTGTGCTAAGCATATTGTATATATCATTTCATTCTCTATAGATATAAATCTAATAATTTTTCAGTAATAACTGCTTATTTTCATATAAGAAAATTCATGGTTATTTGTTGCCTGCAGCAGCATGGTATCTAAATGCAATTCAGGGCTATACAAGCGATAAGCTTTTAGTCTCTGATTTGTAGGTAATAAAAATTATCCCATGTGGGCTTCAGAAACAACTTGTATTTCTCATGTAACCTGTATTAAATTATAACCCAGAAGATACAATCTAATCAAATAATATTTGAAAATTAGGCAAAAATAGGTATTTGTTAAATATGCAGGCATACTACATAAATACTTGTCAACAAGATGTAATTATTTTGACAAAGTAGCATAATAGGTGGTACACAATAATTACTGAATGAATGTAGAAGAGTATAAGTCAGACACAAACACTGGATAAATGTAAGCCAAAATAAATAATGTTGCATGCTAGTGAATTGTTGCTTACTTTGATTCAGATTCTATGGAGAAATCCCACTAGCTCTCATGGAGGAATCACAATATTATTTACTCTTGCTTAAACTTGGGAATGAGAAATAAATTAAAACAAGGATTCACAGTGAATGAGCAAATAGTTTACTTTGGTATTCTCCTTGCTGTCAGCATGGTTTCATTATTTTATTAATGTGGGTTTTTGTATATTTTATTTCTCTGTTACTCAGTTTACTTTTTGGTAACACTGCAGATTAGACGCTGCTTTGTAAAAAATGTATGGCTCAGCCTACACAAAATTAATTTTAGGTTAATTTATTCCATTACTTCCTATTTTCCTTTATTCATTAACTAACAAATGTTTTTGAGCCCAATAAACGTACAAGGTACTGTGACAATTTCTAGGTTTCAGTGACTAATAAAAAGAGACTCAGATCTTGATATACTGCAATGTTTCAGAGAAGTTATGATCCATAACCATAAGAGGGCATAAATTACAACATGCTGGGTGCTTTGTTAAAGCACATGGGAGGAAAACCCAGCACAGGCCAGGAAAGTTTCAGGAAATGTCTCCACCATGAAAGACATAAAAATGAGTCCTGAAGGATGGAAAGGATTTCATGGGTAAATAGGCATAAGAATTGGAGTGAAAGGATTCCTAGGAGTGGGAATATATTACAAACCTCATGAGGTCAAAAAGAGTATTACATAATGAGTAAATGTGAACAAATCAGTAGAGTTGTAGCTACCAATACATGCACTCTTTCCACAACTACATTTGGACCCCCATTGTATGCAAGGCACTGTGCTGGTCACTGAGAGGGTAACAGTATAAATAGCAAGATATGAGGCTGGAGGGACATGAGCATGGAAGATCAAAAACAGTTTTATAGTCCTGTTAAGGACTGATGCTAAGGACAATGAGGGAAATGCTGAGAGGTCTTTAAACTAGTGAGTGAAACAGGGAGATGTCAGTTTTATGATGATAACTCTAGCTAACTTGTGAGAACAAGACTGGAATCAGAAGAATAGTTAAGACATTATCCTAATGATTTAGATATGAAAGAATGAAAACATGAACTCTCTTGGTGCCAGTGAGGAACAGACTGTGATGGTCACTGCTGTGTCCAGCACAAATCTCCTCCACCAGATCAGGGCACCATGCCCCAGCTGCTTTTAGCCTGGATTGCTAAATTTACATGGCCCCATTTTCTCTGCATATTTGTGCCAGATGTATTGAGAGCTGCCTCACCTTGGTGGTTATTCCCATTATTCCAGGGTCCACAAGTGCTCACTGACTGAATACCACAAAGATAAAAAAGCTAGACTACTTTGTGTAAATTTAAACCAACTCTTTTATGCAATATATATTCCTATGTTCTTCTTTTTCCCTGCTGAAACTGCCTAAAATTGTTATTTAAATTTTTGGAATCATTCTACATGCAAAACATGGATGGTTAAATTATAATAGCACAACAATATGTGAATACTATATACTTTTACATGATAAAAATATATATTACATAAAATCAGAGATTAAATTGGGTAAAAAGTGTACTAATTTTTCATCTTTAAGTTTGAGAAAGTAATAAATTATGTACAAATTTTAGAAATGAAGGAAAGGAGCATAGAGGACTGACATCAGCTTGATGGTAGAGTAAGAAGCTATGAACATTCTGTTATATCTAAAGACACATTGAAAAACAAGCAATAATTGGCAAAATGAAAATTCTCAGAACTCTTGAACTCTTGAGAATATTTAAAGGGTTACACTAACAAAGCAAATTATGAATCAAGAAAAAGACAACTTTAAATGGTAGGATAACCTCAAGGCTCCCTTACTCTCCATGCCATGTGGCACCCATCCATGCTCCCAGTATGCTCCCTTTCCTGGGTTCCTGAGGATGGAGTGACCTTTATTTACATATTGGCATGAATGCATAGCCACACCACTTCATCTCTGGGCAGTGAAGGCCTAATGTAAGACACTTGTGACTCCCTCACCTGTCCCAGAAGTTACTCTCCAAATACCAGTGGGTGACAGGGTCATTAAAAATCTATGGGATAATTATTGAAACATGGCTGCATGGGGAAAGACAGGGAAAGGTGGATCATACAAAAGAACAAAATAAAGCAAAAGAAGCCATCAATGAGGAAACCTAGACATTGTACAGACCAGACAGAGAATTTAAAATAGCAGCATTAAATGTGCTCTAAGATCTAAAGCAAATATGGGCAAAGAAACAAAGGAAAGCAGGAAAATGATATATGAAGACAGTGAGAATATCAATTTAAGTGACAGTAAGCACAAAAAGGAATCAAGCAGGAATATTGGAGTGAAAAATATAGTGACTGATATAAATAATTCCTAGAGATGTTCAAAGCAGATTTATATTGGCAGGAAAAAAAAATTAGTGATCTTAAAGATAGGACTATTGAAAGTTTCCATTCTGGAAAGCATAAAGAAAAAAATAAAGGAGAAAAGGGACAGAGATGAGGGGACCTATGGGATACATCAGTACAATAATAGTGGAAGTTTAAGAAGAGAATAGAGAAAAGGGAAGAAGGAACATTTGGAATATTAGTGGCTGAAAATTCCCAAATTGATAAAAGACATTGTATTAGTTAGAGTTCTCAAGGGAAACAGAACCAAGAGACATCTATAAGTATAAGATTTTAAAAAAGTGTCTCACACAACTGTGGGGATGCTTGAGTCCAAATTCTGTAGGGCAGGATGCACAAGTCTGAATTCATTAGGGCAGAATGCATGAGTCCAAATTCCATAGGGAAGACAACAAACTGGCAAATCTGATGAATGTGTTCCATGAATTCCTCAGGAGATGCTGGCTAGCCAAAGAAGATTTGAAAGTTCTTTCCCTTTCTCCCTTAAAAATCTTCAACTGATTGGATTAAACACAGCTGATTGAATTTGAAGACACATCTTTCATTGATGTAACCAGTCACAGGTGCAGTCAATTGACTGATGATGTAATAAACCAGTCTTCTGTTTTACTAAGCAGCACAAACGTCCTTGCAGTAATGTTTAGGCCAGTGCTTGCTTGACAAGATACCTGGACACCATCACCTGACCAAGTTGACACATGAACCTAACCATCACAGTCCACCCCTTGTCAACTTGGCAGTTATACGCTTCACCTCAAATCATACTTCAATTCTAAATACAGCACAATAACAAACATAAGTTTCACCTAAAATACTCAGCTGTCCTGTGTACAAGCAGAAATGCAGTAAACCTTTCCAGAATATGGTGCAAGTCCTTGGGTAACATTGATTCTTAAACTTGATTTCCTATAACTTAAATACTGCAAAATGAACAATACAGCTTATGTCATATGATAATGGGATAATACAAAGAAGACAAAGATATTTGCTTTACAGACAAATGCAAACATACTCATAGTAAAACAATGAGGAAATACAGTCCTTGTTTCTGTAACTGGTCATATGGTTTTGGTTCAAATTTATCACTACCTTCTTCCACTACCCATTCCATGCTCCCTTTACACTCAGCAAGCACTTCAGTTGGCCATGGTTTTTTACCTGGTGGGGTGACCCAAACCTTCATTTCTAAAGTTTCTGGGCCATTGGTGGTCCTGCCTGGATTGGGTTGTTGCAGTTTTCCATTGACTTTAATCAAAGGGCATGGTAGTATTAAGAGAAACCCTAGGGGATCTCCTGTATTCTAAGAAAACTCTTCTTTACCACCATTGTGTAGCTGCAGTGCTATTTCCCCTTGAAAGCCAGGATGACTCACTCCAGCTTGTACAATTATGCCATTCCTTGCCTATTGATTCAGAGGCATGAGAAGCTCAAAGTGGCCAGGTGGCAGTCTTAACTTCCAGTTCAATGAAATTATTGTTATGTCTTCTGGTGGAAACACTCTTTCTATTGGAACTAAGACTTGTAGACCATCAGAGCTTAAGGTTGGAGGGACAGGAAGCAAAAATTTTCATAGTGGATAACTTGGAGTGATAGTGAGTGGTGTCACTCCTGTTTTCACCCCTTGATTTCTAGACAAATGAATCCTGGCTATGGGAGAAACAGCACCATAGAGTGGATGCTGATTCAGAGCATTCACTAACTTCCTGGAGAACACTGTCCCAGCCCTGCAAGTCATTGCCACCTAGTTGACATCATAATTGAGTCTTCAAAAGGCAATTCCATGGTTCTATCAGTCCAGCTGCCTCTGGATGATGGAAAACATGGTAAGGCCAGAGAATTCCATGGGCATGTGCCCATTCTCTCACTTCATTTGCTGTGAAGTGGGTTCCTTAATCAGAAGCAATGCTGTGTAGTATAGCATGATGGTGAATAAGGCATTCTGTACATTCTCAGATGGTGGTTTTGGCAGAAGCATTGTGTGCAGGGAAGGCAAACCCATATCCAGAGTATGTGTTTATTCCAGTAAGAATAAATCACTGATCCTTTCATGATGGAAGTGGTCCAATGTAATCAGCCTGTCACCAGGTAGCAGGCTGATCACCTTGGGAAATGGTACATTATTGGGGAATGTGTGTGGGTCTCTGCTGCTGGCATACTGGGTACTAAGCAGTGGCTGAGGCCAGGTTGGGCTTGGAAACTAGATGTCCTTGTAGCTGAGCCATGCATAACCTCCATCCCTACCAACATGATCACTTTGTTCATGAGCCATTGGGCAATGACAAGGGTGGCTGGGAAAGAGGTCATCTTATCCACTTGATTATTAAAATCTTTCTCTATTGAAGTCACCCTCTGGTGAACATTCACATTGGATACAAATATCTTCATGTATTTTACCAACTTAGATAAATCCATATAACTCTTCCCCTAGATTTCTTTGTTATCAATTTTCCAATCATGCCCTTCCAAGTGCTTGACTATCCAGCCAAACCATTAGCAACAACCCTTGAACCAGTATACAGACTCAACTCTGGCCAGGTCTCCTTCCAAACAAAATGAACAACTAGCTGCACTGCTCAAAGTTCTGTCAGTGGGAGGATTTCCCATAACATCTGTCTTTTAGGGACAGGCCTGAGAGGGACTGTAATGCAGCAGCTGTCCACTTTCAGGTGGTACCTGCATTCATGCAAAATCATCTATAAACCAGGCCTGAGTTTTCTCTTCCTCAGTCAATTGATTGTAAGGAACTGCCCAAGAGGCCATAGCTATAGACTGGGAAAGAGAATGTAATGTGGCAGGAGTTGGGAAACATGGGCATTTGGGCCACTTCCTCATGTAAATTACTTGTGCCTTCAGGACCCACTCAATCCCTATCTCATATATACCATTTCCATTTTATGATGGAGTGCTGCTGTGTGCACCTAATGTTATGGCTTGGTGGGTTGGACAATACCCAGCTCATGATAGGTAACAGGTTCTCACAGTAACTTGTTGGCCCATGGTTAAGTATTCTCTCTCAACTAAGATCCAACAGTAGGTCAAAAGTCGTTTCTCAAAAGGAGATTAGTTATCTGAAGGGGATTGTAAGGCTTTACTCCAAATTCCTAAGGGTCTGCATTGTGATTCTCCTGCAGGAGCCTGAGAAAGTCTCCAAAGGGCATCTTCATTTGTCACTGACAATTACAGTACCATTGGATAAGCTGTTTAATATGGTCCAAGTGGCAGAGCAGCTTGCACAGAACCTGGACCTGTCTCTTGGTCCATTCCCCACTCAAAACTAAGAGGTTTTCTGTTTACTCAGTAAATGGGCTGGAGTAGCACACCCAAAAGAGGAATGACATTGTCTCCAAAATCCAAAGAGGCCAGCTAGGCATTGTGCCTCTTTATTGGTCATAGAAGGGGCAGATGCAATACCTTAGAAAGGATATCTTGACATGCCTCCCACCACTGGACACCTAGAAATTTTACTGAGGTGGAAGTCCCCTGTATTTTTGTTGGATTTATCTCCCATCCTCTAACACACAAATGTCTTACCAACAAATCTTAAGTAGTTGTTACTTCTTGCTCACTAGGTCCAATCAACATTATATGATCAATATAATTGACCAATGTGACATCTTGTGAGAGGGAGGAATGACAGAGTTCTTCACAGACAATACTATGACATAAGACTTGAGAGTTTATATACCCCTGAGGTAGGACAGTGAAGGTATACTTCTTGCCTTTCCAGCTGAATGCAAACTGTTTCTGGTGCTCTTTGCTAATAGCTATTGAGATAAAGCATTTGCCAGATCAATAGCTGCATACCAGGTTCCAGGGGATTTGTTGATTTGCTCAAGCAATGATGCCACATCTGGAACAACAGCTGCAATTGGAATCATTACCTGGTTAAGTTTACAATAATCCACTGTTATCCTCCAAGACCCATCCATTTTTTGCACAGGCCAAATAGGAAAGTTGAATGGGGATGTGGTGGTATTCATCACTCCTGTGTCCTTCAAGTCCTTAAGGGTGGCATTAGTCTCTACAGTCCTTCCAAGAAACTGGTGTTGCTTCTGGTTTACTACTTTGCTAGACAGGGCCAGTTCTAGTGGCTTCCACTTGGTCTTTCCTATGATAATAGCCCTCACTTCATGCCAGTTGCTGAGTATGTCTTTTCCAATTATGCATTCTGGAATTGGGGAAATAACCAGAGTGGGTCCATGGACAAACTTGGCCCTCTTTGACACAGAACTGAGCTAAAACTCCATTGGTCAACAGACCTTCATAAGCCCATAATCTGACTGGTGGACCACAGTGATATTTTGGGTCTCCTGTAGTTAATGTCACTTGTGAGTCAGTGTCTAATTATCCCCCAAATATCTGATGATTTCCTTTTCCAGAATGAAGAGTTACCCTGGTAAAAGGCCAAAGGTCCCCTTGGGGAAGGCTGGGAGGAAGATTAACAGTATACATTTTGGGCAGTTTATCAGTGTCCTTCCCCAAGTTTACCTGGCCTCCTCATTCAAAGGGCTCAGGATCTGTAAACTACCTGAAGTCTGGGAATTGATTAATGTGCTATGGCTCTCTGTTTTGTAGTTCAAGTTAGATTTTTGTTCACTTGACCTGAATTCTTCTGCCTATACACTTCAAACAAGAATTTAGTAGACTATCCATCTATTTTACTTCTAGATACTCCATGATCTACTAGCTGATATCATGAGTCAGATTACTTTGCTTCTTTGAGACTGTTTTCCACATGGTAGCCACACCCACCTTGTTTTTGGTGATTAACTGTTGCCAGGTGGCTTCTGCCAACTCAGAATCTGATTATCCCCCTTTGTGCTTAAGGATTTCAGCTCAGTGACAGCAGTTCCCACAGTAATATCTGACCTACAGAGAAGGGTGACTACAGAGTACTTTAGGGATAATAGAGGTAGTCTCACAAATTTCTTCTTCACAGTCCTGGTAAAAGGTGTGTTCTCTGGACATTCCAGGGGTGTGTGAACAGGTCTTCCATGATAAATCCACCCTAACATTCCAATCTCTCTAAGCGTTTGCATCCCCACCTCTACATTATAACAGAGCATTTCTGGCATTTTGACCTCAGGTAATGTCAGCCACTTTTTGATCCATATTTAATCCAATCACCCACACAAACTGTTAATGCCCTTTCTAACCCCTCAGGCTAAACCACTGAATGCAGAATCTCTGCTTAGTGGACCCATATCAATAAATGCAGCCTGATCCAACCTTATATTCCTTCCACTATTATCCCACACCCTTAATATCCATTCCCACACATATTCCCCTTATTTCTGTCTATATAAATTGGAAAACTCATGCAGTTCTTTTGGGGTATAACACACTTCCTTACTGGTCACACTTTGTACCTCACACTTCAGGGTCTGTTGGGACTTTAGTTATAAGTTTGGTGTTGGGGGCAGGTCATGACAAGAATTAGGAGTATCTACCAATCCAATTGCCTCAGGATATTCCATTGAAGTTTCTTCTTGTAAAATAGGATTAATCTTTCCAAACAGAAGACTGAGGGCTTCTTCTTCCAGGGTGATTCCAGGTTTAGCATGCCTTGAAGTGTTAATCTCTTTAGGTGGAGGTTGGATGGAAGGCTTCTCAGGGCATACTGGAAGTCAGGAAACCTTTTCCTTAAAGAAGGCTGGAGTTTGGGTAGCTGTCTACTCAGGGCCGACTGGAGGTGGGGTCTCTTTCCTCAGGGCAGACCACTACAGGCATATCTAGCAAAGACTAAGCTGAATCCAGGTTTCCAATGTCCTCATTGCCATTATTGTCAATCCATATGTCCCCATCACATATTTCAGGAACCCATTCTCTTCCAATCAATGCCTTGACTTTAACAGCAGACACCCTGCAAAGTTGAGATTTTAGTTTACATTTAAACCTGTCACTCACAGAATGAGAGTCTGAATCTGGTTTTCAGATATCTCAATTCTGTGGCCACAGGAAATAAGATTTGCTTTCAAGGCACACATAGAAAAGTTTACATATGTAATATGGCATTTAAGTTTCAAATTTGAAGACTTTAGCTCATCACTTTCTCTTACAACTTTATCCAGCATACCCAAGAAAAACCAGCCAACATCATTATACCTCTTAACTCCACAAAACCCTATTATGGTGTCATAAACACTGTCACCCAGAGCCTTATTTCACACAACAGTATGACTAGAAGAATCAAATGGTGATATTTTGCATCTCTCCATTGTCAACTCATGACATGGACTGTCAGTGCCATCTTAGTTATTGGAAATGGAATCATTAGTGCCTTTGAATCTAATGAGAGTAGAAAATCAAATGTAAAAACCCATTTTAAGACTCTGTTTCTCAAGAACCACTCCCAGTACCAAGTTGTATTAGGTAGTGCTCTCTAGGGAAACAGAACCAACAAGAGATATTTGTAAATACAAGATTTTATAAAAGTGTCTCTTACAACTGTGGGGATGCATCTGTCCAAATTCCACAGGGCAGACAGAGAACTTGCAACTCTGATGAATTTGTTGAACTCCTCAGGAGATGCTGGCTAGCTGAAGAAGAAGTGAATGTTCTCTCTCTTTCTCCCTTAAAAGTCTTCAACTGATTGGATTAAATCTAGCTGATTGACTTTGAAGACATGCCTTTCATTGATTTAATCAGTCATAGGTGCAGTCAATTGACTAATGATTTCATAAACCAGACTCCTGATTTATTAGCTAGCCACAAATGTCCTTGCAGTAATGGTTTGCCAGTGCTTACTTGATCAGACACCTGGACACCATCACCTGGCCAAATTGACACATGAACATAACCATCACAGATGTGAAAATATATATCCAAGATACTCAACAAATCTAAATATTTAAACTCAAAGAGACCAACTCCATGGCAACTAATAATGAAATAGTTGTCAACAAAAGATAGAAAGAGAATACTGAATGGAGCAAAAGAGAAGCAACAAGTCATGTACCAGGGATCTGTAATAAGATTGTCACTTTCTCAACATATGCAATGGAAGTAGGAAAACACTGGGTTATATATTTGAAGTGCTGAAAGAAAAATTACCAATCAATAATTGCTAAATGGATTTACTCAGAGGCAAGGGAAAGTTGATTATAGGGGAATGAAGCAGCATTAAAAAAAATCACATATAGGAAGGGCAACCATATGGGTAAATATACATACCAGTGATATTGCATTGTATTTTTGGGTATGTATATCCACTTTTTAAATTCTTGCAGGTTCTAAACTGCAAATGTATAAGAAGAAATGCTAAATATATGGATATGGACATGCTATATATATATGCCAGTTTGTATATATTATGTTCCCCAGAAATAGCCATATTCTTTAATGCAATCTTGTGGGGGCAGATATATTAATTTTTCTGATTAGGTTGTGATCTTTTGATTGAGTTTCCATGAAGATGTGATTCAATCAACTGAGGGCTACAACTTTGATTAAATTATCTCCATGCTTATATGGGCCCTGCCTATTCAGGGTGGGTCTTATTTAAATCACTGGAGTTCTATAAGAGAGGGACATTTTGATGAGCAGCTGAGAGACACATTTTGGAGAAGGCTGTTGAAAGCTGATGCTGGGAGATATGGACAGAAGGCTGTTTGGAGATGCTAAGCTAAGAGATGTTAGTCCAGAGTTTTCTCTGGCAAAATTAAGAGAGGACCCCCAGATGGTTAGATGTACAGGAGCTGAAAAGGCTAAGAGAGACAAGCCCAGAGACATTTTGGAAAAAGCCATTTTGAAATGCAACCCAGGAATATCAGATGCCAGTCACATGCCTTCTGAGCTGACAGCGGTATTCTGGATGCCATCAGCCATTCTTCAGTGAAGGTATCTTCTGGTTGATAGCTTAGTTTGGACATTTTTTGTGGCCTACAGACTGTAAATTTGTAACCAAATAAACCCCCTTCAAAAACCCTTCCATTTCTGGTATTTTGCATAATGGCAGCATTAGCAAACTGGAAAAGATTTTGGGACCATCTGTGCATCCATCACCACAATTTTTTTTTCAATTTTTAGAACAGTTGCATTACTCCAGAAAAGAAATAAAGACCAAAAAGGAAACTCAAATCCTCCGATACCCCTAACCACCCCCCCCTCCAATAGTGATTCATAGTTTTGGTGTAGTATATGTGTTACTGTTGATGAAAGAATGGTAAAATACTACTAATGGTACTATATACTTTGTAACAGGTATATTTTTTCTATATGTCCCTCTATTATTAACTTCTAGTTGTAGTGTCATATATTTGTTCTAGTTCATGAGAGAGATTTCTAATATTTGTACAATCATGGACATTGTCCACTGCAAGATTCACTATTTTATGCATTCCCATCTTTTAACCTCCAACTTTCCTTCTGGTGACATATGTGACTCTGAGCTTACCATTTCTACTACATACAAAGACCATTCAGCACTGTTCTCACAATGTTCTACCATCACCTCTGTCCATTTCCAAACATTTATTTCACTCTAGTTGAACATTCTGCTTATGATAAGCAACCATTTCCCATTCTTTAGCTTCATTCTATACCTGGTAACTTACATTTCATGTCTATGATTTTACATATTAAAATTAGTTTATATCAGTGAGACCCTGCAATATTTTTCCTTATGTGTTTGTCTTATTTCACCAATATAGTGCACTCAAGATTTCTCATCAACCCATTTATTTAAGATAGCTTTTTTTACACACCATATATTCTATCCTAAGTAAACAATTGCTGGTTCCCTGTATAGTCATGTATTTATGTATTCAGCACCATCACCACTGTCTATATAAGGGTATCTCCATTTCTTCCACAAAGAAGGAGAAAGAGACAAAGAAGGTAGAGGGACAAAAGACAAAGAAAAAAAGAAATAGAGAGAAAAAAACTCAGCTAGAAAGCAATAAAAGGAAAGATAGCATTAAATGAAAGTAGAATAAAGAGTCAGACAATATCACCAATACCAGCAGTCTCATACCCTTCCCCTCCCCCTCCCCCCACAGGTATTTAGCTTTGGTATATTGCCTTTGCTATGTTAAAGAAAACATAATACAATGTTTCTCTTAACTATAGTCTATAGTTTGCATCAATTGTATTTTCCCCCAATCCTACCCTATTTTTAACACCATGCAATGTTAACATTCATTTGTTCTACCTCATGTAAAAACATACTCATACCTTTTATCACAATTATTGAACACCCTAGGTTTCTCTGAGTTATACAGTCTCTTTATCTTTCATCTTTCATTCTGGTTTCCCACACGGTCCTAGCCTTCCTCTTTCAACCAAGCTCACAGTCATGTTTGTTCAGTGTACTTACATTTCTGTGCTACTATTTCCCAAATTTGTTTTCCAAATAACTCACTCCTGTCTTTTCCTTTCTGACTGCAGTTCCTCCTTTAGTGTTTCCTGTAGAGCAGGTATCTTGTTCACAAACTCTGTCATTGTCTGCTTGTCAGAGAATATTTTAAGTTCTCCCTCATATTTGAAGGACAATTTTGGCAGATATAGGATTCTTGGTTGGTGGTTTTTCTCTTTCAGTATCTTAAATATATCACCCCACTTCCTTCTTGCCTCCATTGTTTCTATTGAAAAATCCTCACATAGTGTTATCAGTCTTCCTGTGTATGTGATGGATAGCTTTTCTTTTGCTGTTTTCAGGATTCTCTCTGTATCCTTGACATTTGATAATCAGATTATTTAGTGTCTTGGCATAGGCCTATTTAGATCTATTCTGTTTGGGGTACATTGTGCTTCTTGGAGCTGTAATTTTATGTCTTTCATATGAGATGGGAACTTTTCATTGATTATTTCCTCTTTTATTGCTTCTGCCCTTTTTCCCTTCTCTTCTCTGTCTGGGGCACCAATGACACATACATTCCTGCATTTCATTTTTCTGTTAAGTTCCCAGAGATGTTGCTCATATTTTTCCATTCTTTTCTTTTCTGTTCTTTTGTGTGTACACTTTCAGGAGCCTTGTTCTTCAGTTCCTGAGTGCTTTCTCCTGCCTCTTTAGATCTGCTGTTGTATGTTTCCATTGTTTCTTTCATCTCTTGTGTTGTGCCTTTCATTTTCATAGATTCTGACAGTTTTTTTTTTAACTTTTGATTTCTACCTTATGTATACAGTGTTTTCATTATACATTTCACCTCTTTTGCCATATCTTCCTTAAACTTTTTATTTTATTTAGTATTAGTGTTTTAAATTCTTTATCTCAGTTGAAGTGTAAGTCTGTTCCTTTGACTTGGCCATAGCTTTGTTTTTCTTAGTGTAGGTTGTAGTTTTCTGTTGTCTAGGCATCTGGTTTCCTTCACTACCCCAATCAGGTATTCCCAGACCACAATGGGTTCAGGTCTTCAAAGGAGGGAATAGTATCCTGTTTCCCTAAGGGTGTCTTGGAAGATTGGTACATCCAATGAGGCCTAAAATCACTGTGATTTTCCACCTTGCAGTTGGTGCCTGTCAGCCTGTAGCTCCAGACTGGTGTAAGGAGGTGCAGCTAGTGGCTGTTTTCCCCCAGACTCTGGGGTCTGGTTCTGAATGGAAAGCAGGTAATAGAGCTTGGCAACACCTTCTTCCTCTTAGGGAAGATACACCGCCTAGGAAGAAGTCATTTAAATCTGAATAGTCTCTCTGCCTGTGCTATCTCCACCCTTGTCTGGGTCAGAGAGCTGGGATCTGAAAATGGCTTTTTTCCACTGAGCTGGAAAAGGTACAGAAAGCCCCTTTCAGGGCCAGCCTGTGTTCATCCTCTAGCTCAAGGTCAGTCATCAGCAAAAGCTTTTGTCTGCTTGTTGGTGATTCATGTCTTGTATTGAGCAGTCCACATTTGACAACTGAAACCCTAGTTGGAGTTCAGCTGAGCCATATTCATTCTCTTGGAGAGTGCTGCTCTCTAGCACTGTGAGGCTTTGCACTTTGGGCTGTGGTTGAAGGGGGCTTCCAGCTTGGATCTGCAGTTTTTACTTACAGGTTTCATGCTGCAATCTCAGGCATTCCTCCCAATTCAGATTGGTGTATGATGAGTGGACAGTCACATTTGTACCCCCACAGTTATTCCAGGTTATTTACTTGTTGTCTCTGGTTGTTTATTATTAGTTGTCCAGGAGGACAAACTAGCTTCCACTCTTCTCTATGCTGCCATCTTCTTCCATCAGTTGACAGATTTTTGATAAGCCCCCAAAATCCACTGAACTGGGACATAACATCCTCTACAACAAATGGTGCTGGGACAACTGGGTATCTATATACAAAATATTGAAAAAGAACCCATACCTTATACCCTATACAAAAATTAGCTCAACATGTATCAAAGATCTCAATATAAGAGACAGTGTTGTAAAACTTCTAGAAGATAATGTAGGGAAACATCTTCAAGACCTAGTATTAGGAGGCTGCTTCTTAGACCTGACACCTAAAGCACAAGCATGAAAGGAGATAAACAGGAACTACTTAGAATTAAAACTTCTGAACCTCAAAGGAATTAGTGAAAAAAGTAAAGAAGCAGCCAACTCAATGGGAGAAAATATTTGGAAACCATGTATCTGATAGGAGACTGATATATTGTATATATAAAGAAATCTTACAACTTAACAACAATAGTACCAACAGTCCAATTATAAAATAGGCAAAAGATATGAAAAGACATTTCTCCAAAGAGGAAATATAAATTGCTTAAAAAAAACACATTAAAAAATGTTCATCTTTGCTATCAGTTAGGGAGATGCAAATCAGGTATCATCTTACAACACTAACAATAGCTGCCATTAAACAAACAGGGAACTACAAATGCTGGAAAGGATGTGCAGAAACTGGAAATTTTATCACTGCTGGTGGGATTGTATAATGGTTTAGGCACTCTGGGAGACAGTTTGGCAGTTCCTCAGAAAACTAGATATTAAGTTACCCTATGAACAAGCAATTTCACTTCTTGGTATTTACTCAGAGGATCTGAAAGCAGTGAGACAACCAGATATTTGTACACCAATGTTCATAGCAGCATTGTTCATAATTGCTAAGAGAAGGAAACAACCTAAATTCCCTTTGTTAGATGAACGGTTAAAAAAATGTGATATATACACATGATGGAATACTACACAGCAGTAAGAAGGAATGAGGTCATGACAACATGGATGAATCCTGAAGACATAATGCTGAGTAAAATAAGCCAGACACAAAAGGAGAGATATTGTATGTTACCACTAATGTGAACTCTGTGGAAAATGTATAATAAGTGTCTTATATTGTAGAATATAGGGAATCTAGAGATCAACAGCAGCTAGGGAAAGGGAACAATAATCTAATAAGAATAGACAAGATATTGAGTGTTATATTAATGATATGGGAACACTCAAGTGTGATTACAGTTCATTTATTTTCTTTTGGTATGTTTGCAGTATACTGGAAGGAATGAAATTATCTCAGGATGTTGGTTTTTCCTGTCACTTTGCTTTATTTTGTTTGGAAATGATTTTTTTTAATCTGATAAAGTATTTTTTTTTTTTTGAAAAGAAAAGAAAATAGAGAAAAATATTCCTTTTGAATAAAATTACAGAAACCCTCAACAAAATACTGGGAAGCCAAGCATCATATTTAAGCATTATATACCATGACCAAGTGGGATTTATCACAAGAATGAAAGAATGGTTGAAATTTGAAAATCAGTCAGTGTAATTAGTAAACCACATTAATTGAATGTAGGAAAAGTAACTGCATGATCAGTTCAATTTATTAGGAAAAGGATTTGTCAAAATCAAAACACTTTCATGATTAAAAAGAGAAAAAATAATCCCAAGAAACTAATAAAGAGGGGAACTACAAGCTGATAAAAGGAATCTATGAAAAACTCACAGCTAGCAACATGCTTGATGGTGAAAGACTGAACACTTTACTCATAAAATCAGGAACAATATAAGATATATGTTCTCACCATTATTATTCAGCATTGTACTGGAAAGGCTAACCAAAGACATTAGAAAAAGAAAATAAAGGCACCCAAATTAGGAAAGGAAGCAATAGTATATCTCTATGCATAGAAGATATCATCATACATACATATATATATATATATATATATATAATATATTAAGAAATCTATACATGCACACAAACTATAAGAAATAATAAGCAAGTTTAGAAATGTTACAGGATATAAGACCAACATACAAATATCAGTTGTATTTCTATAATTATCAATGAGCAAACTAAAAATGAAAATAAGAAAATAATTCCATTTACAAGACCATGAAAAAAGATTAAAATTCTTAGGAATAAATGTATCCAATGAGGTGCACTGCTTGTATACTGAAATCTACAAAACATTACTGGTAAATACTAAACAGGATATAAATGAACAATAACATGTCCTGTGATCATGCATCAGAAGACAACATAATTAAAATGACAATATCCTCTAAAGTGATATGTAAATTCAATGCAATCCCTATCAAGATCCCACTGCTGTATTTGAAGAGATGGAAAAGCTGATCTTCTAATACATACGGAATTTAGGTAATTTTGAATATGCATAATAATCTTGAAAAAGAAGAACAAAGTTGGAGGAGTCATTCCACCTGATCTCAAAACTTACTACAAATCTAAGATATGAAAGTAATGTGGTGCTGGCACAAATACAGAGAAATACCTTGTCGGAATAGAAATGACATTATAGAAATAAACCCATATATGTATTGTCCTGGTATTTACATGGGTAGCAATTCAATAGGTAATAAATAATCTCCTCAACTAATACTTCTGGGACAACTGGATATCCACTACAAGAAAAACATGGAAAGCTACCTTGACCCATACAAAAAATTAATAAAATATAGGTCAACATAAATATAAGAACTAAAACCATAAGACATCTTGAAGAAAACACAGGGAAAATTTTCAGTACCTTGCATTTGGCAACAGATTATAAAATTTGACACCAAAAGCACAGGTAACAAAAGACAAAGTGGTAAGAAAAAATGAACACCAATGCTACACAAACTATTTCAGAAAATAGAGGAGGGGCATTACAGAACTCATTTTATGAGATCAGACTTACTTAAATATTAAATCCCATTGAAGAAATAGAAAGAAAGAAAAAGAAAGATCAATTATGAAAATATACACAAAGATATTCAACAAAATATTAGGTAATGAAATCCAACAACATATATATATATTTTGAAAATTCATCCTTAAAACTTTTATTCCACTTGCATCAACTTCCATATATGTGTAACAATTGTGCTTGCATTATTCATGAAAATTTCATAAGATGATAAACAAAAGTAGCCATCATCAAGCTATTCCCGTTAACTATTTTTATAACACATGTATGTTAGGTAAGTATCAAAAAAATCACAAAAGTGAAAAAAAACTAAAAAAAGTTAAAGGATTTTTTTTTTGTTGCTGTTTTACTGATGGGCCTGATATACATGAAGTAATGGATACCAAGCAACTTATTTTTACCGAATCTTTACTGTACATTTGTTCTTAGGTTGCCTCAAATATTTAAATACAAATAAAATGAGTGCAGCAAAATTAATGAAGGCAAACAGCAGATACCTTTATAAATAATGGAATGTTAACTATTTTTGTCCTTCACCAAAGTAAACTGGGTCACAGCTTTGTCTAAAAGAACATGTCTGCTGCTGTAATCAAAGGTGTGCACATTGAGATTGCATATTACATAGATACCCATGGTTCAACATGTAATATCCATGACATACCTATTTTAACCAAAGCCTTGAAAGTGCTCCAAACTTTTAAGTACCTATAATAACTACACTTGGGATTGGAAACAATTATTCCTTTTATTCCCCACCAGGACAAATCAATATGTAGACAGTTTTCTTTGCTTAGACATAGAAACAGTTTTAACATTGGCCCTTGTGAAGTCACAATGTAACAAGAATATTATGCCAAATATTTATAACTTGTATAAAAATTCAGCATCCCCATATTGTCCTCCTCAAGATGAAAACAGAAAACTCTCTAAATGCTAATTGGCTGTACTCTCTTAATATTAAACATAAAAAACAGATGGAAGTACAGAAATTTATGTAGCTCATAAAAAAATCATAAGAAACTATTTGTAAATCATAAACAAATACTATTTACCATAAATTATAAACAAAAAATCTATTTATGGGACAGCACAGATGACAGTCTACTGTGTAAATTTTAGGACGAGGAAGACCAAAGTTGGAAGGCTGGTTAATTTTTCCCTCCTTCCTCTGTTTCAGCTTCATCTCCTTGGGTATCTGATATCCACAATATCAAATTGTCTCTCAGTAAATACATGATTAGCATGCTATCTTTGTATGACTCTTGACTTAATGTATCAAGTTCAGCAATGGCTTCATCAAAAGCTGTCTTTGCAAGAGAGCAGGCTTTCTCCAGGGAGAAATAGAACACAGAAAAGTTAAAGCTAGACCCAATCTGATGGTATGCATAGGTTGAATGTCCTTTTCGATGATTTCCAACGCTTCTTAGTATATTTGTTGTGACTGATCTACAATCCTTTTCTGGGCATACCAGTAGCACCTTCCATCAAGCAACAGTTGTAGTTTCCTTTCATTTTCGAACAGAAAACTTTCCTTTCTGCTATGAGGCATTGGGGATCAAGAACTTTTCCAAAACAGATAGCATATTACTGCAGATATTTCTTAGCTCATTCTCAAATTTCTCTCTGCATCCTCAACCTGTTTTTTTTTTTCCTCAGCACCTTCTGTGTTTTGCCCAATATTTCAGATGAACTTCCAAGATGACCTACAAGCTCCTACAACATTTTATAAGCAATTGAGAGAAGACTCCTCTCTTCCTTGAATAATTCAAGTCCTTGCTCAATTACAGACTTTTTGTTTCAAAAAGGGAGAATCTTTTAATAATTTTACACAAAGTCAAATTGTATAAACTTAGTATATTTCAGAAAATATTGCTTTAAACACTTACACCATGATCAAAATTCCTTTAGTAGCTTTTAATCAAAATGAAATATGCTGTTGTGTAAAATGTATAGTAGTACTTTTCAGTTATAACAAAAGTATCTTTTTCATAGCTACCATACTAACATCACTACTGAAATTTCATTTTGCAGTTCAACCTCACTTTATATATATACACAACATGAAACCAGTTACCAACAACATCCTTTTAATCTTTTGACAAAATAACCTCTGCTTCTGTTTAAATCTCCTATAAATTTTTTGCAGTGGTATAGCACATAGAACAATTACAGTCCCTGTGCATGGCTGTAAAAACAAAATCAAACTTTATTATAGCAATAATACAAATAGTGTAATTAAAAAAAAAAAAAATCAGACCGCAGTTACCCTATTGCAAAAAACAGGGACTGCTAGACTCAATCTTAGAATGAATGGTAAATACAAATACACTAATCCCCCCAAAACCCTTAAACAGTAAATGCACAAATAACTCTGCTAAAATAAACACACTGATGGTTTACTATATTAAACACATCAGACATACAATGTCCTCTTGGCACATCTAAGAAGTTTCACTTAGAAACCTGATTTATAAAAAAATCAGCCATCAAACTTTAAAATTATTTGAAAATAAATCAAACAATAGATGCCAGTATTTGGATTGCATAATTGATTAGCCAGTTTTTAAAACTGAGTGTTTCTTCCCAATATTCACCAATTAAGTGTTCTTACTTTCAATCTATCTGTTCAACTAAGATATCTGGTATTCAGGAATACTTAAGTAATCTTGACAGCTTAAGAATGCAGCATTTAGAGTGCTTAAAATTGTGCATTCATGGTCACCTGCAAAAAAAAAAAAAAAAGCACCAAACCAAACCTTCCATGTTTGTCACAAGGACAAGACCTTATAAAGCTACTTCTTTTAACCAAGATCTTCTTGTCCAATCTCAAAATTATTTTGCACAGAGCAGCAGAAAAAATTTAAATGCCTAAAAGAACAAGAGAACTTAAGGGAAAAAAGATACATATGCCATTTGAAAATTCTCAACCCTTGTAAAATCCAAGAATCATTTCCTTTCCTTTTAAGCCAAGAGTATCTGCAGCTAGTTCAATCACAAAAAGGCTTGATACAGATGTGTTTCCTTGCTCTGAAGATACATTCTAGTGTTCTACTAAAAGAATATAGTCTGCTGACTTCATTATGCTATGTAGTGGTACTGATTCAGATTGCCTTTATCTCTCTCCATATAATCTCTGTCTATAAGAGATTCAATTCTCTTTTTTAATTCTCCAGGCTTTACTGGAAGTTTCAGCTGATTATATCATTCAGTGACTAGAAGATTATGGCCAAGAGACTTTCTCATTTTCATTGTTCTTACTAGAGCAGCATCCATCTGATATTGTCCATCCTGAAACACTTTCAGTGGTGCTAACTTGTTTGCCAACATTTTCTTTCATCTGAATTTGATGGATCTTTATTCTAAACAACTTGTGCTTGAACTCTCCATTAAAAATGAATTTATCTCCATCTTCAAACATCCTTTCCTTTTGGACTTTTAATCAGCACACGTGCTTTATCACAAGCCAGTGACTGTAATGTTCTTCCCAATTCACTATCCTTTATACCAGTAGCCATTTTTATTTCTTCAAAACTGAATTCATCTCCTTCCTTAAACATGAGAAGCATTAATGTTTGGAAAAGAGACACCTGGAACTTCTTCTTTTCTTCCTTAAACTCGGCTTTTAAAACAGCATGTCCCAAAGTAGTTTGCCACTGAAGTTTTCAACCACTGTGCTTTCTGAGATAAAATGTTTCAAATACTTCCTGAAGTTTAATCATTTCTGGAGTTAAAAATACTTCCATAGCTGTGTAGGTTGGCCAGTATCCCATTGTCAGCATATTTACTGTTAGGTCTATAAATCCTGAATAACTTTGATTCCGCATATACTGCTTAAAATGAACTATGAAGTCTTTTAAAAGTTCCATGTCTTTGAACATGTCTTCCAGTTTGCTGGTGAAAAATCACCATATTCATGTTTTAGTTTTGACAACACAGATTTTTCAGCATCTACTAAGGCACTTTTTCCAACAAGCAGTCTTTTTGCCAAGTCTTTTTAATAAAATGCTTCAAAAACATCTTTAACATGAATAAACCTTAATATTTTCATGATTTTGTCAAGGATTCTCTCTAGTTGCTCATCTGTTGCTTCTTTATTACCTGCTCTTAACTTTGAATCAACATGCATTGCAGTCAATTCTGCAGGCTTATTTTGTCTCTTGTTGATAAATGTTTCAAAGGATTCCTTCATCAAGTTGATAAGTTTTCATTTTTCTGAAAGCACACTTCTATGATGTGGCCCACTTTATCTTTAAAATCTAGTAGGTCTTGCACCATATCTTTGTCTTTTTCAGGACTGATAATGCTTGTCATTCCAAAAGTCTTGATGTATTCACTCCAGTGCTGCAGTACATCTGCTGGCCACCTTTTACTCAAATGAACAACTGGTACATCTGTGTGAGATCAGGTACACTATTCTCAAGTAAGTAATCAAGCCCTTTCTGCAGAATTGCTGTTAAATGTTCTCCTTATAGCTGTTTTTCCATGCAGGCAATCAGTAATTTCTGTGTACTGTGGTCTAAATATGTGATTACTTGGTCTCCTTCTTCAAAACATTTACTTGCATAGATAAGATATTCTGGAACCTCTCTTTCTTGCATTAATCTTTGGCTTTCTACAGCATATAAACAAGCAGTCTCTTCCAAAAATTTCAGCCCAAATGAATCTTTATATACCCAAAGACCAGGGAGCATACTCAGTGGACTTCATAATAAGCTTCTGTCCACAGCTTCACCATTTCTCTCTCCTTCAATTAATATAAGAATTCCATCAATAGTTTTACTCTGAACCATTTTATCACTAACAATATGGTTTCTAATTAGTTCTAATTCTGCATCCCATATAGAAGGAAGGATGGAATTTTGAAGTACATATGTGCAATCCAAAAACAAGAAAATACTTCTACTCATGATCTTTTGTCTGCAATGATCTTGCCAGCATGTGTTAATCTTCTTTAAAAATAAAACACTATCCAGTGAGTCTTCTCTAAACTGAAGGATTTGTGCTTGGACATGATCTTCACAAACCTGATGTAGCTGTTTGTAGAGTGTTGGGGAAACTGTGAGAATAAAGATTTTCAACAGCCTGGTAGAGCTCTTCCAGGTTGTATTTAATGGAGGTACTACTTTGTATGGTTTCACTGCCTCATGAAGCTTCTGCCATGTACCTTGAGTGTAATTATCAGGCAATTTAAGTCTGTCTCAGAAATTTTTGATCACTTATTTCTTTGAGCTGCTGCCACCTCAAGGTTTCATGGAGACTGCAGTGGCTGCTGTGAGGTCAACAGGTTTCCTGAGGCCATTTGTGTGTCCAGTGAGAGCCAAAAAGTTCCCCTTCTCTGTGGTCTCAATTACAGATGTTTTGCAGGCTGCCATGTCATCTGACCTCTCAGCCTGCCCCCAGTTTGTCCTGCATCAGTTCATTTTTATCCACGATGGATGTTCTTTGTCCAGAGTAGGTGGAAGTAGACAAACTGGGCTCAGCAGTCTCTGTGCAGAGGCAGCAACAAGACTGAGATTCTGTCCCTACAATATACTCTTAAAAATAATAATACCTCTGGGTTTATTCCAGGAATAAAAGGTTGATTTATTAATCAAACACCAGTCAATGTAATACACTAAATTAACAGAGTAAAGGAGAAGAAGCACAAGACAATTCAAGAGACACTTAGAATTTTTTAATAAAATTCACTGCAGAAATATGTTTTTTTAAAGGCTAGCAAATGAGGAATAGAAAGGAACACACTCACCTGATGACAATCATCTATTTAAAACTTAACTAAAATCACATTTAATGGTGAATACTTGCAAGATTGAAAATAGGATAAGAATGTCTATTCTCAACATTTCTATTCAGCATTGAAGCAGAGGTTCTGGCCATTATAATAAGGTAAAAAAGAGAAATAAATGACATAGCCTTTGGAAAGTAAGAACCAAAATCATAAAAGTATATTTGCAGATAGCATAATTATGTAGTTAGAAAATATTGAGTGTTTTACAAAATAGTAAGAGAATTTAGCAAGGTCACAGCATACAAGCCAAGGTATTAAAATCGGTTACATTTATACAAGCAAAAACTATTAAAAATGAAATTAGAAGCAAAATACTATGTGCAATACCATGAAAAAACATAATTGTTAGAAGTTAATTTTTAAAATATATCCAAAACCTGTATATGAAAACTAGAAAACACTTCTGAGAGAAATTAAAGTTATAAATAAATGGAGAGATAAACAAAAATAGATGGATTAGAAGATCCAGTGTTCTTACCACACCAATTTTATAGATTCAATGCAATTCCATTTAAAAATCAGTATAATTTTCAGAGAAAATCATAAGCTTATTCTGAAATTTATGCAGAAATTTAAAAGAACCTAGAATAGCAAATCACTTTCCAAACAACCACATAGAAGATTTGCTGTACCTAATTACAAGACTTTCTGTAAAGTTCCAATAATAAAGACTGTCATTGGCATAAGAATAATAATATAGTTTGATGGTATAGAATGAAAACTCCATAAATAGACTCAAATGCATCAATTGATTTTACAAATATGTCAAAATAATTCAAGAGAGAAAGAAAGGACTTTGAACAAATTTTGCTAGAATAACTGCCTATTCATATGGGAAAAAAATGAAATTTAACATTATTTCACACCATACATAAGTATTCAATCAAAGTGGGCCAATCAGAGACTTTCATGTTAAAGCTAAATCTATAAAAATTCTAGAAGAAATTGGAGTAGACCAATATTTCTTAAATATGATACAATAAGAATGAAGCTTAAGAAACAGATAAAATTTGGACATTGACAAATGTTTTTAACTTCTACTCATCAGAAGACACTTTTGGAAAATGAAAAGTCAAGCCATAGACTTATGAAAACTATATCAACATCATATGTATGACAAAGAACACTTAAAACTCAGTAAGAAGGTTAACACAACCCCTATTTTTAAAACATGCAAAGGGCTTGAACAGAAACTTCACAAATGAAGATATACAAATGACCAAAACTATGACAAAAAAAAATCAGCATCATTAGTCTGCAGAGAAGTACAAATTGAAACCACGATATTTAACCACTACGTAACCCCTAAAGTGATCAAAAGGAAAGAAGTAAAAATCTAAGTGACAAGGATGTAGAACAACTGGCACTCTAGTTTTGGGGCTCACATTCATCTCTGTATTTTTAATACTGCCTAACATTCTATAACTACCTTATGAACATCAAAGCTAACTTTAATCTGTAGCCCTCTGGGGTTTCTGTCTGCTACAAAAGCCCACTGGGAAAATGTGAAAAACCATGTAAGGAATCACATGCTTTAAAGTAGCTGCCATTGTTTTTATGCTTACACTGCTCCTTCTCTCAAGTAATCAATAGTGGGTTTCCAGAAAATCTTTAAGACTGATAAGAAAAGAGACACTCCCTCTGTTTTATATATCAACAGGAAAATGTCTTCAAAACTTCCCACTTAGGAATTACATCACCGTGATAATCAAATGAAATTCAGCTTTCTCAACAACAGAAGTTCACACAGAGAATGAAGGCTCTTACTTGGTTAACTTTGCAAAAGTAAGGAACACAATTCTCTGATTAATCAATTGGTGTTTCTCAAATTTGACTCTCCAGAACACTTGTTTCTAAGACAAAGCATTTCCATCAAAGGAGATAATTAATTCCTGAGAGAGCAAACAGCAGCTACAAGACCAGGTCCCTGATGCTTTTTGGATACCTCTTTAAATATCTATACAATGCAAGGTGAAAATGTTTTACTGTCGCTCACATCTCCAGAGCAAGATTCATCAAGGGTGGAGGGACCCATGTAAATGTGTTTCCTCCACATTTTCTGCTGCTTGCCCTGCAGGAATAGAGCCATCCATATGTAGATCAATTCTCCATATTATTTCAAGTGAGTCAATTTTAAAACAAATCCCTGGTTTTCTTGGAAAAGATTTTGAGTTGTAGACTAAGAGAAAATAGACTCTTAAGAACACTTTCTTAACAACTGTTGATTTGAATTAACTAAACAGTCTCTCTCTTAGTGTGTGGTATCTTTCTTGATAGAAGTTATCAATTCTAAGAAGTGGTCATTTTTAAGATGGGATTGTTTGTGAATAGCCTCAAACATGATTAAGATGATCTATACACCAACTAAGGTTTTCTGTTTGTTTTTCCCCAGTGGTGATGACTCTTATTAAGATTGTTACTTTCCTAACATACTAATCATTATTTTCAACACTTTTCAAATATGGTAGTAAAGTATTTCATCCTCACCCCAGTCCTTCAAAAGATAATAAATATTGTTAACCTCATTGAACAGATGAAGATGAGAATATCAGAAGTTAAGCAATTTGTAGGACTGTAACCCAGATCTCTGACATCTGGCAGCATGCTTTTATCATGAAACAATTTCCATAAATAATCCACACATCATGAGGATGAAAACAATATTTAAATGGACTTCATTCACACAAAAGACATAAATATGAATATGTAGTGACATTAAAAAATCAGTTAATTAGTACAAACACAAAATGGCAAATCCACTGTGGGAATAACTCCTAATATGATTTGGATTATGTAAGTCTGGGGTTCTTTAAAGTTAAATTTGAAGATGATTCCTTTTGAGCTTTTTTAGATGGTTAAAAGTTCCCTGTATTATTATCAGTTCTTCCTATCTCATGGGCACATAGATAGTCATAAAATGGAATATATGAAACCCTGTGTGAGTCCCAAGCACTATGCTTATGTTCATATATGTTCTCTCAATCAATTCACATAACAACCTGTGAAGTGGATTTTATTATTCTCATTATACAGGATATAAGATATCAAGGCATGTTCTCATGCAAATGAACTAGAGTTTTATTTGGTCTTTCAAATTCTAGAATAAATACACTTGATTATTGCAACATTTATTTTCAGCATTTTGTAGAATAGTCTAGGGTAACCAGAGAGAGGGATGGGGATAGGGAAGGGGAATCAGAGAATGAGAAGCCAAGATGAAGGGGTCTTTCAATGAAAACAGTATCACAATTTTTGTAATATTTAAGTAATCCAATATCCAAGATTTGTTTACCACTTAACAGTAATCAAATAATAATAATTATTATAGTAATATCAGAAGATTACTATTTCAGCATTTTTGGGTATAATATATAGGACATAGTATAAGAAATGGAGGGAAAAAATAGAATGCCTAAGACATAAACTTGGCTTTTAACATAACCCTTAGCATGTCTGTTCTTCTGATTCCTTGTGTGTAAAGAATGTGTAAACATCTTAAAAGTGCTCATCCCAAAGGTTTTTAGTGAGCATTAAATAAGCCAATGTCTGCAAAATACTTAGAACACAAAGTGAAAAATGTTTTAGCTTGTATTATCATTATTATTGCAAATACCGCCATTAATATCTGAGCCTCTTACCTTATAAGAAAATAGGTGATTAATACCAATCACACAGGTTATTATAAGGATTAAATAAAACCACAAGTGCAAAGGAGGATGAAAATATTTATATCCATCTTCTACCTGTCCTTCCCAGTTTATCTGCAAATGTGCATACTTGCCACTGCTTCTAAATTAAGATGCTAGTCATCAGCTGGCAAGAGGAGTGTCTGTCCTATGTATTTACAACATTTCTTCATATCTATGCCCTTTACAAAATTTCACTCAGGAGTCAGTTTTAGTAAGCTCCAAATATTTGTTAAATTTTATTTCCATCCCAGGAATATCTCATACTAATGGACAAATCAATAGAATTCAAATCTTTATTATTTCTTATAATGTGAAAGTTTAATAAATTCAAGGTTGCATTGATAAAAAATGTTTTCTTTTCAGGTAATGAAACTAAAAGCCAAGGGAAATTCATGGAAAATAGGAAGAATGTGACAGAATTTGTCCTATTGGAACTTACGGTGAATCCAGATATGTAGAAAATCATATTTGTTGTGTTTCTTGTCATGTACCTCATCACTGTGGTAGGAAATGGGGTCATTGTGGTTGCCGTCATTGCCAGTCCCTTGTTGGGATACCCCATGTTCTATTTCCTGGCCTATCTTGCTTTAATAAATGTCTGCTATTCCTCTGTCAACACTCCAAAACTTATCATAGATGCTCTCCATGAAAAGAAGACCATCTCATTCAATGGCTGTGTGACCCAAATTTTTTGGGAACATTTCTTTGGAGGTGCTGAAATCATCACACTTACTGTGATGGCCTATGACTGCTATGTGGCCATATGCAAGCCCTTGCACTACACAACCATCATGAACCGGCAGCTGTGTGGCTTGCTAGTAGGAGTGGCATGGGTGGGAGGTTTTCTTCATCCAACCATACAGATTCTTTTCACATTTCGATTACCCTTCTGTGGCCCTAAAATCATAGACCACTTCATGTGTGATCTGATCCCTATACTTAATCTTGCCTGCACTGATACCCACACTCTAGAGCTTTTTGTAGCTGCTAGCAGTGGGTTCATCTGCCTGTTAAATTTCATCCTTTTGCTGGTCTCCTATGTGATCATCCTGTACTCCCTAAGGAACCACAGTTTGGATGGTAGGCATAAAGCCCTGTCCACCTGTGTCTCCCACATCTCAGTGGTTGTCTTGTTTTTTGTGCCTTGCATATTTGTGTACATGAGACCTGCAGCTACTCTACCCATTGATAAAGCAGTTGCTGTATTCTACACAAACATAACTCCTATGTTAAATCTCTTAATTTATACCTTAAGAAATGATCAGATGAAAAATGCTATTAGGAAATTGTGCAGTAGGAAAGTTGTTTCAGGTTACAAATAAATTTCTCTGGAGCCCCACTATACTTCAACTAAGGAAACTGTCAAAAAAGTTATTTGGGATATCTTTGGGAAATTCTTATGGGAGAAAGAAAAATCCAAACACTATAATTCTTAGATTCTGCATTGAAGTAAGCAGAGATGGGTGCAATAAATGGGACAAAACATAACAGGACCACTTTTTGTGTACTTGGAAAATTCTGCCTATTAAGTCTTAGAGTTATTGGTTTTATCCATGTTTATTCATAGACTTTTCCTCTAATAAAAAAGAACTATAAAGTTTATTGATATTGAGCATTAATCTATAGTAATCCAAAGGGGCAGGAATTGCTGCTGACCCCATTTTACAAGTGAGGAACTGAAAGAAAGGTGAAGGTGAGAAAAAAACACAGATGCATTGAAGAATCAGGAATCCAATTTTCACTGATTTCAGTCATGCTTTTAAGAGCTATGAGACACTGCCAGGAATGATGAAACAAAATTCAAGTAATTATAATAGCAACAGTTCATGGAGCCACAGACTCTACTGAGCACATTACAGATATTATTTCATTTTTTATAGACAATTTTTATTGATAACTGTGTACTTTGATATATCACCTTTCATACTCATTCATTGCTTGCAAATTCTTGGTAACTAACCATAATTCAAGGTTATAAAAACAATGGGCATTTAATCTCTGACTGACAGGTATTAAGATTTTGCCATGTTTCCACCTTTCCTTGTGGAATTCAGCATTGATTTTTATTGTTCATTTGACACATGCTTATTACACAAAGAATAATGACTCAAAAAAAGAAACATTTGGATGTCAGGCACAAATTTCTACTTGCTAAATATTGCACTCATACTCAATACAGTACTTGTCAGGAAAATGTAATTATTTTTGAAGTAGCACAATGGATGGTACACAAATGCTGAATTTGTGAATATAAGTATAAATATACAACATAAAATAGTATGAAATACTGAGGAATTGCTTCTTAACTTTATCTTATTCAGACAATTTAAAACAAAGAAATTTAACTAGATCTCATGGGAGTATCACAATGTTATTTATTTATTTTTCAGTCTTCATTAAACTCAGAAATGAGAAAGAAACAAGGATTCCAAGCAATGAACAAATATCTTACCTTGATATTCTCCCTGCTATCAACAAGCTTTCATTATCTTATGAATGGGGTCTGTTTATGTTATGTTTCTCTGTTAATCCATTTACTTTTGGTAACATTTCCTTATTAAATGTTGTTTTCAAAAACATTTGGATCTGTCTATGCATGTGTCAATTTTAAGGTGCATATATGCCATTATTTCCTTCCTCCTTCATTAATTAAGCAATAAATATTTTTGAGCCCAAGTAATGTGGCAGTCATGGGGCTTCAGTAGAGAGTAAAAAGAGATCCAGGTCCTACCTTACTCTAGAGCTTCAGAGAACTTATTATCCATTTTTGTAGGGTAGAAATTAAACAGCACAATGGGCTATGCAAGCAGGAAAGGATCAGGAAAGGTCTCCTAGATAAAAGACAAAATAACATGAGACCTGAAGAATGAAAAGCTCTCCACATTGTCAACAGGCATGAGGTTGTGATAAGAGAATTCTTAGGAGGTGGAATATATAACAAAGCCCAAGAATTCAAATAGAGTATGATATGAGTATGAAAGAAACAATTCAGTATAGCTGTGGTTACTAATACCTGTATTCACTCAAAAGTTATTTACTGAATCCACATTTTGTGCCATACACTATGTTGGGCAATGAGGGAGTAAAGTATAAAAAGGAAGCCACTAAGCTAGAGACACATGAAAGAGGAAGATCAAGAAGAGTCTTCTAGTCATGCTAAGGTTTGATGTTAAGGACAATGGGGGAAAAACTGAACAGTGAATGAAAATAGTGAGACCAGAAATATATGGAAAATAAGTAATACACACATAAACAACAACTAGTCAAAAGAGAAGTCATAGGGAAAATTATGAAATATCATGGGGCAAATTAAAATGAAAATACAGCATAGCAAAACTTATGAAATGCAGGAAAGGCATTACTGAGATGGAAATACACATCTGAAATGCTATCATTAAGGAAGAAGAAAGATCTCAAATCATAGACCTAAACCTTACATCATGAAGATGTAGAAAAGAACAGATAACTAAACCTGAAGTGAGCAGAAAGAAGGAAATAAAAAAAAAAAATTAAAGTACAGAAAATTAAAAAGAGAACAAAAAGCAATAGAGGGAAACAATCAAATCACAAGTTGTTTCTTTGGAAAGATCAGTAATATTGACAAAAGTTTAGCTAAAATGGCAAAGAAAATAAGAGAGAAAACCAAAATACTAAAATTTAAAAAATGGGGTACATTACTATTGGCCCCTCAGAAATAAAAAGTAAATTAAGAGGATACTATGGACAAATGTATGTCAATAAATTAGGTAACCTAAATGAAATGAACATATTCCTGAAGCACAAAAGCTACATATAATGATTCAAGAAAACAGAAGATATCAACAGCCTAATGAAAAGTAAAGAGGTTGAATCAGTAAACAAAGAAAAGCACAGGACTAGGTGGCTTCATTCAAAATCTTCTGTAATTAGAGGAGGAAATACTTCCTATCTCATTCTATGAGACCAACACCACCCTAATATCAAACTAGATAAAGATAACATAAGGAAAATTACACACTGATAACCTCTTATGCATACAGATGCAAAAAAATACTAAAAAAATATCAAACCAAATTCATGCTCACATGAGAATAGACACCATGATCAATAGGAATTTATCCCAGTTATGCAAGTGTGGATCAACTTAAGAAAATAAATTAATGTGATACTCTATATTAATAAAATGAAGGTAAAAAACACACATTAATTAATGTTGAAAAAAGGCATTGGACAAAATCCAGTGTACCATTTTGATGAAAACACTTATAAAACTAGGAACAGAATGAAAAATCATCAACACACAAAGGGCTGGTGTTAAAAACCTAAAGCTAACATCCTACTGAAATGTGAAAAATGGAATGTTTCCGTCTAATATCAGGAAAATCACAAGGATATCCACTGCCACCAGTTACTTAATATTTTACTGAAAGTTTGAACTACTGCACTTCAGCAAGGAGAAGAAATAAAATACATCCAAATTAGCAAAGAAGAGCAAAGGTTCAGTATTTTCAAGTGACATGATATTTTACTCAGAAAGCTCTGAAAAACCTTCAACAAACTACTTGAGCTACTAAAAATATCAGATAATCAGAGGGGTACAAGTTCAACAGTCAAAAATCAATAGTATTTATGCACTAGTAATGAACATTCTGAAGAGGAAATAAATACAAAAATTCCACTTACAATAGTAAGGAAAACAATCAAATGTATAGGAATACATTAAACCAAGTATGTAAAGGAGTTATACATGGAAAACCACAAACTATTTATAGAAGAAATCAAAAAGACCTAATTGAATGGATGGGCTTTGTGTTCATGATTGGAAGACTAAATATTAAAACATAAATTCTATCCAAAGTGATATACACATTCAACACATTCCCATCAAACTCCAATGACATTCTTTGCAGAAATGGAAAAGTCAATCATTAAATTTATGTGGGAGGGTAAGGGACCCTGAGTCACTGAAATGATCTTGAAAAAGAATGAAGGTGGAAGACTCACATTTGCTGATTTTAAAATTTATTTCAAAGCTACAATAATCAAAATAGCATGGCAATAGCACAAGGACAGACATATGCACTTAAATGGTGAGTTCAGATATAATCTCTAACATCTATGAAAAATTGATTTTTGGAAACAGTATCAAGTCCATTCAATGGAGAATGATTAGTCTCCTCAATAAATAATATTGTGAAAACTGGATATCTATGGGGAAAAAAAATGAAGGCAGACCCTGACCTCACAACATATACCAAATAAATCTCAAAATACATAATTGCCTAAATATAAGGACCAAAATTATAAATTTCCTAGAGGAAAGCATAGGGAAGCATATTCAAGACATTTGTTAGACCTCACACCAAAAGCATGAGTTGCAAAAAGAAGAAAAAAAACTAACTAGAGAAATAAACTTCACCAAAATTAATACTCTGTGAATCAAAGGATTTCATAAGATAAGTAAAAACACAATGAAAAAGTGGGAGTAAATATTTGGAAACCACATAGCTGATAAGGGTCTAATTTCAACATTATATAAAGAAATCCTACATGTCAACAAGGAAAAGACAAAAAATCCTTTTTGAATATGGGTAAAAGACATAGATATTTCTCCTAAAGATGTACAAATGGTCAAAACATACATGAAAAGTTGTTCAACATCAATAGCCATTTGGGAAATGCAAATCAAAACCATAATAAAATACCATTTCATACCCACTAGAATGCCAATTGATGAAATAAATAAATAAATACATAAATAAATTTAAAAGAAGTAAAAATTAAAAAAAAAAAACACAGAAATCCATTATTGTGGTGAACAGGACATGGAGAAAATATAAAATAGTGCTATCACTGTGGGAAACAGTCTGGCAGTTCCTCAGAAAATTATAAATAGAATTACCATACAACCAGAGCAATCCCACCTCTAGTATATACCCAAAAGAAGTTAAAGAAGGAACTCAAACAGGTATTTAAACAACACTTTTTGATAGCATTATTCACAAATGCCAGAATATGAAGCCACCTAAGTACCCATCAACAAATGAAAAGAAATAATGTGGTACATACATGCAATGGATTATTATTTATCCATAAAAAAGGATACATACAACCACATGGATGAAATGAACCTTGAAGACATATTGTGTTAAATAAGCCAAACACAAAAAGGCAAACATGTGTCAACTCATTGATATGGAATTATTAGAATTAACAAATTCATAGAGTCAGAATCTAGAGAACAGTTTACCAGGGGCAGGGTGGGAGATGGGAGTGGTAAATTAGTGCTTCCTAAGTATATAATTTTGGTTTGGGGTGATGGAAATGCTTTGTTAATGGATGGAGTTGATGATAGAAATGCACTGTGAATGTAATTATCATCACTGAAGTATATATTTGAATGTGTTTAAAAGGGGAAATATTGGATTTTATATATGTTACTAGAATAAAAACTTCAATAAAATGCATAGGACTGTACAAAGCAGTGAATTCTAATGTAAACTATGACAATAACAGTACAATTACGAAAATATTATTTCAATTTTAACAAAGATCTCACACTAGTACAGAGTGCTATTAAAAAGGGGGTACTTTGGGACTCTATGTTTTTGAATGAATTTTCTGTAAACCTTCTTTAATAAAAAAAAATTTAAAAAGTAATATACAACACTAGGGCTATATTTTATGAAGAATGAACCTGTGAAATTTAGTAAGAGACTTGTGGCATGTTAACTTGTCCAAAAATTGTTCCCTACTCCCATCTCAGCAACAGCCATGTGGATTGGTGGCCCCTGTTCCAGGTATATGGGGACAATTTAGACCTTGACCTCAACAAATTGTGGCTATGTACTTTGACCTGTCTAATGGCTTCCTGAGGAAATGACTCTGGTGGTTTTCTAAGTAACTCAAGCCTTGGAAGTTTCTTGAGGCTGGAGGAACCTTCTGGTTAGCATTTAATAAAATACCAAATGAAAATGTAGTGATTGAACCACCTAAGCAATGAATGACAGAAAGGGGAAAGCAGCAGAGAGACTGAACAATGTGGGAAGGAAGAAGTTATGGAAGGATACACATGAGGAAATAAAGTCTTTGGAAAGCTCCTATGTATAACAGGTAATATAGAAGTCCACATGCATGTTCAGAGATAGATACATGCTCAGAAAAGTCCTGAGAAGTCCTTAAGCTTTTATTTATGCCTGATGTCTAGGCTTTGCATAATCAGTAAGAGAGGTAGAAGCTGAGTTGTAAAGAGTCTGACTAAGTGATCAAGGAGTGTCCCAACACAGAACAAGGAATGGAACAGTATGTTTTTTTTTTTCTTTTGGCTGCAATATTTTAATCAAATTAATGTCAAATCACAACGAACCAAAAAACTAATGGAATAAAGACTTGAGTAAATGCATACAAAAAAGGAAACAGTCATTACAAAAAGAGTAACTTCTAAAAATGACACAAATACACTGAAAACAAACAGCAACAACAAACACTGAGGAGAGGAGAAAATCTAATTTCCAGAGACACTACACTATATTCTTACAAATGTGCAGTATTCAATTAAAAATCATAGTCATGAAAAATGCAAATAGTGTATGCAATTTTTGGGAAATAAAGAAACATTTAGAAATTATTCATGAGGTAGTCTACTTGATTATGTATCTAGCAAAAAGCTTTAAAACAACTGTCATATATTTTCAAAGAATAAAAAGAAACCATGGACCAAGGACTAAGGGATACCATGAAAATGATGTCTCAAAAATAGGGAATAATAATAAAGATATAGAAATTATAAAGGAACTTCATACAAATTCTGGAGGAAATAGTACAATACTGACAAAAATTTCACAAGAAAGATTCAACAGAAGATTTCAGCAAGCAGATGAAAGAAGCAATAAACTTCAAAATTGGTCAACTGAGATTACATAATCTGAGCAGCTGAAAGAAAAAGAAATATAGAAAAGTCAACAAAGTCTAAGAGAATATGTGATACCTTCATGTGCCCTAACATATGTATAATGGGAGTCACAGACAGGAGAGAGTGAAGGGAACAAAAAGCACATTTGAAGAAAAAATGATGAAAAGTTTCCCAAATCAGACAAATTAAAACAAGAGACAAATACCATTTGGATGTAGATGCAAAAATCCTCATCAAAACACAGAATTAAATTAAAATAATTGTGCAATATGACTAAGTGAAATTTATCACAGTAATGAAAGGGTGGTTCAAATTTAAACATCAATCAGTGCAATACACCATATTAATTGAATGAAAGAAAAGAAGCCACATTATCAACTCGGTTTCTCTGAAAAAACATTTGACAAAATTCAGTCCCTTTTCATTATTAAAAAAAAAAAAGAAAACTTAACAAATTGGGAAAAAAGAAAGTACTTCAATATGATAAAGGGAATCTATGAATAACTCAAAACTATTAGCATACTTAGTTGTGAAAGACTGAACACTTTACTCATAAAATCAGAAACAGTATAAGATGTCTCTTTTCACCACTATTATTTAACATTTTCCTGTAAGTGCTAAACAGGGACATTAGATGAGAAAACGGAAAAGCATACACATATGAAAGGAAGAAATAAAATCATCTCTATGCACAGATGACATGATCTCATATATAGAAAATCCTATATAATCCACACTTCATCTCACAAATACACCCACACACACACAAACACATATGCACACACAATTGCAAGAGATAAGTAACATCACCAATGTTACAGGATATAAGATTGCCATACAAATATCAACTTTATTTCTATACATGTACAATGAACAACTTGAAAACGAAATTAAGAAAATTATCATTTACAATAGTGTCAAATGAGTAAAAAACTTCATTTAAACAAAGAAGGACAGGGCTTTTACACTGATAACTACAAAAATTATTATTGACAAAAATTAAAGGATAACTATGAATAGTAATATATCCTTTGTTAATGGATTGTAGACAATATAATTATGATGGCACTACTCCCCAGAGTGATCTAAACTCAATGCAATCCATATCAAAATACTCCCCAGAGTGATCTAAACTCAATGCAATCCATATCAAAATACTCCCCAGAGTGATCTAAACTCAATGCAATCCATATCAAAACCCCAACTCCCATTTTTGAAGAATGGAAAAGCTGAACCTAAACTCACAGGGAATTTCATATAATCTTGAATAGCCACAATAATATTGAAAAAGAAGATAATATAGGACAGAAAACTCATGACATCAAAACTTACTACAAAAGCTACAGTAATGAATAGAATGTGGTTCTGGCCTAAGTATAAACATAAAGATTGATGGAATAAAATTGAGATTCCAGAAATAAATTTATCTATGTATAGTCAATTGAATTTACCTGGATGCCACTACTGTTCAATGGGTATTTATGGAGCAACTGCATGTTCAGAACCCTACCTTGAACCACATATAAAATTTAACTCAAAATGGATTAAAGACATAATATAAAAGAAAAACCATAGAACTCCTTGGAAAAAAACACAGGAAAATTCTCAGGACATTGCATTTGACACTGGATTCAAAGATATGACAGCAAAATCTCAAGTAACAAGGAAAAGGTAGTAAAGAAAAAAATAATACCATTACTACAGAAACTATTTCAGAAAATAGAGAAGAGGTACTTGACACATCATTGTATGAAGTCAGAATTGCCTAAATACCAAATCACATTAAAAGAATGACAAATATCCCTTATGATCATAATCACAAAGTTATTTAAAAAATATTAGGAAATCAAATCCAGCAATGTATTTTCAAAAAGTAATAATCTACCATGACCATCTGGAGTTTATCTTAGGAAAAAAAACTTGGTTTATCATTAAAAAAACACTCAACACAATTCACTAAATTAACAGAATAAAAGACTCACATGACCATTTCAATAAATACTTGGAATTGTTTTATAAATTTCAACCCAGAAATATGATTTATAAAAAAAGTTAGCAAATGAGGACTAGAAATGAACCTGCTCAACCTAATGAAGAACATCTATTTAAAACTTACAGCTAGTATCACCCTTAATGTTGAATATTTTCCAACTAAGATTGATATCAGGATAAGAATGTCTGCTCTCAACATTTCTATTCAGCATTGTACCAGAGGGTTTGACCATTATAATAATGCAAGGGAAAGAAATAAATGAACATACTTTGGAAAGGAAGATACAAATTGTAAAATATATTTGTTTGCAGACAGCATGATTGTGTTGGGAGAAAATATTCAGTGCTTTACAAAACAGTAAGAAACATAGTCAGTGAATTTAGTTAGGTCACAGGATTCCAAAGCCAATGTAGTAAAATCAATTGTATTACTACAAGCAAAAAAGCAATTAAAAATGAAATTAGAAGGAAAATGCTATGTACAATACTGTTAGACAACATGAAATGCTAGGAATAAATTTAAAAATATATTCAGGTACTCTGTATGAAAACTGTAAAACACTCAGAGAAAGCCTATGTGTGCCCCCTACCCTGTGCTGGATATGTTCACAAAATTCTCTCTCAGCCATTCATAGAACAGCCTATGAGGTGGATATTATAACTCTGATTATACAGGATGTAAGATTTCAAGGAATGTATCCTAGATAAAAGTAGTTGCAAGTGGAAGAACCAGGATTTTAGATGGTTTTTCTGATTCTAAAGCCAATACACTTAACAACTTGATAGCTATTTTCAGCATTTTGCAGAAGTCTCTTTGGGAGACCACAGAGAGAGAGAGGGAAGGGGAGATCATAAATTAAGGGCCCCAATCAATGAAAGCTGTGCCACATTTTGAAAAATATTTAATACATCTAAGAAGCATATTTTATATGTGTGTGTGTGTATGTATGTATATTTATATATGTATGTGTGTGTGTGTTTATATGTACATACACAAACATTGATGGACATACCTCCAAAAGAGTGTCAAAATAATAACTATAATGGTAATATGAAAAAAAAGATTACCATTTTGGTATTCTTTGTTATAACAATATAGATTATAAATGAAGACAAAAAATGATGAATGCTTTACAGCAGATTTTTTTATCCTTTCTTTCATTAGTATGACCCTGTTATTCCTTATGTCAACTGCTACAAATAGTTTCCCAACTAGTTTTTCTGTCTCTGACTTCTATCTTCTTTCTGAATCTTAGCTCATTCTGACTCAAAGACAACTAAAGATCTTCACAATACCCCAATAATCCAATATTCCTCTTTTCACAGATTCCTCTATGTTCTTCCACTCATATTGCACTTATCTTCCATGGTTTTCCATTTTTTACAGGATGGAAGGTAAATTCCTTAGCTCTACACCCATGGACTTTATATGCATCACTGTATCTACATTTCCAGGGTTATATGCAAATATATATACTTGCCACTGCTTCCAAATTAGGCCATTAATCATCAATGAGCACAGATGATCTTCTACCATATGTGTTTACAAAGTTTCTTCACATGTAGACAAAAACTCTTAACCTTTTTTCTCCCATGTCAAAAAATTAAGAAATGAGAAACAAATAGAATACTGATATTATTTCTGATAATAAGGAAATTTAATAAATTCAAGGATGTAGTAATAAAAACTTTCTTTTCAGGTAAATTTATTAAATGCCCCATGAAATTCATAGAGAATAGAAACAAGGTGACAGAGTTTTACTACTGGGACTTACAGAGAATCCAAAAATGCAGAAAATTTTATTTGTTGTTTCCCTTGTCACCTACATCACTGCTGTGGTAGGAAATGTTGTCATTGTGGTCACCATCACTGCCAGTCCACTCTTGAGATACCCCATGTACTACTTCCTGACTTATCTATCCTTTATAGATGCCAGTTATTCTTCAGTCAATACTCCAGAACCAATTGTGGATTCACTCCATGAAAAGAAAACCATACCATTCAATGGATGTATGACCCAAGTCTTCAGAGAATATTTCATTGGAGGTGCTGGGGTCATCCTGCTTACTGTGATGGCCTATGACTGCTATGTGGCCATATGCAAGCCCTTGCACTATGCAACCATCATGAACCAGCATTTATGTAACCTGTTAGTGGGAGTGTCATGGGTGGGAGGTTTTCTTCATGCAACTATACAGATCCTCTTCATGTTCCAGTTGCCCTTCTATGGCCCTAGCATCATAGATCACTTCATATGTGATCTGAACCCTTTGCTCAATCTTGCCTGCACTGACACCTACACTCTAGGACTTTCTGTAGCTGCTAACAATGGATTCCTCTGCATGTTAAACTTCCTCCTCTTGCTGGTCTCCTATATTGTCATCCTGTTCTCCTTAAGGAACCACAGCTTGGAGGGGAGGCGCAAAGCCCTGTCCACCTGTGTCTCGCACACTACAGTGGTTGTCTTATGTTGTGTGCCTTGCATTTTTGTGTACATGAGACCTGCTACTGTTCTACCCATTGATAAAGTAGCTGCTGTATTCTATGCTAACATAACTTCCATGTTAAATCCCTTAATTTATACCTTAAGAAATGACCAGATGAAAAATGCTATGAGGAAATTGTTCAGTTAGGAAATCTAGTCTGGATAACTTTTAAATGTCTCTGGATCCCAACAAAATTTCAACTGAGGAAAGGGTCAAAATTATATCTGGTGGTGAATGCACAACTTTGTGATAATACTGAGGGCCAGTGATTGTGCACTTTAGATGGATTGTGTGGTGAGTGAATAAAACTGCTAAAAAAAAAAGAAAAGAAAAAGGAAAAAGGAAAAAAGAATATTTTGGCTTATCTCAACAACAAATACCTATGGGAGAATGAAAAACTAATTACCATGATGCATCAAAGGAAGCAGAAATGAGTGCAAGGAATGGGAGAGAACCTAACTGAGGACCACATTTTTTTTGCATATTTCAAAAATTCTGCTAAATTGGGACTTAGCTTTATGGACTTCATCCACATGTAGGGATTCTTAAACTTTCACTCATAAAAATGAAAGGATTAATAAAATATATTAGCATTAATAAAATATATTAGCATTAATAAAAAATATAACAATCCAAAAAATAAACACTGTTACAATCTCCATTTTACATATGAGGAAACTGACAGAAATGGGAACATAATAATAATATAGATGCAGTTTTTGACAGATTTCACAGCCATGCTCTACCTGCTATGAGAGATATCCAGGCAATGATGAGAGAAATGTCAAATAAGTAAAATAGCAGCAATTTATTGAGCCAGAGTCTCTGCTGGGCACATTGTGTAAGTTTCTTCATTATATTGAGGTAAAAATCCACTGATTTCTCCTAATAACTGCTTATTTTTATGTATCACAAATCATTGTCTTTATTTGCTTGCAACATCACTGTAACAAACTGCAATTTAGGGCTCTAAAAGCAAAAAACATTTAATCTCTGAGTGATAGTAATGAAATTATGCTGTTTCCAAATTTCTTGTGGGACTTAGAACAAATTTGTATTGCTCATTTAACTCATTGTATGCTTATATCCCCAAATAAAGAAAAATGATTCAAACAAAATAACACTTGAATGTCAGGCAGAAATTTCTATTTGTTAAATATGCAATTATACTCAATTTAGTGCTTGCCAGGAAGAAGCAATTATTTTTTCAGTGTAGCACAACAGGTGGTACACAATAAGAACTAAAAGAATATACAAAAGTATAAATCATATGAATACATTGGATAAAATATTGAGCATAAAAATAGGATGGAAGGTGCTCACTTCAGCAGCACATACACTAAATTTGGAATAATACAGAGAAGATCAGCATGGCCCCTGTGCAAGAACGGCTTGCACATTTGTGAAGTGTTCTATATTTTTTGGAATTATAGAAATGTTTTGGTAATGGATGGTGGTGATGGCAGCACAATATTATGAACATAGTTAACAGCACTGACATATATATCTGAATGTCATTAAAAGGGGAAAGGTTAGATTGCACATATGGTAACAATATTGTTTTTTTTAAATCCATGGAACAACACTACATAAACAGTGAACTGTAAATTAAACTATGGATTATGGTTAATAGTACAATTATAAAAATGTGCTATCATAAATTGTAAATCAATGTCCCACAGCAATTTAAGGTGCTAATAATAGAATGGTATATGAGAAGCCTGTATTTTGTGTATGAGAATTCTGTAAATCCTCAGCTACTCTAATAAAGACAAAAAAATCATGGAAGTCTTGGGAATTGTTTCCTAAATTTATCTGCTCCAAATTCTAAGGAGAATTTCAGCTAGATATTACAGGGTTGGGATCAAACTTTTTTATCTGTTCTTGCTTAAACCGGTGGTGATGATGAAATTGAAACAAAGATTCCCAGTATAAGAGCAAACAGTTTAACTTCTTATACTACCTGCTGTCAGCAAGGTTTCATTATCTTGTGAATATGAGCTATTTATTTATATTTCTCTATCAGTTTATATCTTGGAAATGCTTCATTATCAAATTCTGTTTTGAAAAAAAGTGTGGCTATGTCTGCACATAAATCAATTTTAAGGTGACAATTTTGCAATTATTCCTTCCTTCCTTCATTAAGCAACAAATATTTTTGTGCCCAAGCAGTATATCAGGTAATGTGACAATGCTGGGCTCAGTGGTGAATATAAAAGAGGCACCAGTGCTGCCATACTGCATGTCTTCAGAGCTTATGATGACTTGGGAGACTCCCAGAAGAGAGCAGAAATTACAATAACATGAGGTGCTATGAAAGCACATGGGCGCAATAACCAGCAAAGTCAAGAAAGGGTAAGGAAAGGCCTCCTAGATAAAAGATATGAAGCATGGGAACTGAAAGATGAAAAGAAGTCCACATGGCTGATAGGCATGAAGCTGTGAGAGCATTCTTAGGAGAGAGAATATGTAAAAAATTATTTATTGAATACCTATTGTGTGCCTGGCACTCTACTGAGCACTGAGAGGGTAAATAGAAGACATGAACTTGGAGAGACCTGAATGGGGAAGATCAAGAAGTGCCTTATAGTCATGTTAAGACTCAATGTTAAGAACAATGTGAAAAACATAGTAAGGTCTTTTTAATTAGTAAGTGATACAGTGAATCTTGAGCTTTAGAATGATAACTCTAGCTATAATGTGGATAAAAGACTTGAAGTGGGAGAACAACTAGGAGGTTATCCAATGATTTAGGTGTTAAAGTATGGAAAACTGAATTGTATTGGTACCAGTGGGGAATAAGACTATGGGGGACACTGTATTTTCCAGCACTAGATCAGTGCCCCATGTCCCAGCTGCTTTGATTCTGGGCTGTTAAGAGCTCATACATTATCCTTCTCTGAACATTTGTACTGAGCTGCCTCAATTGGAGAATTATTCCCACTGTCCCAGGGCTCACCAGTGCCCAATGACTAATTGGAAGAGAGTTACAGAACACTGGACACCTTGACTCACATGGAAACCCACTCTGCATTGGAATCTGTTTTCCAGAATTCTGCTGACTCTATCCCATGCTGAAGCCAGACACCAGTTGAGACCACAACCTTTCTTCTCTCTTTTATAATCTATTTAGTTCAAGACTGTCTTCTGTAAATCCCTTTTGTAAAAATCTCTAGTTCAGACTTTGCATCTAGGAATGCAAGCTATCATGGAGTGAAAGAAAAGGATTCAAGAAACAATTAGGATTTATAAACAAATGTACATGAAGTAAGATGAAGATTAGAGAGAGAGAAGAGATGTGGTTTAAATCCAGATTCTGGCTTAGATCACTGAATGGAATAGGAAACTCAAGATGGAACACAGAGAAGATGAATGTTGTTTGTAATACATTTGCTGAAATGCCATGGGAGACATTCAAATAACAATGTTTAGTAGTCAGTCAAATAAATGGCTCTGTTCTTCAGAAAAAAGACTGGGCTGGAAATAATGTAGGATTCTTTAGCACACAGGTGATAATTAAAGACATAAAAGCATGAATCATCACCTAGGAGAGTGTGTAATCTGAGAAAGTAGAGGGAACAAACTTTGTCAATGTGATTCAGTGATACTGGTACTCAATGGGTGTACTCAGTGGCTTATCAAATGATCCATGGGAATTTTCATATTTTTAGAAGAAAACAAAATAAATTTATGCCAACCTAAATCTATTTTATAAACACCAACTTGTATATTATTAGAGATTCAATAGGATATCAAATCCAAAAATAAAAACAGTTTTCCTCATTGGATAATGGGGCATTATCCAATGATAATGAGGTAATATAAATTTTTACATAGAAAGAAAAAAAAAGTTTGACTAAAGGAATAAAACACATTCTGGCATCAGAACTTTCATCCAAAACACTAGAAATTGGCAGTGTGTGGAACAAGGTCTTTGATGATTTCAGAGGGGAAAAACTCTAACCTTTAATTCTAAATCTTCTAATCTACATTCAAGTGTGAAAATTCAATAAGTTTTCAGTAAAGTCGGTACTCACAATTTTTTTCTGATCAAGCACCATGAATAAGAGACCTATCTAATAAGGTATTTCAACAAAACAAAAATTACAATAAAGGATATAATGAGAAATAGAAGAAACTGAGAGGAATGCTTTTAGTATGAAAAATGAGATTTAAACCAAGGATTTAATAATACTGATTACATTTTTTTTCTCTATGGAAAGAACCAGCCTGCTTTGTTCTGCAGTGAAAAATAATTTTCATACAATCAATATGTTATAATTGCATAATTCTTAACTTCACAGAACTCTGTTAAGGTGTCTAAAATACTGTCACCCAGAGCCTTGCTTCATAGAAGAGTATAATTAGGAGAATCAAATGGTGATATTTTGCATATCTCCATTGCCAACTCATTCCATGGACTGTCAGTGCCATCTTGATTATCAGAAATAAAGTCATTAGTGCCTTTGGATCTAATCAGATTAGAAAACCAATTATAAAAGCCTATTTAACATTCTGTTCCTCAAGAAGCACTCCTAGTACCAAACACTATTAGTCCTGGTTCTTTAGGGAAACACAATCAACAGAAGATATCTGTAAATATGAGATTTTATAAAAGTGTCTCACACAACTGTGAGGAGGCATGAGTCCAAATTCTGTAGGGCAGGATGGCACAAGACCAAATTCTATAGGGTAGGCAGTCAGCTGGTGACTCTGATGAAGATTTTCGATGAACTCCCCAGGAGAGTCTGGCTGGCTGAAGAAGAAGTGAAATTTCTCTCTTTTCTCCCTTAAAAGTCTTCAACTGATTGGATTAAACCCATCTGATTGATTTCACTCATTGTAGAAGACACTCCCTTCTTGATGTGCTTAGAGAGATTGGAATGTTAGAGTGGATTTATCATGGGAGACCTGCCCACATACCCCAGGAATGCCCAGAGGACACACCTTTAGTGAGGACTGTGAAGAACAAATTTATGAGACTAGCTCCATCATCCCTGAAAAGCTCTTAGTCATATTTCTCTATAGGTTAGATATTACTGTGATAACTGCTGTCACTGAGCTGGAATCCTTAAACACAAGGGGGATAATTGGATCCTGAGTTGGCAGCAGTTAATCATCAAAGACAACATGGATATGGCTACCATAATGGACAGCAGGCTCAAAGCAGCAGTCAAAATAATCTGACTCACAGAAACACATGACATTGATTAGTAGATCATGGGGCACCTAGAAGTAAAATAGGTGGACAGCCTACTAAATTCTTGTTTGATCCATATAAGCAGAAGAATTCTAGGTCAAGTCAACAAAATTCTAAGTTGAATTATAAAAACAGGGAGTCATGACCCATTAATCAACAACCAAACTTGAGGCAATTTACAGATCCAAAGCCCCTTGAATGAGGGAAGGCCAAGTACCTATGAGGAAGGGCTCTGTTACATGGCCAAAAATTTATAATGTTTATCTTCCTCCCAGCCATCCCCAAGAAGACATATGGCTTTTTACCAGGGTAACTGTGCATTGGGGAAAAGGAAATGATCAGATATTTTGGGATTATTAGATGCTGACTCAGAAGCATAAGAGAAACAAAACATCACTCTCATTCAGTAGTCAGAGTATGGGCTTATGGAGATCAAGTTATCAATGGAATTTTAGCTCAGGTCTATCTCTCTGTGGATCCAGTGGGTCCCTAGACACATTGTTGTGGTTATTTTCCCAGTTCCAGAAAGCGTAATTGGAAAAGACATACTCAGCAACTGGCAGAACCACATTGTTTCCCTGACTCATGGAGTGAGAGTTATTTTAGTAGGAAAGGCCAAGTGGAAGCCACTAGAACTGCTCCTGCCTAGCAAAATATTAAATCAAAAGCAATACAGGATTCCCAGAGGAACTGCAGGAATTAATGCCACTCTTAAAGACTTGAAGGATGCTGGGGCAGTGATTCCCACCCCATCCCCATACATCACTCTTATTTGGCCTGTGCAGAAAAGAGATGGGTCTTGGAAGATCAGAGTGGATTATCATAATCTTAACCAGGGGTGACTCCAATTGTAGCTGCTGTTCCAGATGTAATATTACTGCTTGAACAAATTAACACATCCCCCAGTACCTGGTATGAAGCTACTGATCTGGCAAATGATTTTTTTCTCAATAGCTGTTAGTAGGGACCACCAGAAATGGTTTTCTTTCAGCTGGCAAGGCCAGCAGTATGCCTTTACTGTCCTATCTCAGGGGATATCAGTTTTCCAGCCTTATGTCATAATATTGTCCACAAGGACCTTGATCATAAATCCCTCCCACAAGACATCACATTGATCCATTACATTCATGATATCATATTGATTGGTCCTAGAAGTAATAACTACCCTAGATTTATTGGTAAAGCATTTGCAGGTGAGAGGATGGGAGATAAATGCCCCCTCCAAAACAACAACAATAAAACAGGGAGCTTTTACCTCGGTAAAATGCATAGGTGTCCAGTGGTGTGGGGTATATAAAGATATCCTTTCAAAGGTGAAGGATAAGCTATTGCATCTGGCTCCTCTGACAACCAATAAAGAAGCAAAATGCCTAGTTGGCCTCTTAGGATTTTGGAGACAATATATTCCTCATTTGGGTGTGCTACTGTGGCACATTTACTGAGTTACTTGTTTTTGTGAACTTCTAGTTTTTGTGGGGACCTGAACAAGAGGAGGCTCTGTGACAGGTCCAGGCTACTGTGCAGGCAGCTCTCCACTTGGATCATATAATCCATCTGATCCAATGATACTGGAAGTGTCAGGAGCAAATAGAGATGCTGTTTTGAGACTTTGGCTGGCTTCTATAGGAGAATCACAATGCAGGTACTTGAGATTTTGGAGTACATGCATACCATCCTCTAAAGATAATTATTCTTTTCAGAAACAGCTTTTGGCCTGCTTTGGGCCTTAATGAAGACAGAACACTTAACCATGTGTCACCAAGTTACCATGAGACCTGAGTTGCCTATTATGAGCTGGGTGTTGTCTGAACCACCAAGTCATAAATTTGGGAATGCACAACAGCACTCTATCATAAAATGGAAATGGTATATATGAGATAGGGCTTGAGTGGGTCCTGAAGGCACAAGTTGCATGAGGAAGTGGCCCAAATGCCCATGGCCCCAATCCTGTCACATTACCTTCTCTTTCCCAACCCACAGCTATGGCATCTTGGGGAGTTCCTTACAATCAGTTGACTGAGGAACAGAAAACTCAGGCTTGGTTTACAGATGGTTCTGCATGATATGCAGGCACCACCCAAAAGTGGACAGCTGCAGCACTGCATCCCCTTTCGGGGATGTCCCTGAAGAACAGTAGTGAGGCAAAATTTTCCCAGTGGGTAGAACTTTGAGCAATACTCCTGGTTGTTCACTTTGCTTGGAAGGAGAACTGGCCAGAGGTGCATTTGTATACTGATTCCTGGGCTGTCGCCAATGGTTTGGCTGGATGGTCAGGGACTTGAAAGGAATATGATTGAAAGATTGGTGACAAAGAAGTCTGGGGAAGGGGTATGTGGATAGACCTTTCTGAGTGGGCAAAAAACATGAAAACATTTGTGTCCCATGTGAATGCTCATCAGAGGGTGAATTCAGCAAAAGAAGATTTTAATAACCAAGTGGATAAAATGACCCATTTGGTGGATACCAATCAGCCTCTTTCCCCAGTAACTCCTTTTATTGCCCAATGGGCTCATGAACAAAGTGGTCATGGTGGTAGGGATGCAGGTTATGCATGTGCTCAGCATCATGGACTTCCACTCACCAAGGCCAAACTGGCCACAGCCACTAAGTGCTCAATCTGCCAGGATCAGACACCCATACTCAGTCCCCAATATGGCATCATTCCCTGAGGTGATCAGCCTGCCACCTGGTGGCAGGTTGATTATACATTGGACAACTTCTATCATGGAAGGGGCAGCAATTTGTTCTAACTGGAATAGACACATACTCTGGATATGGGTTTGCCTTCCCTGAACACAATGCTTCTGCCAAAATTATCATCCTTTGTCTTATGGAATGCCTTATCCACCATCATGGTATTACATTCAGCATTGTTTCTGATCAAGAAACCCACTTCACAGAATATGAAGTGTGGGAATGGGCTCAGACCAAAGGAATTCTCTAGTCTTAACATGTTACCCATCATCCAGAGGCACCTGGGTTGATAGAACTGTGGAATGGCCTCTTGAAGACATAATTTTGGTGCCAACTAGGTGGCAATACCATGAAGAGCTGGGACAGTGTTCTCCAGGAGGCTGTGTATGCTCTGAATCAGCATCAACTCTATGGTGCCATTTCTCAAATAGCCAGGATTCATGGGTCCAGGAATCCAGGAGTGGAAATTGGAGTGGCACCACTCACTATTACAACTAGTGATCCATTAGGAATATTTTTGCTTCTTGTTCCTGCAAGCTTAAGCTCTGCTCATCTACAAATCTTAGTTACAAAAGGAGGTGAGTTGCCACAAGGAGACATAGCAGCAATTCCATTGAACTGAAAGTTAAGACTGCCACCTGGCCACTTTGGGCTTCTTGAGCCTCTGAATCAACAGACAAGAAAGGAGGTTATTGTACTGGCTTGGGTGAGTGATCCTGACTATCAAGGGGAAACAGCACTGCTACTACATAATGGGCATAAAGGAGAATTCTCCTGGAAAACAGGAGCCCCCTAGGGTGTCTGTTAGTACTACCATCATGCCCTGTGATTAAAGTCAATAGAAAACTGCAGGAACCCAATATAGGGAGGACTACCAATGGCCCAGAAACTTCAGAAATGAAGGTTTGGTCATGACAGCAGGCAAAGAATCACAGTAAGATGAAGTGATGAGGGTAAAGTGAACATGGAATGGGTAGTAGGAGAAGGTAGTGAAAAATATGTGCTATGAATACATGACAAGTTACAGAAATGAAGACTCTGAAAGCATGAATTTTTCCTCCCTGTTTTATTATGAGTATAATTGTATTTGTACATAAAGCAAATATTTTTGTTTTCTTCTCTGTCTTATCCTCTTACCACATGGGATAAGTTGTACTGTTCATTTTGTACTATTTAAGCTATAGGATGTCAAGTTTAAGAGTAAATGTTACCCAAGGACTTGCATCCTATTCACAAGAGATTTGGTGCATTTCCAGTTGTACACAGGATAGCTGAGTATTGTCAGGAGAGGCATATATCTGTTATTTTGTTCTATTTAGAGACCAAGTATGGTTTAAAGTGATGTGCAGCACTGCCAAGTTGACAAAGGGGTGGACTGTGATGGTTAGGTTCATGTGTCAACTTGGCCAGGTGATAGTACCCAGGAATCTGGTAAAGCAAGCACTGGCCTGATCATTACTGCAAGGACATTTGTGGCTGGGTAATAAACCAGAATGCTGGTTTATTAAATCATCAATCAATTGATTGCATCTGTGTCTGATTACATTAAGGAAGGGAATGTCTCCTGCAATGAGAGAATTCAATCAGCTGAATTTAATCCCATATGTAGAAGACTTTTAAGGGAGAACACAGAGACCTTTCACTTCTTCTTCAGCTAGCCAGTTTCTCCTTGGGAGTTCATCATAGTTGCCAGCTTACTGCCTGCCCACAAAACTTTGGACTTGTGTGTCCTGCCCTATGAAATTTGGACTTATGCACCACCACAGTTGCATGAGACACTTTTATAAACTCTCATATTTACAGATATCTCCTCTTTATTCTGTTTCCTTAGAGAACCCTGACACATCAAGTGTACCAATATTCACATTATGGGAGTTCCAGAAGGAGAAGACAGAAAAGAGATGAAGAACGTTTGAAGTAATAGTGGCTGAAAGCTTCCCAGATTTGACAGACAACATGAAGACACACATCCAAAAATCTCAATGAACTCCAAATAGGTTAAACTCAAAGATAACCATCAAAGATACTTGAAACTAAAATTGTTGAATGTCAATAACAATGATTGAAAGAATTGTGAAAGAAGCAAAAAGAGAAGCAGCACATCATGAACCACAGATCTTCAATAAGATTAAGTGCCAATTTCTCACAAGAAACCAAGGAGGCTAGAAAACAGTGGATGGCATATTTAAAGTACTGAAAGAAAATAAATGCCAACCAAGGGTTTTGTATCAGTACAACTAATTTTAAAAATGTGAGAGATTAAGACTTTCCACACAAACAAAAGGTAAAGGAGTTCATCACCACTGGATCTGCACTAAATGAAATACTAAAAAGTTCTCCTCAGATTTAAAATAAAGGAAATTAGAGCATAGACTAAACTGTAGAAAAGGAAGAAATAAAGATCTTAGGCAAAAGATACTACACCAGAAAATATAAGTGCCAGATTATGGCATTATGCATTTTAACATGACTTTTTTTTTTATTTTTTACATAATCAAAAATAAAATACATAAAAAGTCATTAAAATATATGTACTGGGACACAGTGAAAAAATTGTAGTGAGAAACAAGAGCAACATAAAGGAAAGGGATGGAGGAGAATAAATAATAGATTGAATGTGCTATAAGTAGTTAATGAATCAAATATGATTGTTACAGATTTAAGATGCTAAAAATATTTCACAAAAGGAAATGAGAAAGTAATTCTAAATGTTTCACTCAGAAAGATCAACTAAGCATGACCGTAAAGAGTAATGGAATAAATGAGGAACAAAAAATTATAAAAATAGAGCAACCATTGCAAAATGTCAGAATTAAGTCCTACATTATCAGTATTACTTTAAATGTAAATGAATTCAAACCTCCAATCAAAAGAAGACATTGAAGACTAGAGAAGAAAGTGTGTTACACCTATGTATTGTTTATGAGTCTCCCCTTAAATACAATTACACAAATTAGTTGAAAGTAAAAGGATGGAAAAATATCCCATGCAAATAGCAAGCAAAAGAGTGGTGGGTTGTATATATCAATATCAGGTAAAATAGATTTTTAGTCAAAAACTGTTACAAAGAATGAAAAATGAGACCATATATTGAACAAGGTGTTGACTTATCAAAATGATTTAGAAATTATAAATTTATTTGCAACTAACAACAGAACCCCCAAATATTTGAAGCAAATATTCATAAAATTTGAGGGAGAAATGGTTTTCTACTAACAGCAGCAGTCTTTAATACATCACATTCTGTTGAATTTACCAAGCATTTTGTGGAGAATTACACACACACACATGCACACACACACACACACACACACACACAAAGAAAACAAAATAAGAAAATTCCAGACATATCTTATGAATATAAATAAAAATGCTCCAGAAATAATAGGAAACCAATTCCAAGAGCAGATTAAAAGAATTATACACTCACATCTATAGCCAATTTATTTTTGACAAGGTTGCAAAGTCCATTCAATTGGGAAAGAATAGTCTCTTCACCAATGGTGTTGGAAAAATGGGATATATATTTATGCAAAAGAATGAAGGAGGACCCCTACCTCACACCATATTAAAAGAATGGATCAAAGACCTAAATAAAAGAAGCAGGATTATAAAACTCTTAGAAGAAAATGTAGGGAAGCAACTTTATGATCTTGTGTTATGCAGTGATTTCTTGGACTTTACACACAAAACACAAGAAAAAAAGAAAAAAAAATAGATCAATGGGACTTCATCAAAATTATAAACTTTTGCATCAAAGGTCTTTATCATGGTAATGAAAAGAAACTTACTCAATGGGAGAAAATATTTGGAAGTCACATATCTAATAATCATTTCTATCCAGAATATAAAAGAACTCCTACAACTCAACAATAAAAAGTCCAACAACCCAATTAAAAATTGGCAAAATATCTGTAAAGACATTTCCCCAAAGGGTATATACAAATAGCTAAAAAGCAAATGAAAAGATGTTCAACATCAATAACTATCAGGGAAATGCAAATCAAAACCACAATGAGATACCATTTCACACTCACTAGAATTGCTATTAAAAAAAAAATCATAGAATTACAAGTGTTGGAGAGGATGTTGAGAAATAAGAACACACATTCACTGCAGATAGGAATGTAAAATGGTGCAGCTGCTGTGGAAAACAGTTTGGCAGTTCCTCAGAAAGCAAAGTATAGAATTACCATATATGTCCCAGCAATCCCTCTACTTGGTGTATACCCCAAAGTATTTAAAGCAGCAACCAGAACAGATATTTTCACACTGATGTTTTTAGCAGCATTATTCCCAATTGCCAAAAGATGGAAGTAACCCAAGAGTACATCAACCAATGAATGCATAAATAAAATGTGGTATAAACACAAAGTGGAATATTATTCAGCATTAAAAAGGAGTGAAGTGCTGGTTCATGGAAGAACTTTAAAGACATTATGTTGAGGGAAATAAGCCAGACACAAAAGGACAAGCATTGTATAATCTCACTTACATGAAATAATTAGAATATTCAAATTCATAGAGATAGAATCTAGAATATAGGTTACCAGGGGCTACATTGGCATAGAGAATGGTAATTTACTGTTAATGTGCACAGAATTTTTGTTTAGGTTGATCGTAAGGCTTTGAAAATGGATGGTTGTCATGGTAGCACAATATTGTGAGAGTAATTAATAGCACTGAATTATATATGTGAATGTGGTTAATAGGGTAATTTTAGGTCATACATATGTCACTAGAATAAAATTTAAAATATGAAACAAAGGACTATGCAACACAGTGAACCCTATTTTAAACAATGGACTATAGTTAATAGTACAATTATAAAAATATTCTTTCATGAATTATAACAAATGTACCACACTAATGCAAGATGTTAATAATATGGTGATATAGTGGAAAAAATACACCCTAATGTAAACTATGGACTATACAGTTAATAGTACAATTATAATATTCTTTCATCAGTTGTAACAAAGGTACTACACTATTGCAAAGTGTTAATAATAGGGGGTGGGTAAATGGGAACTCTACATTTGACATGTTTTTTCTGTAAACACAACTTCTTTAATTAAAAAAATAAATTAAAAAAATGAGCATAATACTACCTACTACAGAAGTTATGGTGCAGTTTATATGAAATAAAATTGCACAAATAGAGTGTCTGGGAGGGTGCAGCAAAAAGGCTTAAATTGATACTTCTCAAAAGAAGACATACAAAATGCCAATATGCATGTGGAAATATGCTGAATTTCATAAGTCATTAGGGAAATGCAAATCTAAACCACAATGAGGTACCATTCCACACTCACTAGAATGGATACTACTTACAAAACAGAAAATAAAAAGTATTGGAAGGCTGTAGAGAAACTGAAACAATCATCTATTGTTGCTGGAATATAAAATGATGCAGTGGTGTGGACAACAGTTTGAGACTTTCTCAGAAAATTAAGTATAGAATTACCTTAGGACCCCCAATCCCACTTTTAGGTATACACCCAAAAGAATTAAAAGCAGTGATTCAAACAGATACTAGCACACTGATATTAATAGCAGTATTATTCACAATTTCCAAAAAAGGAAACAACTCAGGTGTCTATCAGGAGATGAATGGATAAACAAAGTGTGGTACATGCATACAATGGGATATTATTCAGCCATAAAAGTTTGAATTCCTGATACCTGAGATAACATGGATGACCCTTAAGACATCAAACTGATTTAAATAAAGCAGGAACAAAAGGACAAGTATTGGATGATATCAGTGATATGAAATAAGTAGAATAAGCAAATTCATAGTTAGAAACTGGAATACAGGGGACAGGGTGGGGTTAGGGAATTGGGCATTAATTCTTATTTGGTACAGAGTTTCTGTTTAGTATGATGCAAAAGTTTTGGCAATGGATGGAAGTGATACAAGAAAATCAATTCAATATGACTAATTAATAGAATTAAGTATTGATGATCTCAACTGATGCACAAAAAAGGTATTGACAAAATCCAGCACACATTCTTGATAAAATACTCATAAAGAAGGGAATTTCCAGAAGATGATAAAGGAAATATATGAAAACATTCAGTTATCATCATACTCATTTGTGAAAGAACTGAAAGCTTTGGACCGAAAATCAATAATACATAAACATACCTGCTTTAATCACTGTTATTCAATATTGTAGTAGAATTTTTAGCCAGAGCAAAGACATCCAAACTTGTAAGGAAGAAATAAAATCACCTCTATGTGAAGATGGCATGATCCTATGTAGAGAAAATGCCAAAGAATCCACTAAAAATCTACTAGAGCTAATATACCAACTCAAATATGTGGCAGGGTGAAGCATATGCACACAAACAGTTTGTTTCTGTATGCTAGCAATAAGCAATCCCTTGCCCATGTAACAAATGATGTCATGGGATGAGGTTTGAATCCAGGGCCAAGTCTTATCTAATTCTGGATTCTGCATCCCTCATAGGTCTAGTCTTATACCATAAGACAGTACTGACATGAGATACCAATTAGTTTTACCTGTAGTTAATGGCCACCATCTCCCAAGAATTAAAATTCTAATAAAGTTTAATAGGTTTCCATTTCCAACTAACTGCTATTGGGTACTTCAGATTTTAGTCTATGTGTAAGGCATTGAAAGTTAGTGAGCACCTAAGCAAATTGCACATTCTCCTGGGCTATGGGGACTAAAAGTTTCCCTTGAATTCATTCCTGTGCTTCTGCTGCCGAGATCCCAGCCATTGACTTTGAGGTACCTACTTATGCATTCACTGTGAGAAGCATATATCACTGCTCCTCTTGCATCAGAGTCCATGGTTTTGCACATTTTTTTTTTTTTCTGGCATGCTTTATAACTATTTTTTTATTTTGTTTTATTGATTTTTCTACAACAGTCATACCTGTCCAGGTTCCTTGCCACCCTTTCACATTCTCCTGAAAAAAAAAAATCCCTTCTTTGTAGTCAATAAAAGCCAATTAAGTCAATTTCCTCATTGTGTCTTTCTCCAGCAAAGTCAATTTCTGCTTGGACTCCTGGATGTCTGCCAACCACACTGGGTTTCTTTTAGAATGTTCTTGCCAATGTTAATTTATCCACCAAATATATTGTTGCTATACACGTAATGTTTGAGTAAATTTCAAGTATATGTTTTGGATCCAAAAATGTTGAACTCCCTAAGAAATATCATATGAGTATTAGTCCCCCTAAAATATACTTTGGTTTCAATATACCAAAGAGCTTTCCACAGGCACCACAAATAGATATTGACACTAAGGACAGCCCATGTAGTCAATCCTAAAACCAACCATATTGGTTTCTGTTTTCATGTATTCTTTACTTTGATTGTTGTCATCAATCTGAAAAATTAAGATTCAAAAGCAGTAGAGCAGACAAGGTGAGCATGAAGCAGGTAGATTTTATCCAGCACATCCAGGTTCCTTTCTCAACAGACCATCATTTAGATTAAGAATTGCATGGTCATGTGTAGATCAATTTTTGACTACACTCCTTTGTGTGCATCCAGGATCCAACTCTTTCACATGTTATCTCCCATAGAGGTTTTTTTTGTTTTGTTTTTTTAAATAATGGATGCAACCTGTAAAATGAGAAACAGAAGAAAAATCAACATAATTTTTCCAAGTCTTCACCCACATGGTGTTAGAGTCAATGAGATGCATCACCTAGATGACTCCAGATATAATGCTTCTTAAATCCCCTGGTAACCCATACTGGACCTTTAGCTTCCAAAGAATGTGTGTGTTTCTGCAAACAAATACCCTCACCATAATGGCTACTTATAAATATAGCTAAATGATACAAAAATAATGTTGTTTTTCCTTTCCTGCATTATTCATTTTGGTTCCATTTTTATCTGCAATTACTTCTCCTTAAAATTTGAATTAGCTATCAACCAGATCTTTTCATTTATATAAACCAAGGATCTTTTGTCTTTTGGTCAAATCAGGGCCATTTTCTGAACCATATTGCCAGTCCATAGGGTATTTTCATTCCATTGGTTCACTGCCCCAATATAAGTAGTATCTATACTACATCACTATTGTTATCATCTTGTTTTGATGCCACAAGGAACACTGCTCATAATTCTGCCCATTTATCTGTTCACTCTTCAATCAGCCAGTCTCTCTGCTGCCACTTTCCAGATTGAGAGCCTGCCAAGTCTAAAGCTACCATCTATATCCCATGCTACTTGTTAGAAATCCTCCAATAAATAATAATTTGGAGAGGTTCATTCATCTATCCAGTTAGGTAATTCCTCAAGGAGATCCAAAGAGGGTTCCAAAGCACAAAAGCAGTCTGTTGATAAAATGATCTTTCCCTTTCACATGTTCTTGGATTTACATTTATATGTAATAATGTTTATTTGGTAAAATTTAGGATATAAATATTCATTATCTGATAAAATCCAGACATAAGGGTATTTTAGGTCTCAAAACAATATTATGTTATTTAATAATTAAAGCAATTTTGACTAACATCCAGTAAAAAGCTAGCAATCATCTTTCAAATGGTGTGTGCTTTTAGGCTGGGGTCAGGTAACTTCCCAGTGCAAAGGCCCAAGTGGTCACTGTTGGATGGCAATTCCAGCATCCCTCCTTGAGGGCATTGTTCAGAAAATGCAAATTTTTAGGCACAAAGATGAACTCCAACAATTTTCTCTCTTGTCTCACTGGCTAGAATTGTGTCACATGCCTAACCTAAAATAGTAACTGGAAAGGGGAATAGAATTACCATAATTGGTTTAGACTAATCCAGATTCACACCTATGGATTGATGGTAGACTCCACTCCTCCCTCAAATACATGGACACCTGACATCAGAAATAAAAGGAATTATGAAAGAAAGAGGACCTGTGAACAACTTAGTGTTTGCCACACTCAACATACATCTATTGGGTACTTTATTTCTCTCATATATTTTTAATATCTCTCACTACATCCCTATATCCCACCCTCCCTTCTTCTGGCCCCTCCTCCCCCTCCCTTTCTACTAGCATCTTCCCACTGACATCTAAACATGATCAAGTTTCTCCCATATGAAAAGAATAATTGGATCCTTATAACAACTTTATTTTTTGCAACTTTCAATTTTGCAGAAGAAATTGAGGAACAGAGAGGTTGAGAATTTTGCCCAATATCTTGTGCAGAAGATGGCAACAGAAAATATTGAGTCTTTATCTCAGGAACTATTCTAATTATGTGGCATGCATTACCTCATGTGACCCTGATGGTCTTATGTGATAGCTATCATTATCATCCCTTTTTAACAGATGTGGAAACTGAGACAAAAAGAGGCTGAGAAACTTGCTCAAGGTCACATAGTAAGTAGAACTGCTAGCCCTGGGAGGTGCAGTTTATTGTCATACAAAGCATTTACACTTAAGCATGTCAGATTTTTAATATTAGAGAGCAGTTTCTCTGGCCTACATGTGTCTTGGGCCATCAATAGTAGAATAGCAGTTATTCACTGACCTAGATACTTTCACACATTAAGTTGTTCAATCCTCCCAATAACTCTGTGAGATGGGTATTATTAGGGTTGAATGACTTATGCAACTGTACTCCCTTTACTAGAATATTCTACATCTTATGTCCTAGACTCCAAGTTCACTTCCAAACTATATCCATAGAACAGTTGATAGCCCAGCACAATGAGCTCTGTGCCTCCCAGCCTTCCTTCTTTGTGGAAACCACAATGACAAGGGAGAACAAGATGGATGGTTTCCTGCCATCTTGGATGAACCTAATAATTCTAATCCTCTGAGCCCTGAAAGTTGGGTGCATCTCTAACTCCTTGAGTTTGAGTAATATCCATTCAAAATTTCCCTAAAATCATACATAAAAATATTAGTAAGTACAGACTCCAGAGATTCCCAAGCCTTGAAGACCACATCAGCAAAACCAGCCACAGATTACAGAAGTTTGTTTTTAAGTTTCCAACCCATTTGGATTCAGAGTTGAAGGGACCAAAGGTGCTATCTCTGGACAAGCACAGACTTTTTAAGAAGATCTTGTAGATACTTTATTTGAAGTTGAAGTTGGAATGGAGAAGGAAGTTTGCCACCATATAAACCGTATTATTCCCAAAGATGAAGAAGGAGTCCTAACAGATTTGTGTGAGGTCTTAGTGTATTTATTGCTACATCTTGCAGATGTCCAGAACAAGATCATGCAAAATTTTGTCAGGGAAGTCCTTGCACAAGGAATTCTTCTTCTATTAACAAACTGGCAGAGTGTTCCTAATTATATTGATAAGTATTTCTAATGAATGAGCTGTGATTCCATTTGCAACCACTAGGCTTTTATGAATATTATTCAATTGAGTGACACTATTAGAGAACTATAAGCAGTCAGAGATAAGGAAGCAGAATTGAAGTATCTTAGATCTCTAGATACAGCTGGTAATGATAGCAACACTATTAAAAAAATAAACAGATTATTACTTACAAAGGAAGTATGCAACTCAAGAATATGGCAGTTCCAGTAAGACAAGGATACAAATACTGTGGAACAGATAGCCAACACTGAAAAACTTTGAACAGACCTCTGGACAGTATTTTTTGCATCAATTCAGAAGATCATATGATTTCAAATCTTTAGCCTTTTTCTGTGGCAAATTACACTGGGTATTTTAAAATTGAATTGTACTTGCATTCCCAGGATAATTTCCACCTAATCATGATGTATAATTTTGATTTATTTGTATATTTTGAGGATTTTTGCACCTGTTTTCATATTCATAAAAAATATGAGACTGTACTTTTGTTGTAATCTCTTTGTTTGATTTTGGAATGAAGGGAATACTAGTTTCATAACATAAATAGATTTGAGAATTATTTTTTAAAATTCAATTTTATTGAGATATATTCACATACCATACAATCATCCAAAGTGTACAATCAATTGTTCACAGTACCATCATATAGTTGTGCAATCATCACCCCAATGTATTTTTTTTGAATATTTTCCTTTTACCAAAAAAAGTGAAAATAATAAAAAATAAAAGTAAAAAAGAACAACCAAATCATCCCCCCATCCCACCCTATTTTTCATTTAGTTTTTGTCCCCATTTTTCTACTCATCCATCTATACATTGGATAAAGGGAGTGTGATCCACAAGGCTTTCCCAATCACACTATCACCGCTTGTAAGCTACATTGCTATACAATTGTCTTCAAGAGTCAAGACCACTGGACTGCAGTTTGATAGTTTCAGGTATTTACTTCTAGCTATTCTAATGCATTGAAACCTAAAAAGTCTTATCTCTACAGTGCATAAGAATGCCCACCAGAGTGACCTCTCAACTCCTTTTGGAATCTCTCAGTCACTGAAACTTTATTTCATTTCATTTCACATCCCCCTTTTGGTCAAGAAGATGTTCAATTTGAGAAGTATTTTATCCTGCTGATGTTCATAGTTATTGTCAAAATGTCTTCTATGTGCTCCTGCCAACAGTCTTAGTTATATGATTTTAAGTATTACAATGAAATAAGCATCTAATGACAGAATTACAAACAAAACTAAAGCTGACCAAGAAATTAATGTAGATAAATTTATATTATATTATTATTTACTCCCTACTATATATGCACTAATAAACAAGCTATTATAGAGTTTTGATTCTAGCAGAGAAACTGTTATTAATAACCCAGTCATATACGAGATTCTGTAATTATAATTATGATAAGTGCTTTGAAGGACAGGGAAGTCTTCATCAGATATAACATGTCTTCTGGGTTATTTGGACACATGCCCTAAAGAGAAATAATACATTTTTTTTTAATCTCCAGGCCTTAACTCTCTTCTAATTTTCAAAATTATCTATGCAGCTACCTAAGGAATATTACTGACTGGATTTCAAAGTAGTATTCATAAAACTAAAGGTTTAATAACACATTCCAAATCTATTTCTCATTTCATTAAATGCTGCTGCCTTCCCCATGTTCAGACCAAATAACTCACAGTAACTTTCATCCCTTTTTTCTCCTCAAATTATGTGTTGATACCTATAACAAATCATATTGTCTCTACTTTCAAACCATGCCAATTTTAAACATTCTTACTACCTCCTGGTGCCTCCTTGTCCTAATGCAATAGCCTCCTGCTGGTCTCTTAGCTTTCATTCTTGTATCCAACAATCTGCGCCCCCATGGAAACAAATGTTCATGTTGAAATTGGATTCAGATATGTCACTCCTTTGCTCAAAACCCTCACAGTGGGTTCTTGTCACACACCCAATAAAATCCAATCTTCTGACCCTGGACTAAAACATCTAAGATGACCTGGTTCCAATTTACCTCCCAAATTCATCCTTGCAATTCTCAAATGTATTCAGACTTTATGCTTTATCTCAAACATACAAAATGCTTTACATCTCCTCAGTTCTACTATTCTTTTATAAATGTTAAATTCAGAGATTGGAAAACAGTTTATCTATAAAATAATTATAAATACTGGTAAAAAATGTAAGCTTACAATTTTGTTTATTCATTCAATTGACACATGTCTATAGAACACCAATATTGTGTTAAGTTCTTCAAAAAAGGCAGGGCCAGCCATCACGGAGTGTCCACTAACTTGTTTAATTAAGTCCAGGGTCTATTCTAATTACTATATTATCAGAGGAAAGAAATGGTGTTTGTGATGGACTATTCACCTTTTTGCCATTAGTCTACAGCTTTTCCATATAGAGGTATTTCTCTTGACATTAAGAAAAGGCTGATTATTTCATTTAAGAATTTCTTTATTCATTGCAAGTGTTATATAAGCCTGACCAGTATTTTTCTAGTCTACTGTATAATATATAAGATAATTTTTATAGCATGTAATATATAGGCTCACATTTAATATATCACATACAATCCTTACAATAACAAGTTTTGTTATCCCCATTTTATGGTTGAAGAAACTGAGCACAGAATAATCATTTACTTTTCAAAGGTTTCATGTTTTTAAGTAACAAAACAGAAATTGAAATCTAAGTTTGATTTTCTTCAAAACTTCAAAGTTTTTTTTCAACTTTTCAATTTTTATAAGCTCAATTGACATAAATTCTAACATTATAAGGAAATTAAAAAAATAAAAAAGCTTTGTTTCTACCATTAATGCTTAAAATCTTACTTTTCCAAGACTTGTTCAGAATCTGAAGGAAGAGTTTTATAAACATCTGTTTGATTTTTAACTCAAGAAGTTGTAGCTTAACAGAAAAATCATGCAGAAAATACAGAGTTCCCATATTCCTGCCCTCACACACAGTTTTCCCTATTACTAAGATTTGGCATTATAATGGTATCTTTGTTACAATTGATGAAACAATTTTATTACACCAATATGAATAGTTATAGTCCACTGTTTACATTAGGGTTCATGGTTTGCATTGTACAGTCATGTTATTTTTAAAATTTTTATTCTTGTTATATGTGTGTGTGTGTGTGTGTGTGTGTGTGTGTATCCTAAAATTTCCCCTTTTAGCTGCATATATAATTCAGTGGTATAAATTACATCTACAATTATTTGCTACATCACAACCAAACATTACCAAAACTTTTCTGTCACTCCAAACAGAAACTCTGTACCAATTAAGCATTAACTCTCCATTGTTTACCCCCAACCAAGCCCATGGTAACCTGTATCTTAGTTTCTGCCTCTATCAATTAGTTTCTTCTAATTATTTCATATCAGTGAGTTCATACAATACATTTGCCTTTTGTGGCTGGCTTATTTCACTCAATATCATATATTCAATTTTCATCCATGTTTTAACATATGTCAGAACTTTGCTCCATTTTACTAATAAATAATACTACAAGGTTTATCCATTGATATGCTGATGGACACTTGGATTGCTTCCCTATTTTGGCAATTGTGAGCAATGCCTATATGAATATCAGTGTCCAAATATCTGCTCCTGTCCCTGCTTTCAATCCTTTTGTGTGTATACCTAGAAGTGGGATTGTGAGGTCATATGGTAATTACATACTTAATTTCTGAGCAACTGCCAAGCTGTCTTCCACAGTAGCTGCACCATTTTACATTCTTACCAACACCAAATGAGTGTTCCTATTTCTCTAAATCCTCTCCAGCATTTGAAATGTTCTGTTTTGATTTTTTAATGGAAGGCATTCTAGTAGGTGTGAAATGGTATATCATTTCATTTTGATTTTCATTTCCCTAATTGGTAATGATGTTGAGCACCTTTTCATCTGAGTTTTGTCCATTTGTATATACTATATATCCTTTAGAATAATGTGTATTCAAGTCTTTTGCCCATTTTTAAATTGGTTGCCTTTTCATTGTTCAGTTTCAGGATTTAATATGTTTTCAATATTAAAACCTTTTGGATGTATGGTTTCCAAATATTCTCTCACATTGAAAATGCTGTTTTTTAACTTTCATGATAAAATCCTTTGATGCACAACAGTTTTTAATTTTGATGAAGTCCCATTTAGCTGTAGTTTCTTTGTTGCTAGGTCCTCTGGTGTAAAGTCTATGAAACCTAACACAGGTACTAAAGATGCCTCCCTGTGTTTTCTTACAGTAGTTTTATAATTCTGGTCCTTTTATTTGGATCTCTGATCCATTTTGGATTGATTTTTGTGTATGATGTGAGATGGGGACCCACATTCATTCTTTTGCATATGGAAATCCACTTTTCCCAGCACCATTTTTTGAAAAGACTATTCTTTCCAAATTGAGTGGAAATAGGGGGGTAGCCCTCTTGTCAAAAATATTTTGGCCGTAAAAGTATGAGTTCATTTTGAACTCTTACATAATTTGCATTGATCAATATGACTGTCCTTGTACCAGTACAATGCTGTTTTGTTTACTGTGGATTTGTAATAAGTTTCATGACAGGGAGTGTCAGTCCTCCAACTCCATTCTTTTTTTTCCAAGATGCCTTTGGGTATTCGAGGCCCTTTCCCTTTCCATATAAATTTGATGATATGTTCTTTCATTTCTGCATGGTAGGATGATGAAATTTTGAGTGGAGTTGCATTGAATCTGTAAATCACTTTGGGTAGAATTGACTTCTTAACAAGTGTTTAGTCTTCCAATCCATTGATTTAGGACTTCTTGGATTTCTTTTTAGAAATGTTTTATAGTTTTCTGTGTACAAATTCTTTATGTCCTTGGTTTGATTTATTCCTATATATTTGACTCTTTTAGTTGCTATTGTAAATGGATTTTTTTTCTTGATTTCTTCTTCCATTTGTTCATTATAGAAGCTCTACTGATTTTTGTGTGTGTTGATCTTGTACTGTCCTTTGCTGAATTCATTTATTCTAGTAGTTTTGTGTGGTAGGGATTTTCTGTAGATAGGATCATGCCATTTGCAAATAGGGAAAGTTTTACCTCAAGAAGGAAGATTTTACCCCATTCAGAAGGACACAGTAATCCCCCTTCCACTCCAGTATGTCCAAAGATGGCAAAAAGCTGCATTCTGTCTTTGGGATTTGATTTCATATGGATAGGTCAGTCCATTTTATACAGGCTATTCTAAATATTTGATAATAATATCACTGACACCATAGATATATTTAAAAGAAATTTCATGGTGCAAACAGAAAAACAAAAATTGTCCTTTCTTTTCATAACTTATTAAAAATTCAAATTTTATACCTTTATAATAACTATCAGTTTTCATGGGAAATATTTTTACCAGTGACTTATTTTCCAGTATTTTGAAAAAGAAAAATTTCTAATAAGGTTTTTGCACTTCTCATTCTATTGAGTTGTTTTGACAAAAATAAAACGGTTTTTATGTAACATTTGTGTGTATTATTGTGCCTATTTTACATTATGCTTTAAGCTTAGCAAAGGATCTCCTGAAATAGTTAATGCAGTTTTGGAAAACATAGTGTCTTCTCCATGATTTGAACAAAGAAAAATGGACATTTTACCCTTTCACAGCACAATATTTAATACTGAGCACCACAATTGGAGAGTGCATATACATTTCTTGCTTATTAGGATTACTGAGAGTTTCCACACAGATTTGAAGAACATCTACATGTAAAGAAGCTGCCAGACCAATTGTATAATTAGTGTTATATGAATGCAACAGATAGCTTTAGAACCATTAGAGGTTTATTTGTTAATAAGAATAAAATATCAGCCAATTCTTCTTGTATGAGAAGAATTTATCACTTATTTCCTCACTTTTCCAAAGCAAGTATTCCTTCCCTTTAATGCTCAATTTTTTCTAGCTTAAAGTATGGTCAGATATGTTAAAATTGTATTTCCAATTTATATATAATAACTAATTGTTTATCCAATTACTGATTACTTTTTAATTTTTATTGAGAGCCTATTTGTGCCAGGTGCTATATTATGAACTTGGGATGTAATAGTTAATAAAAGAGGAAAAAGAATAAGGAATATTCTTGCATTCCTCTTATATTCCCTTATATAAATAAGGGAATGACTTAAAATTCTAATCATAATCTGTGATAAGTTCTATAAAGACAATAAACAGAGCACTATGACAGAAGATACAAGGAAGAATTCTACAGTGGATAAGGTAGACAGAAAAGGCTGATTTTGTAGATTGTATTAAACTGAAATGCAAAATATGAGAAATTTTTACCATAGCAAGTGTCACTACATGTGGAAAGACCAACTATGAAAAGAATTGGCAAATTTAAGACTCCGAAATGTTGGTGTTTCTAGATGGTAAACAGGAAAGGAGACAATAAAACAAATGAGGTTGAAAAGATGAAGGGGGAAAAAAATCAGGGTAGCATAAAATTTGGCAAGTAACTTCTATTTTATTCACTACATTTTTAGAGTTAGAATAAATGAAGTCAGAGAAGTAAAATTTTTAATTGAAGATGCTTCCATCAAACCAAAAATCTCAAAATTGCTTTGAAGATCTTGATGACAATTGCTACCAAATCATATACTATATTATGTTAGTGCTACAATACTATATTATGTTAGTTAAGTACTATCTCATTCATTCATCTTTCTACTTCCACCCTAAGCACAATGCTTTGCATGCAGGTATTCAGTAAAATTGAGATGAATGTACAAAAATCACTGTCTATAGGATCAACTGAGATAATTTTTCTGCCCTCTAACTATCTTGGAGCCCTTTATGCCTATTTTTTCCCTATGTGTAGGGCAAACAAAGACAAGAACACCTTATATTTTGTAGAAGTTAAAAAAAGAAAAACTATTTTTAGGACAAAATAAAATCAATTATAAGAGCTCCAGGACTCAACTGTATTGAACATTGGTGGTATGTGGCTAGAAAAAGGCATCCTGCACATTTATTTGTTTCCCAAAGTGTGAATTCACTTTCCCAACAGAAAATACAAACAATTACATTTTCCAATCCTCCTTCCCACTAGAGTGCAGACTTGTGATTTGGATTCTGCCATTCAGGTTCATCTGTGCAAGTCTTGAGTTGAAATTGATTATATCAGGCTGGGTACTAGTAAGGGCTCAGCAGAATAGAGAGTGTTTCTGAAGTCAGGGGAAGTGGTAGTAGTTTCCCCACTTGGACAGAAGCAGTAACCATCAGTAGTTCCCTTAGCAAGCTGTCTCATTCTAGTGTGCTACTGCAAGTATTTCCACTCTATAAATACAGCCCTTCCAAAGATTCATTAATCTATAATAAATCCCTTCAACTTAAACTAGCAAGAGATGATTACATGTCTTCAACTGAGAACAGTGGCTGATATACCAAACTAACAAAATTTCACCATTTCAGTTTTTCAGGAGAATTACACTGTCATCAATTTAAGAAGAATTCCAGTTAACAAGGGTCTTTTTGCAAATGCAATTGCTCTTCAGTGGGTTAAGTGGAGATGATGGCCATTTATTCAGAAATGTTAATTAAGCCTTTATTCCCTATCAAGCTTTGTTTTATTTGCTGCAAATGCAGTAGCTAATGAAAGTCAATTGGGATGGAAGATTATGGCAGCATAGAGAAGAGTGGAAGCCAGTTTGTCCCCCTGGAAAAATTAATAAACAGTCAGAAGCAACAAATAAATAATCTAGAGTAATTGCAGGGGGAACAAACGTGACTGTCCACTCATCATACACCAACCTGAATTGGGAGGAATGCCCAAGATTGCAGCATAAAATCTGTAAATAAAAACTAAAGATCCAAGCTGGGACCCCCTTCCCCATGGCCAGAACTGCAAAACCTCACAGTGCTAGAAAGCAGCACTCTCCCAGCAAGTGACTATAGCTTAGCTGAGCTCCAACTGGGGTTTTAATTAACAAGCATGGACTGCTCAATACAAGCTATGAATCCCCAAAAAGCAGACAGGGGCTTTTGGTGACAATTGAACTTGAAGAGCCAGAGGGTGGCTGTGAACTGACCCTGAAAGGGGCTTTCTGTCCCTTTTTAGGCTCTGTGGAGAAAGCCTTAGCCATTTTCAGTTCCCAGCACTCTGACCCAGACAAGGGTGAAGATAGCAGAAGCAGAGTCTACTCAAATGCTAATGACCTCTCCCTAGGGTGGGCATCTTCCCTAAGAGGAAAGACTTGGGGCCCACCTCTACTACCTGCCCTACATTCAGAAATGGACCCCAGAGCCTGAGGGAAAACAGCCATGAGCCACACCTCCTTACCCCAGTCTGGAGCTACAGGCTGACAGATGCCACTTGCTGGGCAGAAAAGCACAGTGACTTGAGGCCTTACAGGAACATCAATCATCTAAGACCCTCCCCCAGGGAGATGTGATACTATTGCCTTCTTCTAAGACCTGAGATCACGCTGGTCTGGGAAAACCTGATTGGGGGTAACCAAGGAAATCAGATGCCTAGACAACAGAAAACTAGAACCTACAAAAAGAAAAATGAAGTTATGGCCCAGAAAAAGGAACAAACTTGCACTTCAACTGAGATACAGGAATTTAAACAACTAATGCTAAATCAATCCAAAAAGTTTAGGGAAGATATGGCAGAAGAGATGAAGTGTATAATGCAAACACTGGGTGTACATAAGGTAGAAATCAAAAGTTTAAATTAAAAACTGGCAGAATCTATGGAAATGAGAGGCACAACACAAGAGTTGAAGGACACAATGGAAACATACAACAGCAGATCTCAAGAGGCAGAAGAAAACACTCAGGAACTTGAGAATAAGGCACCTGAAAGCCTACACACAAAAGAAAAGATGGAAAAAAGAATGGAAGAATATGAGCAACATCTCTGGGAACTTAAGGACAAGACAAAACACAAGAATGTACACATCATTGGTGTCCCAGAAGGAGAAGAGAAGAGAAAAGGGGCAGAAACAATAACAGAGGAAATAATCAATGAGAATTTCCCATCTCTTATGAAAGACATAAAATTATGGATTTAACAAGTGCAATGTACCCCAAACAGAATACATCTGAATAGGCCTACTCCAAGATACTTAATAATCAGATTATCAAGCATCAAAGATAAAGAGAGAATCCTGAAATCAGCAAGAGAAAAATGATCCATCACATACAAAGGAAGCTTGATAAGACTATGCACAGGTTTCTCAATAGAAACCATGGAGGCAGGAAGGAAGTGGCATGATATACTGAAAGAGAAAAACCACCAAACAAGAATCCTATATCTGGCAAAACTGTTCTTCAAATAAGAGGGAGAGCTTAAAATATTCTGTGGAAAACACAATAACAGAGTTTGTGAAAAAGATATCTGCTTTACAGGAAACATTAAAGGAAGCACTGCAGACAGAAAGGAAAACATAGGAGTGAGCGATTTAAAAAACAATTTGGAGATAGCAAACAATGTGGGCACACTGAACAAAGATGACTGTGACCATGGTTGAAAGAGGAAGGTTAGGACCATGTGGGACACCAGAATGAAAGAGGAAAGATAAAGACTGGCACTAATAACTCAGTGAAATGTAGGGTGCTCAATGATTTTAATAAAAGGTACAAATATGTTTTTACATGAGTTAGAACAAATAAATGTCAACATTGCCAGGTGTCAAAAATAGGGTGGGATTGGAGGGAAAATACAATCAATGCAAACTAGAGACCATAATTAACAGAAACATTGTATTATGCTTCCTTGAATATAACAAGTGCAGTATACCAAAGCTAAATGCATATGAGGGGGCATAGGGGAAAGTTATGGGACTCCTGGCATTGGTGATGTCATCTGTCTTTACTTTTGTTGCTTTTTAGCTGTCATGTTTGTTTTTTTCCTCTCTCTCTTTTTTCTTTTTCTTTTTCTTTTGTCCCTCTAACTTCTTTGACTCTTCTTCCTTCTTTGTGAAAGAAATGGAGATGTCCTTATATAGATAGTGGTGATGGTGCTGAATACATAAATACATGACTATACAGGGAACCAATGATTGTTTACTTAGGACAGGATGTATTGTGTGTGAACAAAACCATCTTTAAAAAAATGGGTTGATGAAGAAAACTTGAGGGCTCTATACTGAGTGAAATAAGACAGACACTTAAGGAGAAATATTGCAGAGTCTCACTGATATGAACTAATTGTAATATGTAAACTCATAGACATGAAATATAAGTTACCAGGATATATAATGAGGCTAAAGAATGGGGAGCAGTTCCTATTATGAGTAGAATGTTCAACTAGGGTGAACTTAAATGTTTGGAAATAGACAGAGGTGATGTTAACATGTTGTGAGAATAACTAACAGTGCTGTATGGTGAGCGAAGGTGGTGGAAAGGGTAAGCTCAGAGTCACATATGTCACCAGAAGGAAAGTTGGAGGTTAAAAGATGGGAATGTACAAAACAATGATTCTTGTGGTGGACAATGTCCATGATTAACTGTACAAATATTAGAAATCTCTCTCATGAACTAGAACAAATATATAACACTATAACTAGAAGTTAATAATAGAGGGGCATATAGGAAAATATATATACTTATTGCAGACTATATAGTACCATTAGTAGTATTTTAACATTCTTTCATCAACAGTAATAAATGTACTGTACCAAAACCATGAATCACTAATGGGGGGTGGGGTGGTTAGGAGTATGGGAGGATTTGAGTTTCCTTTTTTTGTCTTTATTTCTTTTCTGGAATAATGAAAATGTTCTAAAAATTGAAAAAAAAACTAATTGTGGTGATGGATGCACAGCTTTATGAAGGTTCCATGGGCAATTGACTGTATACTTTGGATCTTCAGATAATTGTATGGTTTGTTAAGCATCTCATAAAAAAATCTGAAAAAAAATGTCAATGGTTCCTCACTTGGACTGGTATTGATGTTGTCACAAACATTGGGGCTGGTGGTTTGATGTGCCAAGCCCTCTATCATGGGACTTGCCCTTGTGGGGTTCATTACTGCAAAGGAGAGGCTAAACTTGCATATAATTGTGCCTAAGAGTCTATCCCTGAGTACCTCTTTGTTGCTCAGATGTGGCCCTCTCTCTCTCTAACTGAGCCGTCTCAGCAGGTGAACTCACCGCCCTCCCCCCTACATGGGACCCGACTCCCAGGGGTGTAAATCTCCCTGGCAGTGCAGGATATGACTCCCAGGGATGAATCTGGAACCAGCATCATGTGATTGAGAACATCTTCTTGACCAAAAGGGGTATGCAAAATGAGATGAAATACTTTCAGTGGCTGAGAGATTTCAAATGGAGTCGAGAGGTCACTCTGGTGGACATTCTTATGCACTATATAGATAACACCTCTTAGGATTTAATGTATTGGAATAGCTAGAAGTAAATACCTGGAACTACCAACTCCAACCCAGTAGTCTGGACTTCTGAAGACAATTGTATAGTAATGCAGATTACAAGGGGTGATAGTGTGACTGTGAAGGCCTTGTGGATCAGACTCCCTTTGTCTAGTGTGTGGATGGATGGGTAACAAGTAGGGACAAAAACTAAATGAAAAATAGGGTGGGATGGGGGGATGGTTTGGGTGTTCTTTTTTTACTTTTATTTTTTATTCTGATTCTGATTCTTTCTGATGTAAGGAAAATGTTCAGAAATGGATTGTGTTGATGAACGCATAACTATATGATTGTACTGTGAACAGTTGATTGTATACCATGGATGATTGTATGGTATGTGAATATATTTCAATAAAACTGAATTTTAAAAAAATCAAATGTTTATCCAGATTCTGCCTGACTTTGGTTTGAATCAGAATACATTTCAACCCTGTTTCAAAAATAAAAAAAAAAAAGAACGAGTCATAGTGATTGAAGAACACGGGGAACTGGGACAATACGAGTGCAGAGAAACAAGCATTTGAATGTGGAAAAATTGTGCAAGACCTTGCAAGCCATGAAAATATCAATTAGAATTGAGAATAAATTTGGTTAAACGGAACTTTCTTTTCACTAATCCTCTTAGCTCAGCTTTTCTAAGTGAATACAGGGATTTTTCATAGGGGAAATATGCCTACATTAAAAGAAAAGGAGGACATAAAAGAGATAAAAAAGAGATAAATGCTGTGAACTGCACCTAAGAGGCCACTAAAGAAAGAGACTGCCAGAAAGGACACACAAAGTTACTGGGCAACGATGATTGCTAGAGGAAACCTGTTTCATTTATCTTCACCCTGATTTGAATTTGGAGCTGAATTAATAATACAGTATGGTTGTTGGTGGTTTCCTAGTCCAAATAGGAGACAAATATATAGCAATAATCATAAGGTCAAATAAAATTCCCTCACTCATCCAATAAACACCCCTCAAATGGTTTTACTCATGTTGTCAGCTTGTTACCACTCATCTCTGGATATAGGCAAATGCAGTCAAGTCCTGTTCTTGGCTCTTTTGACACCCAATCTAAAGTGGCCCCTTGCTGCCCTAATTCACTCTCTATCACTTCACTTACTTCTTTCTCTTTAACACTTTTCACACTGAATTTGTTTATTTTTAAGTTATGTTTATTTGTTTAATGACTGTATCCATTAGAAAGTATTTAAATGTGTAGGTTTTAAGTGTTTAAAGTTTAAGTTTTTTAAATGTGAGCCAAACCACATGGGTTCAAATTCCACCTCAAATATTTACCAGCTTGTTAATTTAGGTAAAATTTAAATTATCTAAGCTTCAATTATCTCATTGAGATAACAAGAATAACAGATATCTACTCCATAAGGCTCTTATGATAACTAAAGAAGATTGTGCCTTCTTACTCCCTACCACATTGTAGTAAACAAACAACGGCTTTCATTGCATTTGTTGGCTGGATAATTTTAGTAGCCTGTGAAAGATGCTCAGCAAAGACTTGAGACATACACCCCTAAAAATGACGTTTTGTCTTTATAGCAAATGTATCAGCTGGGCATTTAAAAAATCATGACTGAAGACAGGCCATCTATAAAAGACAAGTAAGATAAGAAGAAAATATTAATGACAAATAAGGACAATAAAGAAAAACTTGACTAAATCAAAGAAAATCCCTGTGCATGGATAAGAATTCTCAATTTTCTAAAGATACAAACTCTTCCTAAATTAATCTTCCTGAATAAAGTCTCATTGAAAATACAAGCTGAGCTTTGTTTTGTAACTAGAATTTTGATTTATTTACATTTAATTTGAAATGTAAGTATGCAAGAATGTGCATAATTCTGAAAAAGAACAGTAAAGAGGGAATACTCAGCTTATCACATGTCAAAATGTATGATAAAACAAATGCAATTGTATCATGTGAAATCATGCACTAAAAATAAGATAAATGGAACAAAATAGAGTCCTGGGATTTCAAATCAGCAGGCAAAAGTTAACTATGCAACTATAAAAAATACAGCCATCCTGAAAAACAACTAAAACACAATCCTTATCTAAACCCTTCTATAACAAAAAAAGAGAGAAAAGAAAAACCCAGGTGTATCAAAAATTTAAATATAAAATAAAATGCCAGAAAGTTTTTTTTTTTTTAAATGAAATGCTAAAAAATATTGTGGAAGAATATTTTGGTAATAGAGAAGCATGGAAAGTCTCTCCAAGGAGATATAAAAATATGTAATTTTGATAAATCAGATATGTAAACATAAAAATATTCTACATGGCCAAAATATTTCTGCATCTCATAAAAAATTTAAAAGCAAATCGCAAGCTGGGAATATAATAATTACATTATAGAAGTAAAAGGGATAAATTTTTCAGTGTATAATTAACTCATAAAAATTAGTATGGAAAATAGCAAAAATTGGAGAAAATTGGTAAAAGGCATTAATAGACAATTCACAGATAAAGAAATATAAAGAATTTTAAGCATGTGAAAAAACACTCAAATCATTTTTAAGAATAACAATTTTAAGTATAAAAAATAAATACAATTTCTTTTATCAGAATGTGAAATACCACAAATGTTAATGAAGCACTGGTTGTTGAGAAAGTAGGCAAACATATTCTCACAGACTGCATGAAGGGTGCAGTTGGTACAACCCTATGTTTGACGTTTTGGCAGTATCCTATACAGCATCAATATTTAAAATAAACATACAGTTTGAACACCAAAATCAAATGCATTTCTAGGAACTCATACCTGCACATTTGTAAAAAGAGATATTTAGTATAAAATTATTTGACATAGGAAACAATTGGAAACAACATGAAACAAATTAGATACATTAACATAGAAAAACTCTTTGAGGAGTTTATGCAGTATGAAAACACCTGAGAAGGAGACAGGTCTAAATGAACTGATATGGAAAGATCTTCAGGATGCTGAGTAGTAAAAAGCAAACTCATACATGCATTGAATAAACACAAACATATGTCTGAATATGCTTGTTTTTGCAAGAATTATTACCTGACAAATTTTAGAAAATAGATTTCAGTGACCCCTCTGGACAGGAACACTGGGAAATTGATAAAGAGTAGATAGATTTACTTCTAAAATTATGCCTATTTTAATGATTTCCATTTAAACTACATATTACGGTGTTTAAAAGGAAAAAAAATACTGCAAACTTAAAAATCATTGCATGCAAGTGAAATTGAACAAAGGGTACAACTTATGTAGCATTAAATATTTTATCTAGAATAATACAGAGAATAAAAATAGATGAGAATTTAAATAAAATAAGACTAAGGATGAGAAAGAAATTAATAATGAAAATGCAAAAATTAGTTACAATCAAGGAAATTGTAAAAATAAAACTTTCAATCATTAATTCATTGTGTGTTTTACTGACTACTATTCATTCACTATAGCTTTCTAGGTGCAGTAACAAGAATTTATAGAACTTATCTTCTACTAGGGAACTATTATTATAGCAAATTCTTTAATTTTAATATGATAATTGCTATAAAAGTTAGATAACAGTGCCTCAGATTTAACAAGATTTCTGGGTTCCAGAAGACTTTTCCTAAAGCCAAATGACTCACTTTGTAGTAGATGATGCACATATTTATAACTTCATGTGACTTGTCTTCTCCAAAGTTTCTTCATAGCGTTTGTCATCTCTGAATTTCTCAGAGTGTAGATTAAGGGGTTCAGCATGGGAGTTATGACTGTGTAAAACACACTCAATGATTTGTCAATAGGAAAGTTTCTAGCAGGTCTTGCATACATGAAAATACAGGGAACAAAGAAGAAGACAACCACAGTGATGTGTGAAGCACAGGAAGAGAGGGCTTTCCTTCTCCCTTCCTGACTAAGGTTCTTCAGGGAGTGCAAAATGACACCGTAAGAGATGAGTAACAGCAGAAATACAATACTGCAGATCAGTCCTCCATTAGCCACCACTAAGAGTCCAATAACATAGGTGTCAGTACAGATGAGTTTCAATAAAGGGTACATGTCACAGATAAAATGATCAATGACATTGGGACCACAGAATGGAAGCCCATGAAGTGAAATAAGTTGAATTACTGAGTGTAGAAAACCTCCAATCCAGGACACTATTAACAGTAAAACACACACCCATTGTCTCATGATAATCAAATAATGCAAGGGCTTACAGACAGCTACATAGCGGTCATATGCCATGGCCAACAGAAGGAAGACCTCTGATCCACCAAAGAAGTGCCCTGTAAAAAGCTGGATCATACAACCTTGGAATGATATGGTCTTTTGTCCAAAGAACAAGTCTGAAATCATTTTGGGGGAAAGGGATGAGGAATAAATGACATCCATAAAAGATAAACTAGCAAGAAAGAAGTACATAGGAGATCCAAGGGTCTTACTGACAGTTACAGTCAAGACAATGAGCAAGTTGCCCACCATGGTCAAAATGTAGAAGAATAAGAACATAAAGAAAAGTATTTTCTCTTCCTTTGGATTCCGTGTGAGACCCAGGAGTATGAAATATGTCACATTGTTCCTTGATTCCATCTACTCTTTAATCAGTGTCTCTATCAGATATTAGAAATGGTTTATCTATAAAACAATGAAAATATTTTAAATGTATTATAAGCATAATCTCCTATTCATTTATTCAATGAAAACATGTCTATGGAGCCTCTATTTTTATCAAGCCTCTCAAGGATATTGGGATTACCAATGTGTATATTATAGTTCTCCACCTTCAATGATTTTATAGGTCAGACAAACACAGACCAATATAATAACTGCTATTTATAAATATATTCATATGATGCTAAGGGTGCTAAGTATAGTAACATTTAAATCAAACTGTGATCAGTGAAGTCTTCCCAGAGGAAGCAATGGGTTAGATTAGTTTAGAGGAAAAGTGAGAATTGACCAATACAAGATAGAATGAAAAGAGAATTCCTTGAAAAGGCTCAGGATGTATAAAGTCACAGAATTGTAAACATAAAGACCCATTAAGGCATTTTACATATTCAAAATGGGTTGAAGAAATAATGAATGGTAGGCTATCAACCAAAGGTCATTGTCCTTGATTTCCTCCCAATTCACTGAAACCTTCTTCCTATATTTTTTTTGTGTGTGGGGGGGATTGTCCTCATTTTCTGGACCTATAAAGGCTGAAGCATCTCAATTTTGTATATGTGACCCTTATCTCTCCTCTGCTGCACAAGCTTATATGTTGCAACTACCAAATGGGTATCACTGATTCAATATCAAATCACTATAAGACTATATTTTAAATTTTCCACACTAAACCTATAACTTCCTAGTTGTTTCCACTTTCATTAAATATGATCACCTTCCATGGTAATGTTGAGAGTAAATATCTCACAGTATCCTTCACCCCTTAAATCCTCTAGCATTACTTACTGATATCTTTAACAACTCTTCCTTTAAAATATATCACAATTTGGATTTTCTTCACTACTTCTCTGGCTTGCTGCAATAAACTGCTGCTGGTCTTTCTGTTTTCACTCTTGTCTCCTACAGTCTGTGCTCCTATAGCAGCCCAAATGATCCTTCTTTTCAAATCTGACTGTGATCCTGCCATTCCCCTGCTCAAAACTCCCATCATGGATTCCTATAAAATACTCAATGAAATCCAATCTTCCTGTCTTGGACCTCAAGAGAATAAATGATCTGTTTGTTTTGTTTTGTTTTGTTTTGTCTTAACTAATTCCCCTAATTATTCTGTTATAATTCTCATTTTGGCAGAAGCTATGGTACTACTCAAGTATGCAAAATGCTTTTCCATTTCCTTAGTTCAATGTACAATTCTATAGATGTTTATAATAGACATTGGAAAAAGATGTATTGTAAAGGCTAATCTTTTGTTTATTCATTCAATGGAAATACATGTATAGGAAACCAATTTTTGCCAAGCCTCTCAAAAACAGTAGACTCCCAGATATCACAGAGGGTTCACTCTCTCATTAGGCTCAAGATTTATTCCAGAATTCATGCTCAGGGTCCACTCCAAGTCTACTTGTATTCCCCCTATTTTTCAGTGTTGCTGAGCTGAAGTCTCCACCCAGTCTCTTGACAATTACATTTGCTTATGTATGTCTCCTTCCCACTAATAACCTTGATGCTGATGCCATAGAAAAGCAAAAATGCTTTTTAACTGTTTTTTTATTATTCAAAAATTTTATCATTAGTATGAATGCAAAATCAATTTTACCTTCTCATAGTAGAGAAAATCATATCTTATGATAGAACATGTTTCTAAAATACTGTATTTTTCTAAAACTATCTATGGGACAGTTATTAAATGATAGTCACCACTCTGAGCCATAGTTTTAATTTTGTAAAATGAGATGATGACAACTACTCATTAGTTTTATAAGTATCTAATGAGCTAAAATATGTGAAAGCATATGTAGCACAGTGCCTGGACCAACACAGATAACCATTTTTTGTTTTGTTATAAACTATCAAAAACTTCAACTTCTACATATAAGAATGTACCATAGGCTTATATATTTTGGAAAAGCAAAACAAAATGGTGATAAAATATAATTTCCTTTCCATTGATCCCATTGAAATAGGCATAAAAATATTAATGAAAGGAAACAATAAAATTGCAAGGGCACATATCATTTGTTATGTTGAACTATGTATCAGTTGCTATGTCCATATACACACATATATCACTCTACAAAATATATATTTAGATTATATATATAATTGCATTTAATGTACCACATTTAACCCTTCTAAGAATTATTGTTATCCCCATTTTATAGTTGAAGAAACCAACTCTCAAAATATTTATATAATTTTTCTAAGGCAACACATTTCAAATGATGGAACTGGACTTAGAATCTATCTGTGCTGCTAACAGAAGTTTTTTCAATTGTTCACTTCTTTTAAGCTCCACTGATATTAATTCCTACATAAAAATAAAATTCACACAATTGATAAATGTAGTTTCCTCTATAACTTACCTTTTGAAGCCTTTATTCCCAATCTGAAGGAGGAACATTTAACTCACTCAAAAGCACCTGAAAATCCCTCTTCCTATCCTGCATGACCATAGAGGGAAAAAAATCTGTACTCTTCCTTGGAAATAATTTGATTTCATATGTTTGTGTGTGTCCATTTCTCCATAGAATTTTAGGAATATGTCAGAAAATTATTATTTGCACTATAGATATATTTAAAAGGTATCCATGTTAGAAACAGAAACAAAAATTTCCTTTCTTAAGATAATTACAAAAAGGCAAACAAATTCTATATTTACATTAGAAGATAGTAACTAGCCATTTACCAGGGCAATTTTTCATAGTAAATTCTTGTCCAGTTCCTAAAAGAGAAAAATTTAAATTCAGCTTTTTTGCCCCTAATTCTATTGTGTTGGTTTAAACAAAAATTGTACTTGAGATTTTGAGAGTATTGGCATGGCACAAACTAGTTGTGCTTGAGATTTTGTGAGTATTATTGAGTTCTTTTTAAAATAAGACTTCAAGTTTAGCAAAGCATCTCCTGATACAGTTAGAGCAGTTTTTAAGAGGATAATGTCTTCTCCCTGATAGGAGCAAAGGGCACTGGACCTTTAATCTTTTCTAACTACAACATTTAATATTGAGTCCTGGAATTGGAGTGTGTCCAAAACTGTTTGTTGTTTAATTAAATTCACTGGGATTTTCCAATGTTGAAAGAGTATCTATAGTTGAAGAAGCTGCTAGACCAATCACATAAGTGACATCAAGGTGATGTAGTATGGGGGAAAAATAGCTTCAGAACCATTAGAGAATTACTTGCTGTTGAGAATAATATAAGAGCCCAGTTATTGTTGCAAAGACATGAATTTATCACTTGTTTCCCCAGTTTGTGATAACAAGTTTTCCTTTCATTTACTTAATACTCAAATAATTTTTGCTTAACTTTAGGTTAGAAATGTTAAAATTTTATTTCTGATTTACATTCAATAGCTAATTACTTAGGAAAATTGATTATTTTATGAATTTTTACTGAGAAAATATATTGTGTCAGTACTATTTTGTTATCAGTGTACAATGATTAATAAAACAGAAAAAGTCAGGAAAAGTATTCTGTTTAGATTGACTTTATATTCTTGTAAAGGAGTCAGACATTAACTATGTTAATTACTTATAAATCTAATATCATCTGTGGTAAATTTTATAGAGATGACAGAGTACCATGTCAGAAAATAAGTGGACTCATTCTACTGTGGATGAGGTAGTTAGCGAATGCCATTTTAAAAGTTGATAATAAAGCTAAAATCCAAAGAATTAGAAGTTATCCCTATGGGGTATACTGTTACATATGGAAGGATGAACATTGAGAAGAGTTTGGCAAGTTCAACACATTTACAAATCACCACGTTTTGTGTATAAACAGGAAGGAGACCAAAGAGGACACAGTGAGGTTAAAAAGATGAACAGGCACCAAATCTTGATGATATTATAGACCTTGGTAAGGAATTTGGATTTTATTTTAAATTCTTTTAAAGTGATAGTAAATAAAATTAGACAAGCATTATTTTTGTTGTTGTTGTTTTTTAATTAAGAAAGCTTCCATCTAGAAAAATATGTCAAAAATACAATATAAGACTTACTTGAGAATTGCTGTGTAGACACATGCTATATTGGACTAGTGGCAGAAGGTTGAAGACTAGCCTATTCATTTGTCTTTGTACTTCTGCACTAAGCACAATGCTTTGTACAGCAGGTATTCAGTAAAAATTAGATGAATATGTGAATATAAAACTGTTTTAGTTTTGTGGATATGAAAGCAGATACCATGCATTGGGCTGGCTTAAAAAACAGAAATTAATTGGCTTATGGTTTTGAGGATAGGAGAAGTCCAGAATCAAGCCATCGTGATGCTTTCTTCCTGAAGACTGGCATTTTGAGGCTGGCTATGGGAAAATCTCCTCTTTCACACCTTGATGCACACGAAGGACTACCCTAGCCTCTCCCTGTTATTCCAGGTTCAGGTAAACATAAGCTTCCTGCTTCCCATGGTTTCTTGTCCATCTGTTTGAATTAATTCTCCTTATAAAGGACTCCAATAGAAGGACTAAGACCCATCTTGGCTGAGTGTGCCACACCTTAACAGAAGTAACTTCACCAAAAGGTCCTACTTACAATGGGTCCATACACAGAGGAATGGATTAAGTTTAAGATCATGTGTTTCTTGGTACATAAAGCTTCAAACCACCACACATCAACCTCTTGACCCCCAAAGGACATGTTCTTTCTAAGTACAAAATACATTCATTGCATCACAATGATATAAAAGCCTTAAATCATTTCAGTAACAATGTTAAGTACAAAGTCTGATCACAATTGGTTTTGGGTATGGTCTGTCCTGGGGCACAATTCTGTTCTTTCTGTGGACCTGTAAAATCTAGAAAACAAGTTATCTGTTTCCAATATACAATGGAGGGACAGGCATAGGATAGATATTCACATTTCAATAGGGAGACATTGGAAGGAAAACAGGGGTCACAGGTCCCAAACAATTCTGCAACCCAGCAGGGCAAACTCCATCAGATTTCAAGGTCTGAGAGTCATCTATGGGTGGATGCCAAGTCTGATGGAGTAGGAGCCCCTTCTCTTCCAAGCATTTGTACAGTGACCATGATCTCCCAGAACACTGGAGTAAAGCCTCCATCCTCTCTGAACATCAGGGTGGTACAGCTCTCTGGGAACATCAAGGCACAGACCCCACCATCTGGAAGCATTGAGATAGCAGCACTCTTCCTAAAAATAATGGGACACAGTGCCTGTCCCTCCAAGTACCAGGACAGGTAAACTGCCCGCTTCCATGGGTGAGCCCACTCTCTTGGCCTGAGATGATCCCTTTGGTCCAGACCTTATCTCCCATGGTTCAGTCATTGAAGTAACTCTTCCTTCAATTTATCCCTTCTTTGTCCCTTTTATTCCAGGCTGGCAGTCATTCCACTCACACAAATTTCACAGAAAAATTTGGCTTTGTATGAAGTTCACAGGGGTTCAAAACATCAGGTAATAGAAGCTTCCACAGATCTTTCCTGCATAAGAACATTGCCAAACCTGACTTCCACTGAAATGGCTGACTGGTTCCATGTCCCATTAAACTCTCACATGGAATCTTATTTTCTGGGGATTTGTTTCCTGGAAGCTCAGGGAACTTTTTAACCATCAATATCTGGGCAAGCTCAGAATTTTTTAAACCATCAATTTCTGGTTTCTTTGTGCTTAAGAGTTCAGTTTTCAGCTTATCCCTTTCCTCTCCCATTTAACTATAAGCTGCAAGGGGAACCCAGGTTGCACTTCCCACATGTAGCTTGGAAATCTCCTCAGCTAAATATCCAAGTACTTCATTTTCAAATTCTGCCTTCCATCCATTGTCAGAATTCAATTTAGCCAAATTCCCTTCCAATTTAAAATAAGGATTGCCTTTCCTACAGTTTCCTATAACATATTATTCATTGTTTCCCTCTAAAGCCTCACTGAAATTACCTTTAGCTTCCATATTTCTACCAATACTCTCTTCAAAGCAATGTAGGCATTTTCTATCAAGCATCTTAAAATTCCTCCACTTTACCCATTATCCAACTCCAAAGTTGTTACCAAATTTTCTAGTAGTTGCAATAACAGCACGCACTCTCTATAATAAAAATCTGTTTTAGTTTTCTCATAGCCAACAAATAGCATGCAATGGATGGCTTAAACAATGGGAATTTGTTGGTTCCTGTCTTTGAGGCTAGGAAATGCCCAAATCAAGGAGTCATAAAGGCAATGCTTTCTTTCCAAAACTAATGATCTCGGGCTTGCTGCCTTCAATTTTTGGTCCTGGGGCCCTCTATCTCATGTCAGTGCACATAGCAATCTCTCCTGGCCTCTCCCTACTCTTCCAAATTCCACTGACCTTCAGTTTCTTGCTTCTTGTGGCTTTCTCTCTATCTGCTGAATATCATTCTCCTTATATATGACTCCAGTAATAGGAATAAGAATCATCCTGGTTGAGTTAGGCTACACGTTAACTGAAATAACCTCATCAAAAGGGCTTATGTCCTACCAAAGTGTTCACATCCCAGAAATGGAGTTTATTCTGGAGTACATATAGATGCAAGCCATGACAAATACTATGATATCAACTGAGGTTTTTTTCCTACTGTCTAATTTCCTTGGGGTCTTTTATATTGGCACTTTTTTTCCTATTTGTAAGGCAAGCAGAGAGAAGGACAACTTTAAATTTTGTAGAGATAAACAACTGTCTATGGGAGAAAATAAAACCCAATATTTGAGCTCTAATTTACGACTGTAGTGACCATCAGCGGTGTGCAGTAGCAAAAAAAAAAAAAAAAATCTTTCAAAGTCACCTTTGCCATTTTGTTAGTTTCCCGAAGTGTAATCCCAACATAAAATCAAAAGAACTACATTTCCCAGGTCCCCTTGCCTGTAGGGTACAAATGTGTAACTTGAGTTCTGCCAAAGGTGCATCTGTGCCAGGCTTTGAGTAGGAAATTAGTCATATGAGTTTGGGTGCTGGTGAGGCTCTGCCTTGGTGTCACAGTGGCAGCAGCTCCCTTAGCATGCCACCTTTTGTACAAATGTGCCCCTACATGTAGTGCCTTTTGTCTGAACCCAGACTCTGTTACTCCAGCCCTTCCAAAGAGTCTTTAAACTATTTAATGGCATATAACACATCCCTTCAAATTAAAACAGCTAGAGTTGATTGTGTGTTCACCTAAGAACAATGGCTGATATACCAAACTGACCTTAATTTCTGCATTTCAAGATTGGGAAGTCATCATTTTCAAAAGCATTCCAATTGACAAGGATCCTTTTTGTAAATGCAATTATTCTTCAGAGGGTAAAATGGAGATAAAGTCCTTTTATTCAGTGAGTGTTTATTATGTGTTTATTCTGTGACAAACTTTGTTGTATGTTCTGCTGATGCAGTAGTTAATGCAACAAGCACTACCTATCCTTTCATGAATACATTGTAGTTTGAAAGGAGGAGACAGCAGACAAATAAATCAGACAAATCAGATTGTAAAAATGCCATAGCAAAAATGTAATAGGGTTATATGACAGAGAATACTGCAAGGAGATAGAGGATGGGTATGCAATGAGTGATAAAGGAAGTGCTCTCTAAGGTGGGAGAGGGTGAGGCATTTGAAATGTATATTACTGGTGATGACAAGTCAGCAATGTGAAGATCTAGATGAGTTGCATTTCAGGAAGCAAGAAGAGCTTGTATAAAGTCCCAAAGGCAAGAAAGAGGTCATTGTGATGGGAGCACAATGAAAGTGAGAGAGTGGGACCACATGTGATGTATATTTGATTGGGGATCAATTGTGCAGGGTCTTATAGATCGTGAAAAGACCCAATTTGAATTTACTATAAATTTGGTTAAACAGAACACTTTTCTCCTACCAATCAACTTAGCACAGCTGTTGTAAGTGAATGAAATGGCAAAGTAGGAAAAATATCATGATTAAAGAAAAGTAGGACACGAAGAGGCAAAGCAGAGTTCAACACTGTGAACTGCAGCAAAAGGTCAATTCAAGACAGAAATTGTCAGAAAGCATACACAAAATATTTTAGCTGAAAAAGTTTCCTTCAGTTCATGAGTTTTATTTCTGTTCATCCTGATTTTATGCATGATGAGTTATTAATAATTAGCTTAAGCTAGTTGATCTTCAAGTCAGAATAGAGGAGGGGTGTAATACTTATCCAGGTCAAATAAAGCTCCCCTCTCACCACAATGGTCAGCCCTCTGATGATTTTGCTCATGGTCTTTGAACTTATTGTCTCTCATCCCTGGACATGCTTAGATAAACATTGTGAATTCTTGCTCTTGGGTCTTCCATGACACTAGTCTAAAATGGCCCCCTGCTCTGAGTCATACTCTAGGAATCACTTGCTTCACTTCCTTTTTAGCACTTTTCATACTGAATTTATGTTTTCATGTTTATATATATATATATATATATATATATATACACACACACATATACATATAAATACTTATTTAATGTCTATCTGTCACAACTAGAAAGTATTCAAATGTGTAGGCTTGGAGCCAGATTATGTTGGTTGAAATACTACATCCTACATTCACCAGTTTATGACTTTGGGTAACTTATTTAGATTACCTAAGCTTTAGATAAGTCTTTGGGAAAACAAGAATAACAGTTATATATATCATAAGACCCATATGAGAATTAAACAAGACAATGGCTTCATAGCATTGGGCCTGCTACATTGTAGTAAATAAACAATAACATTCAGTTATTATTTGTAAATTTTTATACTATAGCTCTTTTACATGTCAGTTAAAATTCATTAAATTTGGAGGACTTCTTAAACCTGATTTTCTTTGGGAGACATTCAGACTTTTAATTTAAATTTTTCAGAGTTCTAATCACATCCATCCTGCATTAATTGTATTGGGTTTATTCTAAGAAATAAGTAATTTTCTCATGACCTCTTAATATAATCTACTTTCAGTGAAGTAATAAATATAACTCATACTGGTTTTAAAAAGTCAGGTAGAAAATTGACACTGATGAAGATATGAGGAAGGCAACAAAACTGACATTTATTAAGTACCTACTGAGTTCCAGACACTCCCATAGATACTTTACACTCATTACCACACCTAATGTTTAAGATAAATCTAGAAAATAAATACTATTACACCATTGTTCATATGAACTAAAATTAAAGTAAGAATCTGAGAGATTTTGAAATGCATGATGTGTTATATAAACTAATGAGACAGAATTCAACCACAATTCTGTTGACCTCAGAACCACATCACCTGAAACTTTGCTGTCTACAGGACATTCAAAGGCTGGATAATGTCTCTAAAGATCAATAATTCCAATGCCTGAAAGGAAAAAAATGATGTCACATAGGGTTTGTAATTCAAGAAGGTACCTTTTACAACTAAGGAGATACAGAAAATGACAAGATGCAAAGAGGTCCTGGACCCAAGCAGAATGTGGCTTCCATTCATTCTAGAAAAAAACATAAGCCTGAATCTGCCTAGTCAAAAGTTTATTTCTTTTATAAAACACTTACATAAATTTAGACCAATAATTTCATGAGGTTGGTACTATTATTATCATTTCACAAATGGAAAAAAAAACTTGCCCATGTCACACTCAAATGCAGGAAATTATATTCCAGATTCTGCTTATAAACATGCTACTTCCTCTGAATAAATATGCCTTTTATTTGAAGTCTGTTCATACTCTGTGTACTTTCTGGGTTAACCTCACATTCCCAGAAAATTACCCTTTGGTCCTTGAAACAAGGTTTGGCAGGAGGAAATAAGACCACCAACTGGATCAGCAGCAAGGCCTTATGTGGTGATTATAAACTGTATGTGCACCAGAAACAAAACAAAACAAAACATGTTTTTAAACATACTCCATTCCTTGTGGGTATAAACCAATTGTTGGAAGGATCTTTTGATGATGCTACTTCAGTTAAGGTGTGACCCACCTCATTCAGGATAGGTCTTTAATATTACTGCTTGATTCCTTTATAAGAATAATGAATATATATAGAGAAAGCCACAGAAGGTAGAAGCTGAAAACAATGTAGCCCAGAAGAGAAGGGAGAGATCAGGAGATGCCACCATATTTCTTCCCATGAGACAAGCTAAGGACCAAAGGTCACAAGCAGCCAGCCCCAGAGCAATAGTAGTCTCAGGGAGAAAGTATTGCCTTGCCAATGCCATGGTTTGGATATTTTCCTGGCCTCAAAACTGTAAGCTAATAAACTCCTATTTTTTAAGCCAATCCATTTCATTGTATATGCTTTGAGCAGCCTGGGAAAATAAAATACCTTGGAGATACCAAGGACAATGCAGTTCAAAAACCCAAGAGAGACTCAGGAAATGTTGACAAGTTTGGGGTCTATTCAAGCTCCAATTACTCCTACAAGGGCAGTCAGCTCCCAGAGTATTCTTTTTCATAGCAGGAGCAGAGAAATTATGTGTCATGTCTTCTAAAGTTAAAAAAAAAAAAAAATTATTGCTCAGGGCCAGTTGAGAAGTTCTATTCTTTCTGGGACTCAATAACGAAAATTTATTATAAATAATATTTATTTAGCATGTAGAAGTTCTAAGAACTTTAAAAGGATTATTCTATTTCACCCTGAAAACACCCCCCTCATTTACCTTTATCTAAAACTTAAATACATTGTGTTTTGCCAAAGTTCACACTACCAATGATAAAATTGTTATCTGAACTCACAACTTTCTTACTTACACCCTATGGTAAACCCTATAATTTCTTCCTCCAAAATGCACTTACAAGATACGAAACATAAAATCTTTACACAGTGTCTTGTTTTGCCTTAGCTGCTATCACAAATACCATACAATGGGTTGGCTTAAACAAAAAGTATTTATTGGTTCTTTGGCTAGAAGTCCAACACAAATATCAGTAGGGTTTGCTTTCTACATGAAGACTGTAGTGTTCTTGTGTTGGTTGAAGGTGATCCATTGGAATTTCTTAGATTTCACATCACATGGCCATTTGTCAATCATTCTTCTGCTTTTGTTTTTTTCCCCTAACTTCCACATTCTAACTCTTTATAAGACCTCCAGTAATCTGGATTAAGAGCCACCCTCATTCAGTTGGGCCATACCTTAATTAAAATAACATCTTCAATAGGTTCTATTTACAATGGGTTCACCCAAACAGGAATGTAGTTTAAGATTATGTATAAATTGGGTAAAGAGATCAATCTCCATACAGGTAAAACTAAAAACAAGGTTCTCAATGTGAAAGACTAGGATAACAATAACAATGAGATTCAGTCCAAATAATGTTGTAAGATTAACTAGAAAAACTTTGGGAGATAAAAAAAGAAAAAAAAGAGAATCAGACCACATGTGACTGAGGATTAGAAAGTACAGTAAGAGAAGAAAGACAACACATGCTGAAAGTATTCTTCTTTGCCCAGAATATTTTACTTTGTTTTGCAATTGCAAAGACAGTAAACTTCTATTGCATGATTTATGAAGATTTGGGATTTTCATGGATATCATAGTTTCCACTATGAAGGATACTTGTCAAGAAAATGCATTAATAAGATGACTTCAAAACAGGCTGAGGATGTGGACACAATCTATTTCACTATTACTCAAAATGTGTGTCAGTATCACCTACTTCAGAGACATCTGGCTAATTTGTTTAAAATGCAGATATAGCAATCAGAAGACAGTCCCACTAATTAGAGTCTCTAGAACTGTGTCCTGGGTATCTGTAGTTTAAAAACAATTCTAACTGATTCTGACAGTACATTAACAATTGGCAACTAAATATGCAATAAGTAAATCTAAATGAGCTATCTTTATAATGATAAATATTTATCTGCTTGATCCTTTCTTCAAAGGCCTTTAGGCCAGCATCAAAGTACTTTGACAAATAGTGTTCACTTTGTTTTGAACACCTCAAAATCATCTTCTATTCCTTTAACCTTTTAAAAGATAAAGTCATTTTTTATATTGCCTTGAAAACATCTCAGTTGAAATCACCATTTGACTGCAGAGCTTCATCATGCCATTTTTCACTTCTGCATTTCTGAGAGTGTAGATCAAGGGGTTTAACATGGGAGTTATCATGGTATAAAACACAGCTACTGCTTTATCAATGGGGAAGGTGATCACTGGGCGAAGATACACAAATATGCAGGGCGCAAAGAATAAGATGACCACAGTGATGTGTGAGATACAGGTGGACAGGGCTTTGCGTCTCCCCTCCAAGCTGTGAGATTTCAAAGTATACAGGATGGCCACATAAGAAACCATCAAAAGGAGGAAGTTTAACAGACAGATAAACCCACTGTTGGCAGCAACAAAGAGACCAAGGATATGGGTATCCATGCAGACAAGTTTTAACAAAGGGTTCAAGTCACACATGAAATGGTCTATGACATTGGGGCCACAGAAGGGCAGCCAGACTGTGAAGAGGATCTGAATGGTTGCATGGACAAAGCCTCCAGCCCAGACCACTCCCACGAGGAGGCCACACACCTTTTGTCTCATGATACTTGTGTAGTGCAGGGGTTTGCAGATGGCCACATAGCGGTCATAGGCCATCACTGTGAGCAGGATAATCTCAGCTGCACCAAAAAGATGTTCAGCAAAGACTTGACTCATGCACCCCCTGAATGAGATGGTTTTCCTCACAGCCAGAGAGTCAGCTAGCATCTTAGGGGCCATGGAGGAAGAACAGCAGCCATCTATAAGGGATAAATAAGACAAGAAGTAGTACATGGGAGACCCCAGAGCTGTGCTGGTGCTCACAGTGATGATGATGAGCAAGTTGCCTGCCACAGTGACCAAATAGACTATTAAAAACACAGCAAATGAAAATTTCTGAAGTTCCACATTCTGCGTCAGGCCCAGGAAGATGAATTCTGTCACATTATTCATTCTCTCCATCCATTCAACTCAGGGCTCCAGGTGATTTACCTGAAAAAAAAAGTCAAGTTATTTTCAGTAGTGGCACTTTCATTTATGAATACCCATGGAGTGCCTTATTATTCCTAATACAAAATCAAGCACAAAATTATAACAGCTGTTTCAATTTATATATTCAGCAGGTGACAACAGAGGTGGTATTTACTTTGTTCTTATAATTTCCTGATTTTATTTTAATTTTCTATAATAAAAAAGATGGGAAAATTTTAATTTAATAAAAGAATGCTCTGTATCAAGTTTCAAGAGCCAACCATTATATGGCCATATACTCAGTACAGTCACAGATATCCAAAGGTACATGTATCTATCCCAAAATGACTGGGCATACTTACCAGAGAAAAAGTCAAAATCATTCTGCTAGTTGGTCATTCAAAAAGACTCAAAGAGATATAGAGATTCTTTCAGGCTCTTCACTTCATAAGCCAGCCCTTTTTCTGTTTCATCTGCTCAGAAACATCAAGACTGAAAGGTGCTGCTGCTACCTTCTCCCTATCTCAGAGATTGTGGTGAAACTGGCAACCACCTTAATATTTCTTGTGGTCTTAGCAATTCTTGTATCCACAGTGCTGGCCAAAAAGTAAACCACTCATAAAGCATGCCTGGAGAAGGAAAAAGGCAAAAGAGAAATTTAGTCAGAGGGCAAGAGAGAAATACATGGGAAAGCAAAGAAAGAGAACTGGGTATTGAATCCAAAGATACAGTTTGGAATCATACAGAAGAGCTATCCTTTATTAGTTCATTTTATCTATCACTATTCAATTTCTTCATCTGTTAAATAATGAATAATTATACCTTATATAAGATTGTGGTGAGGATTAAAGCTTTCTATTGTTTTTTATATGATTTTACTTTTCTCATGGAAGTAACATCAAAAAAAGGGAAAAACTATCTTTTAATATCTCCAAAAATCATAAATTCTGAAAACTTAAGCTAAGAAAGTAAGGAAAAACAGAACAATAGTAACAAAAAGTGAAAAAAAAATTCATCAGATTTTTTTTAAATCAGCAGTTTACTAAAAGAATACTTAAAGATGTTCCTGGTGGGCTTTTTTTCATTTGTTTATTTGTGTTATTCATTAATTTTCTCAATGAATATTCCTAAATTTGGCTTTTAAAATTGAGTATGTTTTTCAAAACTGTAAGAACAGTTCAGTATTCAAATAAGTATTTGGGAGAATCTGATGCCTTACTGTACTTAAGACCCATTCATTTTCCTACCTGGAGTGTTAGCTAGTGTTAGATAGTATAAAGCATTTGCTTGGTAGGCAGAAATGTGAAACAAAGAAAGGGAGAAAGAGGAGAAAGATGGACCTAAACAGAGTCAGCTGAAACAAAATAAAAATTTGTTTTTTAAGACGTAGGCACCTTGTAATATATTAAACAGGTGCTGGATTTGAAATCCAAATACTTTATTAAACTCAAATTAATTGTGGACCTTATAAAAATCAGGTAAAAATATTGAAAAAATAATTGTAATAACTTGTTCTAATGGGTTAAAGAGGACATTTTTGTATAACAGTGTGCAGTGTTATAAATAGCTGATTTGTCATCTTACTGATTTTTAGCAGACTAATGAAATCTTAAAATAAATCCTATTGTAGATTTTTCATTCGATATGTGTCTTACCAGAGCCATGGTTATGCTAATTTATTGAGCAGAAAGTTAGACTTTCCAAAAAAGATAAGATTAAACTAAAATCAAAAACAAGAAAACTGTGCTTCTTTTACATACCAATGCATGAATATTTCTCAAGAACTCCCAGAGCTTGAGCTTGTCTTCATCATAATCACATCATAAACAATGCAGACACATTTAGCTTTGATATTTAAAAGGAATTTTGGTCTTTGAAAAAGGGTAAGATCATCCCCTCCCACCCATTTTCATTTCTACCATGCTCATGGAAATCTTGGAGATTTTAAAATTTTTATATGAAACCTTGTCTGATAGCCTTGATAGGTGTCCTAGCAACAGTGCAACCATTTTTAAAGGTCAAAAAGTGAATCCTATTACCACAACATCACCAGTAGATTAGAGATCTCCTGCATGAGAAATCCCATGATGCCAATCCTTTTGACCTTTTGTCAGAGCATCAGTGCACAGTCCAGAGCCAAATATTTTGGTCCTTCTTCTCCTGCCATTTCATTGGAAGTCCATGTCTGGCTCCAGGCTGTATCAGGGAGAGACATGGTCTTTGTGGTTTTCTCAGACCAGAAATCCTTATAGTCCTTCATTCTCAACTCAGTTTTTATGGTGTAGAGAGACAATTTTATTCAAGTTGGTGATTCATATTTTAGCTAGCTCCTCAAGGGAAGAGTAATTAATATTAGGAGACTTTGCCAAAATTGCAAACAAATGCATATTCCTTCCCCCTCCTATCCCTCTGACCAGTGAATGACATATATGAAAAGGGTTAGAAATCATCCACAGGACTGGTGTAACCATCAGGCTGGAGTCAAAATATAAATTATTTCTATTTTTCTAGAAATATTTTTTGAATATCTAAAATTCACCAGGCAGTTTTGTTCAATAATAACAATGACAGTAAGAGCTATTGAGTGCTGCATGCCTATATAAGCACAGTATGTGTGATACCCTTTGTGGTGGGTTCTATTATTATTCCCATTTTTTTTTAGATGAGGAAACTGAATTATTATGAATTTAAGTACTTTACCCAAGAATAAAGCAAGCAGTTGGCTGAACTGAGATTAATACCTGTTTGCCTCTATAGCCCAAATGGTATCTTTGCCTTCATGACACAAGAACTCAACTATGAAAACAACAAATAGTAAAGAGTGCTGAGTATTATAAAAAGCAACAAGGTGCCATACATCTATATAATGGGGATATAGCTTCATTGGAGTGAGGATAAGGGTGCTCAAGGAAGGTTTTCCTGATTAAGTGATGTTTAAACTGAAACCAAAAGATATTATCTAAAGCCTAGATTAAGGAGATAATGGTGAGTTTGGGAAGGTTAATAAGTTTGTGAATAGAACTGCACCATGTCATTTGATGAACAATGAACAGTACCTGTGTAAACCCACCATTTGCATAGGTGGTTCCATTCTGTTAGTAGGTAAGTATAATCCATTGCACTTTCCCAAAGACACCCTCAATTACACTGAAAGTTTTCATTGTCCACATTGACTAGCTGGAATTTCTGTTAAAATGCATCCAGCAAGTTGAATAACCACAGGTATGATTATTCACCTGAATATGAACAAACATAGCCTAGTAGAAACCAAACAGCCTTTGGATAAACACAGATCCAGTCTTAAACAAGCTGAGCTGTGAATATATATATATTTTTTACCTTGAAATATGTTACCTCACCTTTCTTTCCTTCAATTTTGCTCACCTTCAAAGTAGGACTAATAATGCATATCATTGTTCTGAAGATTAAATAGGCCCACAGTAAGAATTTAATAAATAGCAGCATTATTTTTAATAACTTGAAAAACCCAGGTTCTCAAATTTGAGATGAAATTTCCATTAATAATTTGAGAATATGTTTTCAAGTGACTAAAGTAATCTTATCCTCTCAGACATTTTTCATAAGTCATTTTCCACCACAGAATAACTACAGTGGTCACCCTGTCTCCTCGGAGCTGCTTGTCCTTCAGGACATGTTTTGAAATATGCAGCTGTTGTACTTTGGAATCCATTCTTTTGGTTTTGGCAATGCTCCTAATGGAGTTGGTGTTTCCTAGCTTATGTGGGGGATGGATTTCAGGGTAGTTTCTACTTTCTTAGAATTATTGACAGGTTGTTATGAAGACCTGTCCACATCAAAAGGTATTTATGTGCCATACTATTCTTTGCATTTATATCTAAGAGTGAAACCTGTGAGTCATAGGGTATGAAAATATTCAAGAGTATTACACAATGCCAGATTGTTTCCTGAGATAGTTTTATGAATACACACTCCCAGAAGTAATATTTGAGATCCCAGTTCTTCATAACCTCTACATCATGTTGTATTCTCATACTTCTGTATTTTTGTAAATTAAATGTTATCACATTGTTGGGTTCATTTGCATTTCCCTAAGTAATTATGACTTGGTTATACTCCATGAGTTAATTCATCACGTCTTTCTTTCTTCTGAAATGCTTGGTCATGTATTATGCCCATTTTCTCACTGGGTTTCTTGTCTTTTTCTTTTTGATATGTAGGTGTTCATTATATATTATAGAAAATAATCTTTTGTCAGATGTCTTGCAACTATCATCTAGTTATGACTTTTCTTATAAATTATTTTAAGTTGCATTCATCCCCATAAGTTCTTAATTTAAATATTGATGTTTATATATAATTTCTCTTATGATTAATGCTTTTTTGGTTTTCTCTATAAAAATACATACATATACCAAGGTCACAAAATTTCTTACTTATGTTTCCTTCTAAAATACCTTATGTTTGGCTTTTGCTATTTAAATACTTAAACAAATTGACATTGGTTGTGAATTCTGTCCTCTCAAATTTTCCAAGATATGCTCCAGTTTTCTCCAAGATTTATACTTTTCACTTATAATCTAAGTTTATGATTCATTTCAAATTATTTCTGTGTGGTGTTAATTATAAGGTAAAGTTCCATTTTTATCCATATAGATATTCAGTGATTAATGTGGCTTTTAATGAAAATACTTCTCATTTTTCAGAATTGCTGTGGCAACTTTTTTGTGGAAATCAATTGATAATATGTGTGTAGGTGAATATCTGTTCCATTGAGCTACCTGTTTGCCCTTATGTCTACAATGCAATATCAAGGAAAAAGGACAAGATGGCAGCATAGGCAGGTCTGAAATTTAGCTAGTACTTCAAAGCAGCTAGTAAACAGCCAGAAACTCTATGGAACAGTTGTTTGGCAAAACTAAGTGACCAGACTCACATTTTACACCAGTCTGGAATTGGTGGAATGGCTGCGATCTCAGCACAGAACTGCAAGGAAAGCCCCTGAGGAGGCTGGTGCCCCTCCCCCAGTGGCACAGCAGGCTGAGTTGGAATGCTTCCCTGTGGGAAAAATAATCAATGTCTAACAGGAGCAAGGGAAGTATTTCAACCAAGCTCCAACCACAGTTTTAACTAACAAATTTGGACTACTGAATACATGCTAACAGCACAGATAAACCCAGAGCAAGCAGGAAAGGAAGCCTGAGGTCTCTCCCAGCAGAAACAAGGTGGGGCTGGTAGAGAAACTAATAATAATGAAAGAAATAAATAAAAACAGAGGCTTTTGGAGTTGGCTGAGCTCAGAATACTGAAAAGGGACATATAAATCCATGTATCAACTTTGGCTCTTGTCCTCCAAGAAAAGGATGGCAGCCATCGTTCAGAGTATTCAGAACTCAGCAACTGGAGGGCAGAGATAGTTTAAGACCACCATCTACCTCAATCTTTGTCTCAATCATGCTCCTTTCAGGGACAGGTTCTGCTGAGAATTAAAGGCACCATACCTATTTATAGTGGGGAACTGTGGGCTGACAAGTACCACATGCTAGACAGGAAAGGAAAAGGAGGTCTAGAGGCCTCACAGGAATGCCTGACAACATTCTGGGTCTCATCCTCAGGGAACCTTGATAATGATTATACCATCTTCCTGAGAACTGGTCCTGTATGGTCTGGGAAAATCTGATTGGAGTCAATCATATCTAGGTAAACCCTCCTCCTCAAAAAAAAAAAAAAAGTTCCATATAGGCAGGGCAAGAAGCAGAATACAAGAGCTGCTGCACAATACTGATCAGTTAAACATATGCTATGCTGGAGTTCTAGAATAAGTTGAACTATATGCCAACCCAAACCCTAACACTAACCCTAACCCTATTTTTTTCTTCTTTTTTTTTTTTTTTTTTTGCCTTCTTTATTTCTTTCTCTTTTTTGGTTTTGTTTTAAGCCTCTACTATTCTTTAATTTCTTTTTTTTTTCTTTTTTTTTTTTTTCTTTTACTGATCATTCCCTCTTTCCCTGGAACTTTGTGTGTCTGTGTGACCCCAGAGACTCAGAGATAGAGTTCTGCAGCTATGAAAGTCAGCATTACCTTATACAGCAACTGATTTAAAAAGCTGAAAGAAGGATCTGACTTCAATCAGAGATATGAATGAAGCTGATCTGACTAGGAGTAAGACAAATCATACTAAAGGGTAAAAGACAATATTGACTGTTTTAAAACTTCAGCTTCTATGTGAGACCAAAGGAAAATATGTTCAGTTTGGGCAAAATTTATATTTTCTGTAGCACACTATCCAATTTAACTTGTATGGTCAGTTTATTCAAACACTATAATGACATGGTGGCATGAATAGAAAATGAGGTCTTGTTGGTTTTTACAGGTTAGTGTTATGTCCCAATACAATTTGGCAGAGAGTAAAAATGTATTTGCAAAGCCCCCTCAAGGGACTGGGGAAAATGTGGAAATATTAAACTTCCCCATCTGAGTTATTCCTGAAATTTTTGCAAGCACTGGGGACTACCAATTTAGTAGGCAAAGCCCTTGATCTTGGAGCTTGCTTTAATGAAATTTATTCCTGCAAAGGAGAAGCTAAGCTTATTTATAGATTCACCCCCAGAATACCTCTTTTGTTGCTCAGATGTGGGCTCTCTAAGTAAACTCTGCAGGTAAACTCATTGCTCTCTCCCCTGCATGGGGCATGTCTCCAAGGGGTATAAATCTCCTTGGCAACATGGGACATGGCTCATGGGGATAAGCCTGGCCTTGGCATCATGCGATTGAAGAAGTCTTCTTGTACCAAAATGGGGAAGAAAAATGAAACAAAGTAGAATTTCAGTGGCAAAGAGATTTGAAATAGAGTTGAGAGGTCATTCTTGAGGTTATACTTATGCATTATATAGATATCCTTTTTTATATTTAGTGTATTGGAATAGCCAGAAGGAAATACCTGAAACTGTAGAACTGTAATCCAGTAGCCTTGATTCTAGAAGATGATTGTTTAACTATACAGTTTTACAGTTTGACTGTGTAATTGTGAAAACCTTGTGAATGACACTCCTTTTATCCAGTATATGGAGCGATGAATAGGGAAACAAAGACAAAAAATGAATAAATCATATGGGAAATAAGGGGAATGGGATGCTTTGAGTGTTCTTGTTTATTTTTATTTTTTATTTTTTGGAGTAATTAAAATGTTCAAAAATTGGTTGTAGTGATGAATGCACAACTATATGATGATACCATGAACCACTGATTGTACCCTTTTGATGATTATCTGGTTTGTGAACATCTCTGTAAAATTGCATATAAATAGAAATCAGTATGTTTATGGAGATAAAAGATTACACAGAGAAAGAACTGAAGAATAGCAGGAAGAAATGAATTAACAAAATAAGATTCTCAATGAATGGACAGAAATTTTTGGAAAGCACCAAACAGAAATACTAGAGTTGAAGACTACAACAACTGAAAGGAAAAATTCCCTGGAGAGTTTTGACAGCATATTGGATCTGGCAGAAGAAAGAATTGGCAAACATTAAAATAAGACAATTGAAATTATTCACTCTGAGGAGCAGACTGAAAATTAATGAAAAATAAAAAGTGACCAGAGCCTAAGAGAACTGTGTAACACCGTCAAGCATACCAATATATGCACTATGGGAGTCCCAAAGGGAGAAGAAAAAGAGAAAGAGACAGAAGGAATATTCAAAGAAATACTGATAGAATACTTCCCAAATTTAACAAATGCTAGGATTTAATTAGTGCAATTAACATCATTGAATTACATATGTGAATGTGGTTAAAAGGTGGAAAATTTAGGTTGTTTATATGTTACTAGAATAAAAATTAAAAGATAAAACATAGGATTGAACAACACAGTGAATTCTATTGTAAGCAATGGACTATAGTTAATAGTACAATTACAAAAATATTCTTCATGAATTATAACAAATATGGCATATTAATGCAAGGTGTTAATAATAGGTTGGTATATTGGAAAGAATACACTCTAATGTAAACTATGGACTATAGTAAATACCACAGTTATAATACTCTTTCATCAATTGTAAGAAAGGATATCACACTAATGCAAAGTGTTAACCATGGGGGAGTAATATGGGAATGCCTTAATTTTAACATATTTTTTTCTGTAAACCTAAAAATTATATAATTAAAAAATTTAAATTGTATCAAAGACCTAAATATAGGAATCTGAACTTTTATAAAACTCTTAGAAGAAAACAGGAAAATATCTTCAGAAACTATATTAGGCAATGGTTTCTTACACTTTACACAAAAAACATGAGCAACAAATTATATATATAAATGGGACTTCAAAATTAAAAATTTTTTACAACAAAAGACTTTCATCATGAAAGTATAAAAAATATAACTCACCAATGGCATAAAATATTTGGAAACCACAAATCAAGCAAGGATTTAACATACAGAATATATAATGAAATACTGCAACTCAACAACAAACAGGTAAACAATCAAATTTAAAAATGGGGAAAAAACTTAAATAGACATTTCTCCAAAGAAGATACACAAATGACCGAAGAGTGCATGAAAAGATGCTCAGCATCATTAGAATTAGGGAACTGCAAATCAAAACTGCAATGAGCTATAATTTTACATGCACTATAATAAATATTATTGAAATGGAAATGAATAAATGTTGGACGGGGTGTGGAGAAATAGGAACACTCACTATTGGGGAAATGTAAAATTTTATAGCTGAATGGAAAATTTTGCAGCTTCCTCAGAAAATTAAGTGCAGTATTACCACACAACCCAGTTATCTGTCTTCTAGTTATATACCCAAATACTGAAAATGGGGACACAAACAGATATTTTCACCCCAAGTTTGTAATGGTATTGTTCACAATTGCTAAAAGATTGAAGTAACCCAAGTGACTCTCAACAAATGAATGGATAAAAAAATCTGATATACATACACACACACACACACACACACACACACAATGGAGTATTATTCAGATATTAAAAAAATGAAGTTCTGATACATGCAACAACTTGGATGATCCTTGAAGTAATCATGCTAAGTGAAATAAACCAGGTCCAAAGGACAAATATTGTATGAGCTCAATGATATGAAATAATAGAATAAACAAATTAATAGAGTCAAAAACTAAAAAAAAGGTTAACAGTGGCCAGTATGGGGTTAGGTAATGGAAGGTAAATGACTAATTGGTGCAGAGTGTTTGTTTGGAGTGATGAAAATTTTTGATTATGGGTGGTGGTGATGGTAGTACTATACTGTAAATGTAATTACCAGCATTGAATTCTATATTTGAATATGGATAATGGGGGAATTTTTTTTGTTGATTTTATGCTGCAAGATAAAAACACAGTTAAGACTACAAAACAAACAGTGGAAACTAATGTAAACTATGTGTTCTCTTTAATAGTACAATTATAATAAAATGTTTTATCAATTGGAGCAAAAATACTGCACTAGTGCAAAGTGTTAATAATAAAAAACTGCATGTGTAAGAGGTGGTATACGGAAACTGTATTTTATGATTTTTTTTCAAACCTACAACTTCTCTAATTTGAAAGAAATTGCAAAAAAAATACAACACACAATTGTTGTGAACTAATATGTTCAGAGAAATTTGAGGCAGTTTAATATATGTTCACAAACTTAATAATTCTGTGTAAAAGGAGACACTGTATAATATGCTTTTTTAAAATTTCTCAAATTCCTTTAAAAAAAGAAGAAAAACAATCAGGAGCATTTCTAATGCAGGAAGAAACTGATAAATTTCATTTGAATACTGTGGTATTTTAACTTGCCCTCCTAACATTACACACTTCACACCTAAGTGGCAGCCATTGGAAAGGCAACTCACATTCCTGGTGTCTTAGGGACAATGTGGAACATGATGTCAAATAATTCTCATTTTGTATGTTGACTTGTCTGGTGGGTCCATCAGGTATTTGCTCTGAAAGTTGCCTTTGTTTAAATAGCCTCAAAAGTTCATCAAGGCTTGAGCAGACTCAAGGGTGGATTTGTCAAAAGCAGTTAAAAGCAAACATACTGACTATAGTAGCCTAAGTCAAGTAGGGTGGAAGAAAGAATCAGTGAAGTTGACTATAGTCAATTGACATTATACAGTCTGAGAAGCCAAAAGAAAAATGGTTGAAGAAAATTTAACAGAGACTAAGAGACAGTAGGATGCCATCAAGTACACAAACATATGCAAAATGGAAGTGATTAGAAGGAGAAGAGAAAGAGAAAGGGGCAGAAAGAATATTTGAAGAAATAATGGCACTTCACACCATCATTCCGCACTTCACACCTCAGCAGCAGGCATGGGGATGGTAGCTCACATTCCTGGTGTCTTGGGACAATATGGACCATGGTCTCAAAAAATTGTGGTTCTTTGTTTGACCTCTCTGATGAGTCCCTGAGGAACTGACTCAGGGGCTTAACTTTGTTTCACTGGCCTTGACACTTTCTCAAGTCTGAAGGAACCTCCTGGGTAGCTTCTGTCAAAAGCATTTAAAGAAAAACATACTGACTACAGCTACCTAGTGGAAGGGACAATATACAGGGAAACAGCCACGAGACAGAAAAATATGTGAAGAAGGAGCTGTGGGAAGAGATGCATGGTGATAAAATGGCTTTGGAAGGATACTGTGTGTAACAGGTAATACAAAAAGCCACATGCATATTCTTGTCCAGACACATGCTCAGAAAAGTGCTGAGGAGACCATAATCTTTTAATTCTGGTTTATACTTAGGCTCTGCACAGCAGAAAGTGACAGATAAAGCAGAGTTGTAATAGCCTGAATTATGGTTTGTGACCACGGATACCTCTCCATGAATGGTACATGGTAGTGTCCTAGAAAAATAATACATCAAAAACATGATCCTGGATCTGATTCCCAATTATTCTACATGCTATATGATTCCTGCATGTCAGTTAATTTGTGTGATCTTGTAAAAAAGCCTTAAATAAAATAAGATTATTAGGTGGAATGATGAAATATAGCCTGTGAGTACATTATGAATAGAATTTTTTTATTTAAATTTAGAGAAATGGTTGCATGGCATACATTTCTTCACAATATTATAATGTGCTTTCATTTATTGACTTCTGACCAATCTGTGTGATCTTGAGCAATTCATTCAATTCTCTGTGCTTTCATTTACTCTTAGGACAAATGTAAATAATAATACCTTATAAGGTTGTTGTGAGGATCAAAGTAGTCAATGAAGAAGGATGTAGTGGTCTGGAGCTGTATGTGCCCCCAGAAAAGCATGTTATTAAACCTAATCCATTCCTGTGGGTGTGAACCCATTGCAAATAGGACATTTTGGTGAGGTTACTTCAGTTATTCTAATTATTTCATGTTAGTGAGATCATGCAATATTTGGCCTTTTGTGTCTGGCTTATTTCACACATGAGAGGGTAAGAGGTAGAGAAAAATATTATCACAGTTATGTTTACAGTTATCTGTAAGATTGAAATTACTCTCCCACAGAAAGCTCCCCTTCATTTGCAGCTGACGGTCCAGGATAGGCCCCCATCAATTTAAGAAGTGTTCTATCTAGAATTATCTGAGATGTATCCCAAGGACTTCAGCTTGTGGGTGAAGATTTCAATAATTCTAATTTTGCTTTGCCTTTTGGTTTTCATTTTACTGTTTACTTCCATTGACAAGACCCCTTTGGGGAAAGGAATGTGAGAAATAGTGTCTCCTGGATTCATCCAAAGGACTTTATTTAACAACAGAGCCACAGATCACTGAGCAATTATTAACCTAGGTGATGGCCTGTTGAGAAAGGGACCCAGATATGATGCCTGACTTGTCATATTATTTTATGCTTATTGATCATATTTTTGCAGATCTATGGCAATAATCAAAGTAAAGCATATACTGAACTGAAACCAATGTCATTTTAATATTGACTGGTGAGCTCATTGACTGCTCATTGACAGGCATTCTCATTGACTGCTGGGAATGCCTATGAAAAGTTCTTTGTTACACTAAAACTAAAATGTATGTGGGGATGAATAATAACCATATGACATTTTCCTGGGTAATTCAACTTTTGGGGGCCCAGAATATATATTTTAATTCTATTTAATTCATACATATTCAGCAAAATGTTTTGTGGATTAATAGTCACTGACCAAAATGGTTTAAAGTAGTATAGTTTGGAATAGCAGATAATATACAGCAGTTCACTGTTGGTGACATCAGTGGTCCAAAGATGTGAGTGTCAATGCAGGAGAGTTTCAGCAGACATAAAGCTCACACATGAAATGGCCAGTGATGTTGGGGTCACAGAAGGGCAACCAGTATACAAAAAAATATTTGAATTAGAGCATGAAGAAATCTTCCAGCCCAGGACATGGCCACCAAGAGGCCACACATCTGCCAGTTCATTGTGGTCATGTAGTACAGGGGCCTGCAGATGGCCCTGGGATTATAGGCCATTGCCATGAGCAGAATGATCTCAACTCTCACAGAGAAAAGCTCCACAAAGAGTGGTATTGGATAAAAATTAATGTGGCTACAAAAGATTTTAAAAATCCATTCATAATTTAATGATGGTGGCTAATGAAAAGGATTTTGGTTTTGCAGTCAGAATATGTGGGTAAATATATTTTTTCCACTTGCTGTATGGAATCTTTAGTGTTTCCTCTTTCATGAAATATCAATATTTGAATAAATGATGACTAAAGTCCCTTATGTTTAGAAAAATTATTTGGATTTACAAATTATTCATCAATGTGACACTGCAAATTGATGTAAGTTTGTCACAATGCTTGAAAAATCCATGGCTTTTTATATTCAGTGGAACAATTATTTGCAGAACTCCAGGTATAGATTACATGAACTAAAGGTATTATGGGTGAGTATTTTCTTAAAACTTCACAGTTTTTATAACAACTGCTGAGTCAGTATAAACTTATTATTGTGAGATATAGGAATCAGCCAGAAATATATGGGTTTGGAAAAATGAGAGAAAGTCAGTAAGACAGGACTCATTGCAAACTTAATGTTGCTCTGTTTCATACATCAAGGGAGCATCATTTAAGCTATAATCTGGGCAAAGTCCAAAAATGAATTATTATCTCTGCCTAAATCCAAGGACTGATATTAAATTCTTCTAGGTAAGCCATATAACAAACTTAGTCATGATATGCCCAGGTAGAAGATATTTCTGGAGCACTTTTTGTGTCAAAAACACCCTATAGAGGAACTGCATCCCTGAAATAGATTATATTGGATGAATGGGCACCTTGGCTAATAGGAACAAACTAGCACGTAAAAGAGAGTATATGATATCTGAGTAAAGAAGACAGAGAATCTGCCCTTTTAAATTTGAATATAAAATTTCAAATCAGTAATAGAACAAAGAGATGGAGAATCACTTGTGATATAGACATTTATAGTATACTTCTAAATGAAAGAATCTAAATAAAAAAAGAGCATCCCAAAATTCTGATGATACAGTGACTTAAATCTATCTTCATAAGAACAGAATTAATACAAATTACTCTAGAGGCATGACTAAATCTTATGTTAAATATATATTACATGAGAATTAATATTCAACACTTTTGTAAACAATTCATTCCAAATGGGAAAGTAGCTTTCTCAGTGGTGGCTAGCCCATTTGCTGATCACCAAATACCTGTGTGCTCCCATCATATTTTCATCCCCTTTGTATTTAACTGGCACCATGTGAATAGTTCCCAGAAATGATATGTTCCACATTCAGGAAGAAATATTTAGAAGCTGTATTACATATACACTCCAGCTTTCTTTATCTGCACTGCAGAAAGACTGGGAAAATGCATCGGCACATGCCTACACAGAGGAAGCAAACTGGACTACTGAGTAAACACAAGGAGGACAACTGCCCTAATGGATCACCCAACCTTTAGTGGATTATACGCCTGAACATGAAATAAAATGTATATGTTAAGCCACTGAGATTTCAGAATTCACTTTTTGGCACAACTCAATGCAGCTTATCTTGACTAATGCATTAATTAATCTTATATTTACAAAGACCTATAAATATTAATGAGAATATATTAACATGCCTTTTACAATTATATTGATTCTCAAATACTGTAAAATGGATAAACAACAGTCATACAAAACCAAGCAAAATTATAGATTCTCTCTGCTTCAATGTAGTACAATATACCAACTGAAGTATTTAAATCATAAATGTATACACCAACTTTTTTCTGCTTTACCTAAGATATAATGCAATGCTGAAGAAAACTATGCAATCATAGTTGAGAGGGTGCCAACAACAATTGAACTCCAGTACAAGCTAGGTCTTTAATCCATAATGAACAAATTATCAGGCTGTTTAAGACAGTTGTCTCTTCTAAACACTCTTCAAAGCATAAGCTTCAATTTTGTACCAGTTTCCTCCAATCCCTTTTCTTCATTTTTTTAAAAATCTTCATTTTATTGAGATATATTCACATACCACACAGTCATACAAATCAAATTGTACATTTGATTGTTCACAGTACCATTACATAGTTGTACATTCATCACCTAAAACAATCCCTGACACCTTCATTAGCATACACACAAAAATAACAAGAATAATAATTAAAGTGAAAAAGAGCAATTAAAGTAAAAAAGAACACTGGGTGCCTTTGTCTGTTTGTTTGTTTGTTTCCTTCCCCTATTTTTCTACTCATACATCCATAAACTAGACAAAGGGGAGTGTGGTCCTTATGGCTTTCCCAATCCCATTGTCACCCCTCATAAGCTACATTTTTATACAATTGTCTTCAAGATTCATGGGTTCTGGTTTGTAGTTTGATAGTTTCAGGTATCTACCACCAGCTACTCCAATTCATTAGAACCTAAAAAGGGTTGTCTAAATTGTGCGTAAGAGTGCCCACCAGAGTGACCTCTCGGCTCCTTTTGGAATCTCTCTGCCACTGAAGTTTATTTCATTTCCTTTCACATCCTCCTTTTGGTCAAGAAGATGTTCTCCATCCCATGATGCCGGGTCTGCATTCCTCCCCGGGAGTCATATTCGACATTGCCAGGGAGATTCACTCCCCTGGGTGTCTGATTCCACGTAGAGGGGAGGGCAGTGATTTCACCTTTCAAGTTGGCTTAGCTAGAGAGAGAGGGCCACATCTCAGCAACAATGAGGCATTCAGGAGGAGGCTCTTAGGCACAACTATGGGGAGGCCTAGCCTCTCCTTTGCAACAACAGTCTTCCCAAGGGTAAATCCTGTGGTAGAGGGTTCAACCCATCAAACCACCAGTCCCCTATGTCTGTGGTCATGTTAGCAACCATCGAGGTGGGGTAGGCCAATGCCCCTGCATTCTACACAGGCTCCTCAAGGGGGCTCTACATTCCTCTAATCCTTATCCTACAAATTCTCATGTGTTAGAAGAAGACTATGCTAAATACTTTCCAAGAAAAGAGGGTCCATTGCTGAACCATTATTTCTATCTCAAGTGTCTGCATCAATAATTTTATCTATAAACCTTCTTCACTCTGATTCCTTCCTTCCAAATGAGTAAACTGTGCAAAAGAACACCAATTTAATTTTAATATTTCAGCTTGTATTTGACATACAGCACCTTCCTGTCTCCAGAAATTTTACTTCTAGGTCCCATGACCAAAACACTCCTCCAAATGTTGATGGGTCTGGTTAAACCCTAAGGAGGTTTTTAACACCATAATGGAAAACAAGGGGAGGAGAATACAAAATCCAACACCCTTCATTTCTGTATAACAGTGAAATATTAGTTTTAGAGATAGAGTTGTTAGATTTTTTTTTACTACCATTAACAGGAGATTCTAGCAAGGGGTTAAAATTCTCCTGTCTCTGCTGGTATCTTCCTATAGGAACAGAATTACAGCATAGCTTTCAGATTAGATTATCCCTCCACCCTGCAGCCCTGAAAAATTCCAAAATCAAAGATGCTTAGATAATGCTTAGGCAGGTTGCCAGGATAGGTGCCAAACATAGGAAAGGAAGTTAGGAGATGTTCTCTTATGTCTGTGTCTTTGATCATCTGCTAAACAAGGTCTCTGTCCAAGGAGTAAATCCTTTCTCCCCCTACTGATCTATCTCCCAAACAATCCAGGGTTGGTCTGAACAGCCCTTCCTCTCCCATCACATCCAGTGTGTAGATACATCACAGAACCACTGTCTGATTAAATACAATAACACAATGATTAGAGCTCAGAATTAGAAATCAGATCACTCTGGACTTAAATCTGGGCACTATTATTAGCTTTTCTTCTCAGGCTGAATTACTTAACGGAAAATGGAAATAGTAATATTTTCCTCCAGGGAATTACATGAGACTCAGACAAGACACCACACTTAGCAAATTGACTGATAAATAAAAATTCACATTATTTATTATTTCTCATCATAGTCACATTTCCTTTATCTCCTACAACCTTTTCTGCAAATCTTAACCTCATTGTCAGATGTTTTAGTGGAGAGATCAAACATTCATAGAAAAATTACAGATTTGTGATTACTTGTGAAACAGTATTGAATACCTCTAAACTTGGCCTTTCTTTTCTCCTAATTTCTACATTTGCCTAGAATCCCACCATACACAAGAGAAATGAAGATAAGCTACATATATGATATAAGGACATTTTTGCCAGAGCTTAGGCACAGTCATATCATGAGCCCTCATTTCCTATACAGTAGATGACAGCAGAAAACAGTTTATTCTAAGCCAGACATCATTTTAAGGATTATATGAATTAGCACACACAAACCCACAATAGTCTTTGAGATAGATTCCTTCTCATTCCCTTTGTTCAGATGCGGGCTATAAGGCAAAAAGAAGGTGAGAAACTTGCCCAAGGTCACATAGTTAGTAAGTGGACAATCCAGCCCTAGGAGGTAGCGTTTATTGTACTCCAAAGTTCTTCCTCTTGTGCAAGTCAGAACTTTAACATTAGAGAGCAGTTTCTCTAGCCTGAGCGTGTCTATCCTCAAGGCATCAATAGTAGAATAGCAGTTTTCACTGACCTACATGTTTTCATATTTTATCTTGCTGAATCCTCACTATAATTCTGTGAGACAGGTATTATTAGGACTCTTATAGGCTGTGAGAAGCTCATGTACCCATGCCTTGGTGACTAGAACATTCTGTACCCTACATCCCAGACTCTAGGATTACTTCTAAACCATAGCCATAGAGATACAGATAATCCAACTCTGTTAGCTTTCCACAGACATTGGTCACAGATGCTACAGCCACAAGAGAAAACAGCATGAAGTGGGTAAGCTGCCATCTTGGCTGAAACTGCTAATTCTAATCCTCTGAGAACTGAAAGTTCAGAGCATCCCTAACTCCTTGTGCTTGGGAAATATCCATTTGAATATTTACCTGTAACCATATATGAAAATGTTAATAATGATAGACTCTCGGGATTCCTGAGCCTGGAACACCACGTAAATGTAACCAGCGCCATGTTACTGATGCTGTGTGGATCTAAATTGCAAAACTGTTTGCGTCCAGATTCAGAGGGACAAAAGGAGCTATCACTTATCTTAACCCAGGGTTCCTAAAGAAAAGGCTCAAAAGCACTGACACGGGAGACCTACTACTCTAGGGCAACTTACCTTTGTTGCTGAGTTCATGGCACTTGCAGTACCTAATTATTCTGCTTTAACATAGTTTGCTATTTTGAGATCTTTAAAAAAAAGTTACAAAGAAGATCATGAGACTTTTATAATATACCTTATCTGTTCACCAAGAAAGCAAGACTGGCAAATATGATGGGAGATGGCTTGGGAAGAGATGACTTTCAATGGATAGATTTTTCCCCATCAGGTTCTTTTGAAGCATAAAGTTTTATGAGTTCTGAATAAAGAAATTTTTATCTGAACTGGGATGTGTGAAACACAGGTTGGTGTGAACTTATAGGGCAAAGATAAAACCACTCCACAAAACAAAATTTACTTAGGAAGTCACTGTAAGCAATCATTTTAAAAGTCAGTACTTGAGATAAAGAAACACTAAACTTATGGTAAAAATGGATGAACTTGCAAAACAGCAGTGAGTGATGGGTTAGTGTTTGCTGACTCCATAGGAAGTGTTCTCTACAAACAATGGCTTTTCATGGAATGAGCTTGATGTTTCTTCCACAAATGCATCCTGAGAGGTAGGTAGAACCAGTGATTTCTTATTAGTATTTTCCTTTCAAGATGACACCAGGATACAATTTACAGGCAATTTATATTTATACATGTATTTATACTATCACAGAATTTTATAAATAATAATCAGCATACCAGTCTACTCAGAATATCAGTCACTTGAGAAGTTACAGACTCAGGCCTGAGATAAGAAAATAAAACTTTTTAAAATTAAATTATTTTACTGATTACAAAGGCAATGTATTCTGTTTATAGAAAAATCAGAACAGAAAACTTATAAAAGAAAAGAAAACAAAAATTGCCTTTAATCCTATTTTCAGATAAGCACTACAAGTCTAGGCATATGTTCTTTATATGTTTTTAGTGTATATGTCTTTTAGGCAATTGAGATTCTAATATACATGCCATTTCATATCTTGCATTTCCACTTAGTGTTTTATTGAAAACGTCTTTCCACATCATTAATCTTTTGGCAAATCACTTTGATATCTACCTGATATTTCATAACTATACACCAAGATCTATTTCACTGTACCCCTTATATAGACATCTGGGTTGCCTTCATTTTTCACTATTTTTAAAAATGATGAATTCCAATCTGTAAGCATAATGTTGACCATACTTTTTGTCTGGAGTAGATTCTAAGAAAAGGAGTACAGAAAATTTTATACAAGCACACACTCACAGGCACTGGATAATAGCTCCAATAAATGTTTGCTAATTTGCCAAATAAAATATTTCACTATTTTAAAATTTAATTTGCTTGATTAATTCAGAAATGCAGGAATTATGGATGTCTGATTTTTTCCAAGAGAATTACCTTTTCATTAATTTTGCCTTTTTAATAAAGCTGTGAATAAATATTTCTTATTTGGAAAAGCTATTTCTAAAATAATGGTTGTCTGTCACACTTGTCACAATTATTTCTCCATTGTGCTCCATAACTACACATAGTTGAATTCATTATTTTAGTTCTTTCATACAACTTTTCTTTTTGTTTAACATGTTATCCACCGAGATATGAGATACATATTTTTTTTTGTTTTGTTTGCAAACGCACTTATGGTTTATTTTAACATTTTAATATGCACTATTCTCTTTTTTATTTTATTTCTTTTTAGGGGGCCTGCAAGAAAAGGTGACTTACTTTGTTTGAAAAATGCCTAGCAGTTACTGAAAAAAATACTTTTATTACTCCCTGGGAACTATTCTTAATACTCTCTTAAATATTTAAAAAACTAAGGTCTTTTCAACTTTTGACCATACTTACTTCTTAACGAACTTACCTGTGTTCATCAGTTTCATTAGTATTTTATCAACCCAATATGTTTTTTAATTTATTTATCATATGATTTTTCCTGCTGGTTATATTGATTTTTGGTTTAAACTTTCTTTCCTAATATAATTGGTTGTTTATCTAAGTTTTTGTGTTGAGTACTTAGTCCATTTACTAACTCTCTCAGTTAATTTATTTACTCATTTAATGTTATAGGTGCAAATATTTCAAGAATAAAATTATTGATATATGATTTCCTCTTTTTTGTTTTTTACCAATAAAGTGGAAGTACGTGGAAAGATATTTTTACACTTGGTTACAAATTTTGATATAATAATAATGATATTCCTCTATGCCCTTTGTTATTTTTTCCTATATTATATATAAACAATTCAGGAGTCATTAAGACTCAGGACGAAACACAATGTTAAACAGCAATTAGTCACTGAAAACAGAATACAAAAAAAAAAAAAACCAAAAAAAAAACAAAACCAAACAACTGCCTATTCTAAAGACCAGGTCCTATAAATTGTGGTGTTTCTTTGTCTTAGATATATATCTGTTTTTTAATAGATATATTTATTTACCAATAAATTGGTAAATATATTTATTTACCAATAAAGTGGAAGTACGTGGAAAGATATTTTTACACTTGGTTACAAATTTTGATATAATAATAATGATATTCCTCTATGCCCTTTGTTATTTTTTCCTATATTATATATAAACAATTCAGGAGTCATTAAGACTCAGGATGAAACACAATGTTAAACAGCAATTAGTCACTGAAAACAGAATACAAAAAAAAAAAAAGACAAAAAATACCAAACAACTGCCTATTCTAAAGACCAGGTCCTATAAATTGTGGTGTTTCTTTGTCTTAGATATATACCTGTTTTTTAATAGATATATTTATTTACCAATAAATTGGTAGATATATTTATTTACCAATAAATTGGTAAATATATTTATTTACCAATAAAGTGGAAGTACATGGAAAGATATTTTTACACTTGGTTACAAATTTTGATATAATAATAATGATATTCCTCTATGCCCTTTGTTATTTTTTCCTATATTATATATGAACAATTCAGGAGTCATTAAGACTCAGGACGAAACACAATGTTAAACAGCAATTAGTCACTGAAAACAGAATACAAAAAAAAAAAAAAAAAACCAAACAACTACCTATTCTAAAGACCAGGTCCTATAAATTGTGGTGTTTCTTTGTCTTAGATATATATCTGTTTTTTAATAGATCTAGAAATCATTTCATAAAGTCCTTAAAAAGTTTTTTTCCAAAGGATGCTGAATTCAAAATATGACAGAAGTTCTTCAAACAGTGAATTCTAGTTCAATTAAATTTAGGTAATATACATTGCCTCAGGCTGCCTGTTTTATCCTCTTCCTGACATCTTTCTTCCAGAGTGTATGATATTCTCATACAATTTTGTTCTCAAGTAGTATAAACTCACAAATCTACTTCCAGGGTGCATGTACTGTACTTTCAAACATTCACACAGATCATTTGATTCTGAAATATGACTACATCCTCCCTAACTTCAAACTGAATTCACTTGATATTTTATAGTGACTCTGAAACATGTAAAAAAATATCAAGGATAACAAACCTACAACTCAGCCTCGTCAGCATGAATGACAATAGAAGAGATACAGGTAAATGGGCTATCATGAATTCAAGCCTCTGCTCCTTTTCCAGGTTCCTTTTTATTCCTATTTTCCATGGAAGACTATACTATGGCAGTGACTGAGAGAAGATTCAGCTATGTATGACTGCAGAAAAGGTACCTGGCATGCCAAAAGTCATAAAATCATGTGTGTGTGTGTGTGTGTGTGTGTGTGTGTGTGTGTGTGTGTGTGTGTGTAAAAGAGGACTAGATATTCAACATGTAACTAAAAATATACCCAAGTCTATGGTTTTTCTGCCTTGGGTTTCCATCAATCATATAATAAATTAATTATCTGAGAGGTATAAAATTTCTTCATCCAAAGTGATCTACAACAGTTGCAATTCCTGTGTTATTTGCAGATAAATCAGTTATCCAAAGGCAAAATTGGATTCATGGAAACAGTAAACAATGTGACGGAATTCATCCTGCTTGGCTTGACACTGAACCCAGATGTGCAGAAACTTTTGTTTGTTGTGTTTGCCCTCGTTTACTTTCTCACTCTGGCAGGCAACCTACTCATTATAGTGACCATCACCACCAGCCCAGTCCTGGGATCCCCCATGTATTTTTTTCTGTCTTTCTTATCCTTTTTAGATGGCTCCATACCTTCAACCATGACTCCCAAAATGATATATGACCTACTGGTTGAGAAGAAAACCATTTCCTTCAGTTGGTGCATGACTCAGCTCTTTGTAGAGCATTTTCTTGGTGGAGTCGAGGTCATTCTGCTCATGGTGATGGCCTATGACAGCTACGTGGCCATCTACAGGCCTCTGCACTACATGATAACAATGAACCGGCGGGTGTGTGGCCTTCTGGTGGCTGTGTCCTGGGCTGGAGGATTTCTTCATGCTTTAATTCAAATCCTTTTTATGCTGTGGTTGCCATTCTGTGGTCCCAATGTCATTGACCACTTCTTCTGTGATCTTTACCCACTGTTGAAACTCTCCTGCACTGACACACACATCTTTGGACTGTTTGTTGCTGCCAACAGTGGGTTCATGTGTATGCTCAGTTTTTCTATTCTTATCACTTCATATGTCCTCATCCTTTGTTCCCTGAGATCTTACAGCTCTGGAGGATGGCAGAAGGCTCTTTCTACCTGTGCCTCCCATATTACTGTGGTGGTATTATTCTTTGTGCCCTGCATATTTGTATACCTTCGTCCCACAACCACCTTCCCCATTGATAAAGCAGTGGCTATTTTTTATACTATGATAACACCAATGTTAAACCCTTTAATCTACACACTCAGAAATGCAGAGGTGAAAAATGCAAGTAAGGAAGCTCTTGAGCCAAAAAGGGATCTTGTGAAACAATACAGGTAAATAGACAAGATGAACAAAATCTATTGATATTTTAATTAAAAGTGTGTCTAAAGCAAAAGACAATCATGTTGCAGTCAGCATATCTGGGTTTAAGTATATTTTATCCCTGGTCATGTGAAATCTTGAATAATTCACCTTTCATGAAGTATCATCATTTAATTATATTAATTAAATATATAAAGTCCCTCCCAATTAGAAACATCTTTGCATATACAAATTATTAATCAATGAGTTATTGCTAATTGACATAAAATTGTCACAAGGTTTAGAAAATCCATGACTTTATACATTGTGCAGAAAAATTATCTGTAAATATTTGGTTATAGCTATGTAATCAATAGACCAAAATTTTTAAAATATATAGAAAATGTTTATGGCTAGAATTCTGCTGAAAATTCAACAAAATCCCAATAGATCTGAACAGATTTGCTTTTGTGGGAGATAGTAATCAACCAGACATCAAAGAGTTTGGAGGAATCAAAGAAAGTGATCAGGGCAGGAATCATTCCAGAATTAATGCTATTGTGTTGCACAACCCATGAAGCACCAATGTATAGCAAACTGGGCTATGTGCAGATAAATTATTTTCTCAGCTTTAAGCCAAGGAAGAATATTAAATTATTCCAGGTACAACCTCTTTTAAGTCCCTTATGTATAGAGTGCCCCACTTGAGAATGAACCAAAAATAACATGAAAGAAAGAAATAGTTTCTACCAGTTAGTGGCATATAGTTTAAATTTAAAACAATCAATAGTAAACTTGGCCATGTTTATGTCATACAAATTCACTCAGTATCTATACTGGGGAATATCCTGTAATAAAAAAGGAAGGGTTCAAATAATGAATAATTAATAAGGAATAATGAATAAATCAATTAGTGTGATAGATAACAGACCCAAAAGGCTACAATGTATGGCAGAAAATGCTGAGGGTCTTAGAAGAAGCACACTTAAGATTCTAGTGAGGGTCAGAATACAAGTTATCTGAAAATTAAAAGAAGATTCAGAAAAAATCATGTAGTGTTACTATTTGAGCAGTACTTCTTATCATGAGTAGAATTTGGAACACTATGCTACAATGTGCACATATGTACACACAAGCAAAAAATTGATTAGAAAAATACTCAATGAATTGTTTTTATTTTCTTTAATAAAAAAGGATTATAATATGACAATGGTTTACCCAATATTAGGATTAATTTTGATGCAAGGTTAAGGTGAGAAGAAATAATGAGTAAGAATATTAAATACAGGAGATAAAATGAAGGATAGAACTGCACCTGAAGTAAATATCTAAAATTTCAACTTTAAAGTCATAAAGAGCCATAATATAAGTGATGCCAGAGTCCCCTGACTGGGGTACTATTTCCCTGACTGGCTCCATTCTGTAACTGAGGCCTTATTACCTGCAGATTTGGGAACATTCACATTAAACTGACTTTTCTATCAATTCTGACCTTACAAGGAATAGACATCGTTGAAAGTCTTCCAGGTCCAATTTCATCCTTTCCTAAGAAAGCAATTTTAGAGTGATCGTCTTTCTAAAGGCATTTTTGACATTTCTGTTCCTAGGACAGCATGTCAATTCAAGGATTCAAAGTATGTATAATCAATGTACAGAACACAGAGGCACTTCATCAATATCTCATGAGTGATCTGTGCTTAGTTGCAAATGAATGAAGATTAGGGCAGCATGGTATATAGTGACTGCCATCAGGAGGGAAGCATAAGTGGAGAAGCCTTTCCTTCTTCCCTCAGCAGAGCCTGTCTTGAAGATGGCTGTGATGGTGTAGACATAAGAGAGAAGAACTGTTAGAGGGCAGACATCGTCAACCAAACTAGCAAAGACCACCAGAACCATGTCATGAATGTAAGTGTCAGCACAGGACAGAGAGAATAATGGGGAGATATCACAAAAGAAATGATTAATTTCTTTGGAGCAGAAAAACAGATGGAAGGTTCTTAGTAGTGTGAAAAATTCAGCTTACAGTGCCCCTCAAAAATGCTCCAATTTGCAAGCTGGCAACAAATCCTCTTGGACATAATAATGGTATAAAACAATGGGTTGCATATTGCTATTCACTGGTCATAATCCAAAAGGAAATATTCTGTATCAACTAAAGAACAGACAAAAGAGAATTGTGCAGCACATCCAGCATAAGAAATGATCTTCTCATAAGAAACCAAGTCTGTAAGTAATTTTGGAGCAATGACAGAAGAAGAGCATGCACATATGAAGGGCAATATGCAGAGGAAAAAGTACATATGGGTGTGCAGGTAGGAAGTGTCACAGAGTAGAAGAGAAAAAAATAGAGCGGAAATGAAACTCTGAAGTTATGGATAGTCACTAAGTCCCAAGGGAAAGAATTGAGTTTTCACAATGCCATTTTCTATCTCCATTACTCTGCAGTGCTCTTGAATTTTGTTGGAGCTATTACAGAGTAATAATGATGACAATATTAATAACCAATAGAATCTAACTACAAAAAAGTATGACTCCCGGGGAGGAATGTAGACCTGGCATCATGGGACGGAGAACATCTTCTTGACCAAAAGGGGGATGTGAAAGGAAATGAAATAAGCTTCAGTAGCAGAGAGATTCCAAAAGGAGCCAAGAGGTCACTCTGGTGGGCACTCTTACGCACAATTTAGACAATCCTTTTTAGGTTCTAAAGAATTGAGGTAGCTGGTGGTAGATACCTGAAACTATCAAACTACAATCCAGAACCCATGAATCTCGAAGACAATTGTATAAAAATGTAGCTTATGAGGGGAAACAATGGGATTGGGAAAACCATAAGGACCACACTCCCCTTTGTCTAGTTTATGGATGGATGAGTAGAAAAATAGGGGAAGGAAACAAACAGACAAAGATACCCAGTGTTCTTTTTTACTTCAGTTGCTCTTTTTCACTTCTAATTATTATTCTTGTTATTTTTGTGTGTGTGCTAATGAAGGTGTCAGGGATTGATTTAGGTGATGAATGTACAACTACGTAATGGTACTGTGAACAATCGAATGTACGATTTGTTTTGTATGACTGCATGGTATGTGAATATATCTCAATAAAATGAAGATTAAAAAAAAAAAAGGATGAAAAGAAATGGAGCAGTAGTATTAAATTCAGTTGGGCACCCTGATAGCACTTTGGCATATTTACAGTTGGTGTGCTACAAGGCATAAGTTATCAAATATTGTAGTGGTGGAATCCTGCATTTTTAAAACTAATCTGCTCTATTTAATGTCCCTTATTCCTTAAAGCTACTTGTTTTTGGTTTCCATGTTAAATGGCACCACTATCAAGCCAGTTGCTGAACTCTAAACCTGAGCTTCATCCGTAATTTTTTCAACAGTCTTTTTCACATCTAATGCATTACCAATTCTGCAATTAAAACATCCCATCTCTGTCCAATCAGTCTAATCCCCACCACACTTAGCAATTCCTCCTTCACCTCAGCCCTAGACTGTTGCCCTAGCCTCTTTACCATTTCCCCCCTGTCCAATCCTCTCTGATACAAAACATTTTGCCCTCATCTGCCATTGGCCGGTCCCACAAACTCCCTCTAACACTAAGGTCTTGCCTCCATCAGCATTGGTGATGCTGAGAGAAAGTCTCACCTCTGGAATGATGCAACCCCACCAGCCTAGGGCTTGGTTAGCAGACAGATGGTTTGAACAAAGGAAAAGGTGTTCCCTTCCTCTGTTGTTCTCAGCTCTTTGACAGAACACAGCTCAGCTAGTGTCACACAACAGGATTTGGGCTCTCACTCATCCCAGAGTAGTGCTTTTGTGGAGTGCTGCTGTATGAGCCCTGTCCCTCAGAGCCTTTGAAAATGCAATTTGTTTTGACAGAATATCACCTCCCCACTCATATTCTCATGCCACAGTTTAAACACTAATTCTTCAGTGAGAATTTACTGACCAACTCTAACTAATTCCGTCATTATTCTCTATCATTGCATCCTATTCATTCTCTTCAGAGAACTTACTACAATTTGTAATAGTTTTATTATTTACCTGTTTATGTGTTTATTATCTGCCTCCCTCCCTAGACTGTACAATTTTTTGAGAGTGTGAATGACAACTTTTTTTCCATAACTTGTATAACCAATTCCTTGTATAATACCAAACCACAGTAGATGCTCAGTCAATAACAAGGACTGAATAAGTTATAACCTCTTGTATATAAACACTGAGACTAAACATACAAACGGTAAATGGCTGGATCATATATGACCATAGAACCCTGACTTAAAACCTCTGCAGCAACTAGCCCAAGAATTCAAACTGCAACCTTTGCAACAACCAGCCCAGAAAGGGGAGCACTTAGTCAATGACCTCCCCCTTCTCTACTTTTTGCCCCACTTCCAACTGAGGACCAAACAGAAAAAGCCAAATAGCTCCTCAAACCATTCATAGATTATGACCCTTTTCTAGTTAGCCCATTTCCAGCTTCCTGATTGGATTCCAACAGCCTCTAAATAGAGCTTGCCTGAAGCCATACCCTTTTTTCACTATAAGCTTTCCCACTCCCCTGCATGCCTTTGAGTCTCTGCTAAATGCAAGTGACTGGTGGCTATCTATCTTGCTATAGCAAGCTCTAAACAAATATAACTTCTATTGCTTTCCATTTGGACTGTACTCATTAATTTCTACAAAAATGGAAGCATTATTCCAGGTGAGTGCCAGTAAGTTGAAAAGTTCTATGTTTCTCACCTTCAGATGTAGCTTCACTGCCACAGAACAAAAAAGTCCTTGGGATAGTTGGAATTCCACTGATAAAACAGAAAGAACACACATTTTGAATTAGTTAGACAAGTGACTGAATCCTGCCTCTGAAACTCAGTAGCTTTGAAATAAAAATTAACTGAACCTCAGTTTCTTCATCTATATGAGAATGATAGTGCTTTTCTCATCAAGTTTTATTTATAAGTGCTAAATCAATTTCCTTCCATAGTCCTTTTATGCTCACAAAGTTGTTCATTCACTCTGCCAAAGTGGCAACATAGCAACTCTGGGTAAAACCAGCCATATGTTTTATTTTTCCAAACTTTGGAGGCAACTAAAGAAATCTTCATGCTTATCAATTTATTATATTTAACCTAGGATATCATATTTTAATGAGATCCGGGAATGTTTCCATGCCCTCTGTAGCAAAAAATTTATATATTTATAATATATAAATATATATATAAGAAGACTTCAAAATAGGCTCACCTATCCATCTCAGTAGTTCATTGTTCTTCCTTTAGTTCAGAACTCTGTAAATTACAAATAACTGATAACAATGCAAACGATACTTCCTCACTGACATGCTTATTTTGCCTGGTAGAGAGAAGAGAACAATTGATTTCTTCTTGTCTTGTGAAAAAAGCCAGTATTGTACTATTTCTAAATTCATCTGTGCATTCCTGAGCTATAACATTGTGGTTCTTTGACTTTTCCATTGTACCAGGTGTAAGTTTATTAACTATTGAGTTAAGTAGTTTAATTTTTATACATATTCATTTCATATTTGCATTCTCTTGCTTTATCATGTGTCTCTGTGTGTGTGTGTGTGTGTGTGTGTGTGTGTGTACCAATATATGTAATAAACACTTCATGCTTATCCATTTCCCTTATTTTATTTAACAACTGTTTTAAATCTTCACTATTCCTCTTAAGGCCCCACTCCATCACATTTTTATCACTATCAGAAAGTTATTTCTATTTCACATGTAAAAGTATAGGCTAGCAAATGCACACAACCTTGATTTTCCAATTAAAGAATCCTGTAAGTATGTTCATACTTCTGTGAGCCCCCTGCCCTTCTTTGGAGAAAATTTGTCCCTCCTCCTTGAGGATGATTCCTCTAACTCTGCATTGAACACCAGCTGTTTCCTTTCATTCCAGAACTTATGATATACAATTCTTACAAATTTCCAGCACATATTTATGTCATTTCCATCTTTGAAAATATTGCCTTGCATGTATTTGCTTTTATTTTCCTTCACTTTTTTGCAATGTTTCCTTAGAGGCATCTACATTTTGCCACTTCAGCCTACTGAAAGATAATTTTTGAGCCAACAAGTTAATTAAAGCACTTTTTATTTAACTTCTCAAGCTATGTCATAGCTGCAAAATGTAAAGAGAATTATTTAATAAGTAATGCACTTCATTTCTCCATCCCATATGATAGTTTTGATATCTCCTTTTGTCTTAATTTACCACTTCTCTTGGCTTCTAAACACTTCTTTTGATTTCCCTCCTGCAGTTCACTATGTCTGTACATAGTCTCTTCCAGAGAATGTTGTATTTTCTTAGCACTTCATTATTGACCTACTTTTATCCTCACCTGGTACAACATCTCTAGTTAATTCTGTCTTTTTTTAAACTGCCATATACAGAATGATAGCTTTCATATTTCCATTCCAAAATCATATGCCCATCTCAAACATATTCCAAATGTTATTACATATCTAAGTGACTATACTCATTTGGATGTCAAATAGTTAGTTGTAAATTTCATTGGATCTAAAATATGATTTAGACATGTAGGAGGATTTCACTTCCTACAATTTATCCTATTCTGAATCTCTATCTTGATATATGTCTCTACCACTCATTAAGCTGGTACGAATAACTCTCTCCTAACTACAAACTTACCATGGGCCATTAACTCCATCTTGTAAATATGGCAAATATCCACACTTTGCCTTTAATGTCACTGTCTTTACATTATTTAACACCAGTCTTCTTTTCACTTATTTGAAACTTTTAATTGGCCTCATTCCTTCCAATATCTCCTCACCCAACCTCCAAACATAGACCAAAATTTATTCATGTGCCACTGTCTAAGTAAGATCTGTAAAACATAGATTTTTTTTTTATTATGTTACCTTTTACTTAACCCCTTCAATGATTCTCTGACTCCTACAAGCTCAGAATTCAAATACTTTCAGATTCGATATATATTTATATTTAGTTCCATTTCCATCTCCTCTATATCACCTGTGGTTTGAAGCTGTTACTTACCCCAGAAAAGGCCATATTCATTTAATCTATTTCTGTGGGTGCAGACCTGTTGTGAGTGGGAACTTTTGATTAGGTTACTTCAATTGAGATGTGACTCACATCATTTAGGGTGGGTCTTGATCCTCTTGCTGGAGTCCATTATAAAAGGATAAAACACATACAAAAGCTAAGAGATGAAATTTGATGAAGCACCCAGAGAAGCTGAGAGGTGGACTAGCCAGCAGCTGAAAGTAATGAAACCCAGGAGAGAAGGACCCACAGATGCCTTATGCCTTCTCATATGACAGAGGAGCCCAAGCTTGCCAAAAGCTGGCCTTCAGAGTCCAGGTATTGACCTGCTGATGCCTTAAGTTGGGACATTTTCATAGCGTCAGAACTGTAAACTTGTAAGCTAACAAATCCTGATTGTAAAAGCCAACCTATTTCTGGTATATTGCATTTTGTCAGATTTACCAAACCAAACCAGATTTTTGTACAAGAAGTGGGGAGCTGCTGTGATTGGCAAATACCAAAAATGCTGAAATGCTTTATAAATAGATAAAGGGAAGATTCTGGAAGAATTGTGAGGAGTTTGATAGAAAAAGCCTAGCTTGCTTTGAAGGGACTGTTGGTAGAAATATGGACACTGAAGGTACTTCTAATGAGGCCTTAGACAGAAATGATGAATGTGTCACTGCAAACAGGAGGAAAGGTGACCCTTGTTTTAAAGTGGCAGAGAATTTGACAAAATTGAATATCAGATGGAAACCAGAATTTGAAAAAGATGAGCTTGAATATTTAGCTGAAGAGATTTCTAATTAAATGTGGAAAATACAGCCTGGCTTCTCCTTGCAGCCTATAGTAAAATGTGAGAGGAAAGAGATAAGCTGAGAATTGAACTCTTAGGTACAAAGATATCAGAAACTGATGGTTTCTGAAATTCTGAGTTTCTGGAGAGAAAGTCCCCAGAGAATATAGCACCATGTGAGGATTTAACTGAGCATTGGAACCAGTCAGTCATTTCAGTGTGTGTCAGGATTGGAAGTGTAGTTATACAGAAGGGATTTGTGGAAAGTCCTATTATCTAATGTTTGGGACACCTGTGTGCTTAATGTAAAACTGACATATTTTGCAAGGTCTATATGAACAGAACCACTGATAGCCAAGACTAAAGGACAGAAAAAGGGTAGATTGAGGGAAAAAAAAATGCCTTCAAAGGTAGAACCATGGAATCTGAGGTCTGGAGTGAAGATGCCTTGGGCCAGGAGAGCAGACCTACACATGTACACGGAAAAGTTGAATTTGCCCCAGAGTTTGCAGAGGGTGGGCTTTCCACCTTGTTGTTCAGGGAGAGTGCTGCTGCTCTAGGCTTCAGAGAGGGTAGAGCATATTCCCCAGGGATTGAGGAGAGTCTGGCCACAATCCCACTTTTCTGAGCGTTCAGCCAGTGCCCTGGAGATGATGCAGTGTCTGGATGCCACCCTGATGCTTAAGGAGGGTGGATCTAGAGTTCAGTTGCATCACCAGTGCTTGAAGAGGGTGGAGCCAAGAGAATGGGCCATTTCCCCAATGCTTGGAGATCTTGGAGCACTCACCCCAGTGTTTGGAGAGAGCAGGGCCAGTAGTGCACAAGCTCTTGTAAAGTGTGGAACTGCTGCTTTATCAATCCTGGAAGAGAAAACATCCTTCCATAGATGGATGCTAATGGAAAGCTAATGAAGTATGCCCTGCAGCTTTGCAGACCTGTTTGGGTGCAGTGACCTCTGTTTTTCTTCCAATTTCTCCCTATGGAAATGGAAATATTCACTTCATGACTGTCCCTCCTTTGCATATTGGAAGCAGATAACTTGTTTTAAGTTTCCCAGATTCACAGCCAGAGGGGAATTTTGCCTCAAGACAGAACACACCTGTAACTGATTTTGATGAAACTTTGTACTTAATACTGTTACTGAAATGATTAAAGCCTTGTGCATTGTGATAGAATGAATTGTTGTGGAAATAGAATGAACCCTAACCATGCTAACCACCTTGATTTGCCTGAGCTTCCACTTTATCCAGGTAACTATGAAGAAGAAAAGGAGGCCAACTGAGCTAAGTTGGCATACAAATGATCCTTTGCAATGGTAATGGAAGCCTCTCCCTCTGTGAAGAAGAGAAACTGTAGTCAAGGTCAGCTATAAAGTGCCCAGATGGCCCTGACCTTGAACAAACTTCCTTTCCTGCCACTTGCTAATTAACTGACTATTGCCTGCCCAAGGATACTCCACTCTGATTAACCCATACAGTCCTTCACTCCTACCTTCCCTTAAACAGTCATATAAGCTGCTTAACAGTCCAGCCTTTTGAGAAGAACCCCAATTTTTTGCTGTTCCACATGCATGCTTCTCTTTCTCAAAATAAATAAAAAACAAAACTACATTATTATTTTAGCAGCAAATTCCTGTGGTGTTTTTCCTTTTGGAGAGTGGGAACTTAGTTTCTAGGTCTTTGGGGGCTTTAAGTTTAATATTTCCATGTGCAAAGAACATGTCTTTTTTGGGATCCAGAGGTGGAGTGTGGTAGTTTGAAGCTGTTACATGCCCCAGAAAAGGCCATGTTCTTTTAATTCATTCCTGTGGGTGCAGACCTGTTATGGGTGGGACCTTTCAATTGCATTTCTTCAATTGAGATGTGACTCACATTATTCAGTGTGGGTTTTGATCCTCTTGCTGGAGTTCTTTATAGGAGGATAAAATGCATACAGAAGCTAAGAGATGGAATTCAGAGAAGCACCCAGAGAAGCTGAGAGATGGAGCAGCCAGCAGCTAAAAGCAATGAAGCCTGGGAGAGAAGAACTAGCAGATGCCACCATGTACCTTCCCATGTGACAGAGGAGCCCAAGCTCATAGTTAGTTGGCCTTCAGGGTCCAAGTATCATCCTGGTGATGCCTTCAGTTAGGGCATTTTCATGGTCTCAGAACCATAAACTTATAAGCTAATAAATCCTGATTGTAAAAGCCAATCAACTTCTGTTATATTGCATTTCATCAGCTTTACCAAAGCAAAACACCATCCCAGAACCATATCTAACATTTCTAAAATCTTAACCACCATGCCCTTTCCGCAATTTGTTACAAACTGCTAATAAATCTAAATGTCCTTACTAAAATTGTCTATAAATATAAAGTAAATAAATAGTATATCTGAGGAGTGATGATCTGGGTACAGAGAATGAAAAATGGATACAACAATGATTATGAATTCTGGAATATGAATCAGAGTTTATTTTGCTACCTTTGTTCTGTTTCTGGTTAGCTAAATTAAGTGAGCTCCAGGTAAGTGTTACATGGTGATTACCTTGGGCTGTGTGGATCTGTTATAAAAAAGCCAGGGTAGGAAACTAGAAATTCTATATCATTGGGATCACAAATATTTCTAATAAATATTGCCTTCCCAGAACATGGAACTGAGACAGAGAAAGGCAGTACCTAAAAGGATTAAATAGGTATCATTATTTCCTGGCAGCTTAATGTGCTACATTTGATATAGAGATATCAGTTACAAAGTTAATTTTTCTTGTAGAGTATATGGGCAAGAACAGGCAGGTTACTTCTTTTAACACAGTAACAGAGACTTATGATGTGGTGATTCAAAGCACAGACCCTGGAGGCAGAATGCCTGGGTTTAAATACAAGTTTCTGCCATTTACTATCTATGTGACTTTGGGCAAATTATTAATAACACCATTGCTCAGTTTTGTGATATGTAAATTGTTTATTATTATAGTGTGAGTGTTGTGAGAAGGATTAAATGAGCTAATACAATAAAGTATTTTGAAGAGTGCTTGTCACATGCCAAACAATAAATAATAGCTATTATTAATCAACAGTTGGGCCATATTTGAGCTTCACTAGACATTTGTATTTAATTATTTAGTATCATGAAATATACTCTTTGTTTTCTGATAAAAAGGTCTAAGTGGAAAAAGAAACATCACTGAGCTCAAAGTTAACTCTTTGGATTTCTGCTTTCTAAAATAGAGATCATTTCCTCCCTAGAATGGCAGCCCATCTGTTCTTATCTACTAATGTGTTAATAAAGCCTGTAAAATGACCAAGGAGTTTAGCAACATGAAGATGAGAGAGAAATAAAATTACATCCAGTATCCAGAAAGTAAACAATGGAAGGAAGTACTTCTTTTTTGTGCCATCCTGTTTTGCTAATTGTGAAGAACTACCCTTGAAAAATAGACATTAAAAACGAAGGTTTATCTTTAGGACCAATATTCAAATAAGCTTGGGGTCTGGGCCACCCATCATTTTATTGATGGTGGTTTTCTATTAAAAATCCTGTTTCTTATCACAGAATTGAATGTTGTAAAAAATCAATTAAACAATTTATACTAAGTATTACTTGTAATGACCTTTCAAGGAAGTTCTAAACTTTGAGACTGAAAGATATTTGCAGGATACAGAAATGAAATATGAGAAGCCAAGTAGAGCAATGAAAGGAACAATGATTAAGAAGAAAAAAAAGAGGAGCCAATTAATCTTCTCCTATGCAAATGTCAGTTTGCTAGAGAAATTTCTGAAAGCTTTCAACAAACTGATACATTTCACCACATGTTCTCTATATTGAGTCCTATTCCTGCTTTTTAAAACATTTTTTTTCTGTTTCCTTATGGCCAGGCCCCCACCTTATTCCCAGTTCCATTACTTGTGTGTCAACTGTTGGTATTAGTGAATTGCCATAGGGTAGAATAAAGAATATGCTATAAATTTGGGTCAGCATCAATTGCTATATAAATCAGCTTAACTTTAAATAAGAAATAACAGCTAATGAGGATTGTGTTTTTGTTTGGATTCCTAATCAGTCCCTTAATACTGACAGTTGCCCTATGAATAAAGTATGCTAAATGTGCTTGATTGTTTTCCTTGTTTTTGTTACAAATACCTTGAGGATTTATGACCTGTCTTATTCCAAGCATGTTTCCTTTCAGAACAGCAGCTTCCTCTGTGTAAAATAAGCAAATATAAGGAGATGAGCCTTTAAAACCAGATACAGCTGTAATATTCTATGATTCTGTCAGAATACTTACCAGGTTAGCCTAAATTCATTTTCTATTGGGAAAATTAAGTTTGACACAGAGAGACAAAAAAAAGAAGTTCATTGCAACATTAATTAGAATCTGTTTGGGATAGGCCTTCTGTGTTCATAGAAGAAATTTTTGTCTCCCATTGGAAAGATGTGGTTCTTTAGGAAAATGCAATTCCTTTTTACCATTTGCTTTGAAAATGTTTAGATTATCTTCATGATCACACATCAGATCTCTGGGCACTAAACTCTGATATTCAAATCCCAAGAGTAAAGATGAGTGAGCAATGAAAAGCTCTACTCAAGAGTTGATTAAATGCAAAATGAAATGATGGGATGTGTTTTTGTACATCTTGAGAATGCCCCAAAGAAATATATATTGACTTTCAAAATGGTAGACTATTAAATAAAAAATTGGGTTCTAATATTTGTTATCTAATATTATAAGATATTAGGAGAGAAAGTAAAACATTATCTAGCTAACCAGGGAGAGATATAAAGATCCTGGCACCCACCATGATGAAAGAGAACCAAGTGTTAAGGAAGCTATGTCTCTATATGTGCTATGATGTATTTTTGACTGTCATAAAATTGATTTCTGTTAATCCAAGGCCAGAACAGATCTGAAAGCCTTCATTCAGCCAATATATATATTTTGAGCATATTGGACCAGGCACTATCCTAAGTACAAAGTAGAAGAGTTGGATAATGTGAACTGGATATGAATGGTTTTGTCAGGTACAGAATAGTGAATTAAAGAAGGGAGAGAAAAAAATAAAACTAAGTAATTACATGAAGATGGGAAACTATGAGTCATGCTTAGAAATGTGAAAATGAAAGTTAGAGAGAATATGTTGCCTATTAAATATAATATGGCTGCAAAGATATATTTGTTTCAAAATAATATGGCCTTGAATTCCACTTCAAGGGTCATGAACTTTATTCTTTGATTTAGAGGATATTTATCACTAGGTGTTTTAGTTGTCTTTTAGTGCCAAACTCCTTTTAACAGACTTAAAAAATGGGAATTTATTGTTGATATAACTTAAAAAAAATCTGAACATAGTTCAGTTAACAGAGAATCAAACTATACAAAAAGAAAAAATTACCTTCAAGTACTTATCTTTTATCAACTCTTAGTATTGTTTCCTCTTTGATGATTTAATTCTCAGGCAGACTCTCCTCTTCTTGACAAACAGAGCTGCAAACAGTTTTGCTTTAACCTACCCAGAAGATTGAACTTGGCAGAAATTAGCTCTCCTTTTCCAATAATTTCAGCAAAATCCCACAGTTGGCTCACTAGCTTAGTTGAGTATCCTCCAGGAACCAATCACTATGACTCTTGGTTATAGTAGTTGATACTTGTCCAAACCCAGAGTCAGTGCAGAGACAGAGCTCTACTCAGAATGGGAGAGGTGTGGGTGACCCCTAGGAAAACAGATTTTATTGGCAAGGAAGTTGGGAATACATATTATCCCATAGTTTGTCAGTAATGGGGTGATTGTGATTGGATTGCATATATATAAAATAAAAAAAAATGATTAAGGGAACTCAAGAAGGATCAGATATGTTCCTTTTTGGAAGAGCAATTAGTGTGAGTTCATTATTCTCAGGAAAGTGGAGGCATTACCTGTGAAGTGACATCAGGTTGGAAGAGAAACCTGGAATTTGAAAGCTTTTTGTGAAGCAGAATCTAACTCAGACTGCCTTTTTGCTAACAGCATAATGAGTATTTATACTAATTCCACCCATATCTCAGAAGGAGAAAGATACAGATTGTTATCCACACTAAAGAGATATCGTGTGTTCTTGAAGCCCTAATTACAAGGACACTGTAGATTCTGGATACTCAAATACATGATTTATTCAAGTAATGAAGAATGAAAGTACAATACAGAGCAAAACTTAAAGGTAAAAACAATGGTAACAATATCAGATAATTCTTTAATCAATTACAATATACTATATGTAGCACTAATAATTTAACATGCAATATGTATTTAATCATCATGATAATTTTATGATAGATTATATCTCCATTTTAGATATGAGAATTTCTAAACTTGATAATTATAAGCCTTGTAGCAAAAAAGGTAGTAAAAATAAGATAACCAAAATATACCTAAAAAAATAATACCCACATATACACATATATCCATGGGAAACTGAGTCCATAGTTTTCAAGAAAATGCAAATAATATGAATAAGTGTATATTTAGTTCCTGGAAGAAAAGTGAAATCAATTCAATAAGAAGGGTCATTGTTGTAAAGGCAGGTCGCACCAGTTGCACTTTGTTAGAATTGGTGTTGCCTAGACCCCAAAACTTGAGACTTAGAAACCATCCTGGATACCCACTCAAAACACTTAGGGGTTGGAGAAGAGCAGTAAAGCTGACAGGTGCATTTGAATTATGCTCTGTCCAATACTGGGTAACAATCAAGGCAAGGGGATAATAAAGAAGGATGCAGAGAACCTAGCTCCTAAAATCCATCCCTCTTTTCCATTTCATCCCCATCCACCCAAACAAAATCTCCTTCCCAAATCTCCCATTTGGAACCCTGAATACAGCTAAGGAATCAGCCCCTGAAAGCGTAATTTGAATTCTACCATTTCCTGAGTGCTGCCTTCACATCCTTTTTCCTCAGGCTATAGATCAGGGGTTAAGCACGGGAATCACTACAGTATGCAACACCATGCCCACTTTATCAGTTTCCAGACTGTAGTCAGAACTGGGCCTGCAATAAATGAAAAGGATCGTTCTGTGGAAGATGACGATGACCGTGAGGTGGGAGGCACAGGTGGAGGAGGCTTTGTACCTTCCCTCTCTAGAGCACATGCTCAGGATGGTGATGATAAACAAATAGGAGGTGAGGATTAACATGATGGTGATGATCTCACTGAAGGTGGTCACAACGTATACCATGAGTTCATTCATCGGCATATCAGAGAAGGTAAGAGATAAGGGAGTGGATAAATTGCGGAAGAAGTGGTTGATCACATTTGCTCTATAGGACAGGATCTCAAGAGCTAAACATATGTGAATCAGAGAACACATTTTCACAGAGACAGCAGACAGACACCAGTCCCATACAGAGCTTCTGGGACATGATAACCATGTAGAGCAGTGGGTACCAGATGGCCACAAAGCAGTCATAGGCCATCATGGCCAGCAGGATGACCTCAGTGATCACACATGTGCTAAACAAGTATAATTGCACAGTGCATCCCAGGAAGGAAATGGCTTTTTCCTTGTCTAAGATATTGGCCAGTATCTTAGCCATAATGATGGTGGAGTAGCAGAAATCCACAAGGGACAAGTGACTAAGGAAAAAGTACATGGGGGTGTGGAGCTGAGAGCTGACCTGGATCACTGTGATCATGCCCAGGTTGCCCATCACTGTGACTCCATAGATGAGAAGGAACACCAGGGAGAGGAAGATGCTCAGCTCAGGGACGTCTGATAATGCCAGGAGGATGAACTCTGACACAGTGCTGCAGTTTCCCTCCTCCATTTGCCACTATATTTCAGATTCGGGAAAACACATAAATTTTTTTGCCTATCTCCTAGGAAAAGACTAATGGAGAAAAGAAGATTTCATATTAACTTCAGATAAATGGCATTGATATAAAACACTGTTTTTATGAGTTATAAGAAAAACATATTTTTTTTAATTATTCCAAATGTGAAATACCTCAGTAGAGCCCACTGATCAAAAATAATTTTAGCATAAAAAAAAAGCCTTATGAGTTTCTTTACACTTATTGCCACAATAGAATTGAGTGTTTCTATTATGTTAGGTTGTTCAATGGGCTTTAAAATACATTTGATGACATGCTTTACCAATACATGGAAATTAACACTTGTCCCCTGATCAACTTAATAAGCTCTGAAGAATCAGGGCTACTCCTATTGTGATACTATATAACATACACTTTTTGTTAATCCATTCTACCTATAACATGACTTTACCCAGCTGAGGGTCTCTTCAATCCTATAGTTGGGGAGTGTGAAATCCTAGACTGCAGGAGAAATACATACCTGACTTCACACATATGGGAGATGAGAACTGTGTGAAGACTAGAAATCACACAACCTGGTATTTTCACTATATCTTGGACTAAATTTAAAGAAATGGGAAAAAAGAGTGGTCCTGAGTCATGCTTTCTCTACTTCCTAATCAAAAATATGTGAGTTATTTGCCTGCCCCAGAGCTAAAAGAGGAAAATAAACTTGGAATATTTTCTTCCAAATTTTCTAGGCCAATAATAGGAAACCCAGTAATGGTAAATGCAACAGAAAGTTCAAAAGAATATATTTCCTTTTTCGAGCAGAGATAGTTCACATGTCCCTGAGTCCCCATGACCAGCTCATGGGCACATTAATTCAATCTTCAGAATTAAGGTGATATTTAGGAAGCATCTTCATGGTTATTTTTACTAGATTCCATGAAGAAAATTGGTGTGAAAGAAGGAAAAAAGGGGCAAGAAGAGGGAAAGAATAAGGAAAAGATATACCATTTTGTTTGGTCTGAATTCTTTCTCACACTGATAGAGGTTATGCAATTTTTGGTGTTCAGATGAAATTGTCCCAAGTTCCCATCCATTATCTTTTAATGCCAACGTAAGCATTTTGTGACATAAATGCAACAGAATATGGGCTATATTAAAAGTTCTCCACTTTGAAGAGCTTAATTAGACATACTTGTTAGAATAATTTTTGCTCAGAGAATATATTCATTTGTATTTTCAAGTAATTTGAGTCTAGTTCTAGTGACCACCCTGATGGACAGACATTTATTGTCTGGTCCTGAAGATATCAGGATGTGTACAGAACAGAGTTAAGACTGTATACCATAATAAAGCTCCTGGGAACTGGGTACCTTAAATTCCCAAAATAATAATTATTTTTTGTGGAATAAAAAAGTAAAAAATTAAATATAAAACTAACTCTGTAGAGGTTACAAGATGCAAACAGTTAATCTCTATGGCATATCATCAGGATTTTTTATAAAAATCAGAACCTAGAAATAGACCTCTCTCATAATCCTAATAGGCATCAAGTACCTGGACAGGAATATCTAAAATTTCAGAAGTAAAATTGATAGTTAACTTTACTTTCTCAATAATTCTAAAACTTAATTCTGAAATGCAATTCTAAAGATGTGAAAGTGTAGGAATTATTAAATCAAGCAACTTGGATGGTAACAAGTACTCAAATCCTCATGTAAGACATGCCAGTATCAGTGACCTTCATGAGTTCTAGAAAGAAGGTGAAAGAACTGTTTATATCTGTCCTACACAAACTAATGAAAAGTGGAAGCATCTAATGTATCTTCTGTAATTACAACAAATTTCAACATAATAAAGATATGCATATATAGTGATACAAATAAAATATATCCATTTTAATGTCATTAAATCAATATTTTAAACAAAAGCTTAGCATTTTCTCAGCATTCCTCTTTTTGTCCAAGGAAGTCAGGCATCAAAGTCATAACTGATTAATGTTTTTCAAAAAGGAATATCTATCAAACTGCTTTATTCTACAGGTGAGTAAATGGAAGCCCAAGGAAGTGGTAACTTTCCCAATGACACTAAGATATTAATCAACCTACCACTACTACTCAGATCCCCCTACTCCCAGACATGTGCCCATCTCTCTATGCCAGTCTCATTATGGAGTGAGATAGTAACATTTTCATTTTTCAAAGAGCACATTTTCCAATGCTTCATTTTGCTAATACATTTGACTAGTTATAAGGAAACCTTTAGAAAATATAACTAGGGAAATTAATCCAATGGAAAGCATTTAGTGTTGCAGAGAGGTTCTGAAGAGCTGTGTCAACATGAGACATAGGGGAAAGGAATTTAAAGAAATGTTGCCATTCAGGATTAATTATGATATAAGTATTAAACTTTGACAATGTTACATAGCTTTTCTAGGCTGCTCTATCTTCTCTCCCTTTAAGGTATGTAGAATAGGCATTCTGTACCTGTATAACTTGATAAGAAGCTGTATGATAGCTTAAATTGTCAACACACTAAAAAAATTTACAATAAAGGAGTTTTTAATACTGAAAGAATGGTGAGATTTCTCAAATTGGTTCCCAGATAAGGCGGTCAGATAAAATATAGGACACCCAATTGAATTTTAATTTTACTTTTCATTGGATTAATTTCCCTTTTTATATATTCTAAAGGTTTCTTATAACTAGTCAAATGACTTAGGAAAATGAAGCATTTGAAAACATGCTCTTTGAAAAATGAAAATGTTACTATTTCACTCTATAATGAGATGCATAGATAGAAGGGTACATATCTGGGTGTTGGGGGTTCTGAGTTGTGATAGATTGATTATCTAATATCTTAATGCCATTGAGAAAGTCATCACTTCCTTGGGTTTCCATTTACTCACCTATAGAATGGATAATGATTTTTTTTGTCAGTATATCCCAAATACTACCTGGGGCATACTCATATCAAAAAATGATTTCATTATTTGTCTGAAGTTCAAAGTAAATTGGGTGTAAATTATATGTTTATTTGCTAAATCTGGCAACCTTGTGCCCAGAATTCAGAATTTCAGTCACCAACTCAAAAGCCAGGGACCTTCCTGGTTTTAATGCTGTGAATTTCATATGCCAAGAATCCCTTTAGTCAAATTCCCCAGAATGAAGATCTCCTACTAGACTATCACTTTTGGTAAGGTCATTTCTAGTTCTGCAACCCAACAAATATGTTCCAGATGTTCCAACACTAAAGGCCTGAGGTCCCATGCAAAGATGAGGCCTCTCAATGGTACTATCTGTGCAGATACCCAAGAATTTAAGGACAAATCAGAAGGCTACTTTCTTCCAACAAGCCTCACTGTTATAAAACTCTTTTAGTGTCTTAATTCTGAGTTTCTCAACCTCAGCACTACTGGAATGGAAAACTATCTGTTGTGGGGAGCTGTCCTTGCATTGTACCATGTTTAGCAACATCCCTGGCCTGTACCCACTAGAGGCCAGTAGCTGCACCCCATTCAGTCATGGCAATGAAAAAATAAGTCTCCAGACACTATCAAATAACCCCTTGAGTAGGAGGTGCTTATAATCACACCTAGTTGAAAAGACTCCCTGATTTCCTTGATTCTGGTAGATTTTAATGCCTCTATTGTCTGAATTCAGCTTACAATTAATATGCAGATTTAATATCATGGTTTCTTTTTTTCCCAAATTATGTCCAGTATATGGTTTAACAAAAAAGTATTATCTTTGAATACATCTAATATGGTTTCTAACATACTCTTCATTATGATTTCTTCCCATTTATTTTTCTTTTGCCTTAACATTTTTTCAATATTTAAAAATCTTACTTAGAACAGTTTCTATTTATTTATTTTCTCCAGAAGGCTCATTTCATTCATTTCAAATGAATATATTTTTTTAATTCCTTCCTATTCTCTCGTGAAATTCTTTCAGAAATTCACCAAAGCAGGGAAATATGTTGCTGAAATCTCTCAGGTCAAGTCTGTTCTATTTCTCCCACTCCCAGGAAGCAATTGTTCAGAACACTGCCTTTGAGGAGCTAAGTTAAGCCAGGTCCTCTATAAAAGCTTGGTATGAAGAGTCTACTTCCTATTCCTCATGTATCCAGATATATAATGTCTGCAGTGGCAGGAAATTTCCCCAAAATGATTTTTCACTTGAAGAACTGCTTGTATCAAAGGCATTTTCTAGATATACTACATGTGAAAGAATGCCATACTTTCTCAGAAACTGCAAATAAAAAAAGGCAGCCAATCTCCTGGTTCTCGAGAGCTTGTTTGTCTAGATGCTAAGACTCCAATGTCAACTTCCACTCTTGTGGCACCAGGACCCTAGAGAAAATCTGTTGCCTTATTCTCCAAGATCTCGAAGCAGGTAATTCATATTAACTACTATTTTCTGCTATAATACCAGATTCTTGTAATCCCTGAAGGCAAACAACAGCAATTTTAGAAACATTTTAGATGAAACATAGCTAAAGGTTTAAAACATTCTCCCTGCTCTATCTTCCCAAAGTATCCAAAAATGTTTGTGTGTTCAGGAATCATAACAGAAATTATATTTTTAATTTACTCAAAAATATTTCCTAAGTGTCTTCCATGATCTTGGCCTCTTCAAGGCATAACCACACCTTCATTGACACTAAACACACACAGGTTCCTCTGCTACCCAGTTATCTTCTGCCAAGGGTATTAAGTGCAACACATCTCTTCTCTACATTGAAGATAGGATGACAAATGTTGACAATTTGATTTCTCAGTGTCCCTAGCAGAAGCTACATCTGGGTCTAGAACTTGCATTATTAAGGTTTATAATGTCATTGCCAACACCTCAAATCCCTGATAAATTTAGATATTGTCTCCTATTCACAACATTACCCCATCTTTGCTTCCAATTTATCATATAGTTTTCCCCAAGTCATCCAGAATTCCGCATTCCCTTCACATCCCATGTTTCCACCAGGTTCTTGATTCTTCCTTCTTCTTACCATTGATATATCCTTCAAACATATTTTAATTATTCATACTTATATTATTCTATACCCTCCTATTGGTCTTCCTGCCTACAGACTTTTCCTTTTATATCTGCCCATCACACTGTTAATAAATAACTGTTTACAAAATGAACAAATTTACCTTTATATATTTGTCTGAATATTCATTAATACCTCTACAAGGGTATGCTGGGAATGTTTTATATGACTGAGAGAAAAGGAGAGTGAATACTCCTGTGAAGGTATTACTTATTCCAAAAACAATTAAATTAAATAAACATAAACTAAAGTAAAATGAATAAGTGAAAGCTATCATAAGCAAATCATTCCCCAGCTTGTAAATATGAGTGACACCCATTCACATAGGTATATGTCCAAATTCCTAAAAAAGACAATCAAGTCCTTCTCTATTAGCCTTATTTCTCTCAAGTTTTCTGTAAAAATTTTTGGTTCATATATATCAAGATACATATATATATATATATATATATATAATTTTATCTTGTTAGGGCTGATATGAAAAATAATACCCTAGTTGGCTTAAACAACAGGAATTCATTGTCTGTTAATATGGTGAATTGAATTGTGTGCCCCAGTTTGGCCATGTCCTTGGTCTGAAAATTGCAAATAAGATCTCGCCAATGTGATACTTCAATAAAGGTGTGGACCAATTGAATCAGGTTGGGCTTTAACACACATTATTAAAGTCCTATACAAACAGAAGGAAATTCAGATGCAAAGAGAGAAAGCCGTGAGGAAGAGTCAGGAGCTGGAGGTTAATGGAAACTGAAGGAGAAACGAGAAAACACTGTCATGAGCATTATATTTGGCAGAAAAGCTAAGGACCCATACTCATTAGCAGTCAGCCCCAGAAGTCCACAGTTTTTCAGGAGAAAGCATCACCTTGCTGGTACACTGATTTTGAACTTCTCCTAGCCTACACTTTGAGCCAATAGGTCCTGTTGTTTAAGCCAAGCCACTGTATGCTATGCTTTAGCAGCTAGAAAACAGAAATGCATGATATTGAAGGCTATAAGTCCAAGAGTAAGACATTAACAGGCCATGGCTTCTCTTGGAGTTCTAGTGATGACAATCCTCCATCACATGGAGATAACACTTTCTGGCTTCTTCTGGTTTATTCTGATTTCTTTGGTCTGAATTTCTCCCATTTATATTGCTTCCAGTCTTAGGGATTAAGGCTCACCTTTATAATGTTTGGTCACACCCAAATAGAATCTTTGAAAATGCTATTCATAAATGAGTCCACACCCTGACATACCTGAACATATTCAAAGATACTATTTCAAAATGAGCACACACCTACAGAAATGCAGATTAAGACTTGCACATGTGTTTTGTGGGGTACATAATTCAATGCCCAATTCTACATAGCTGCACATTTGTGCAGTGTCTCATCAGCCTGGTTTATTTCATCCATGAAAAACTACTGAGATGTGAACCATTGCAGGAAACTTTTTTTAACTCCTCCAGACTAAGTTCGTCTTATTTGATAGTTATGGTTTCTGTTCATCATCCATTCTTTATTTCTTTCTCACACCACAGTGTGTTGTACTTATCTGTGTATTCATTTCTGTGGCTTTCTATGCAACTAGAGTGTGGGTTCTTGGTGATCACTATTTATCTTTCACCTATATATTCTCTTCACCTATTTCTGTGTCTATCCCAGAGTGTATGTTATTGAATCAGAACTCTCAGACTTATTTTCATCATCTGAAACATTTGAGATAACAACAGTAGTCTTCATTCTGTGAGTAAGAACATTTCCATTTTTCAATTCCTTGTATTAATTACTGCACCCAGGCCTGGGTCTCCAGTCATATGCTACTTTCTAGTCTTGTGATCTGTCTTCCTTCCTACACTAACCTTCTGTCTTTGTTGTAAGATGCAAGTAATAATGAATTAAAATGCATTCATGCCTTGAGTGAGCTATAAATATTCAATTTAAAATGTATAATAAAATCTTGACTCAATAGTTCCTCTTTGCCCTGACAGTTCTGAATCCCTACCACATTTCTTTGATTTTAAGATGTGTTTTGATCCATAATGACATTTCTGAGATAGGATCTATTTTACAATCACTATGTCATTGTTGAATTAGCAAAGTTTATTCATAGTGGATATATTTAAACATGGTGAATATTATAAGAGTGTAACTATTAAATGGTAATGGACATAGAGAAGGGTGCACAGTGAGAAGCTTCACAGAGATAGTGACCCTGACACTTGGACACACTGTCCCCACCTGTCTAATTAGGATACTCATTGATGTGCTGAGGAATAATTTGAGAATGAGTTGAGATTTATTCTTTCCAATATTGTGTCTTTCAGAGTGAATGCTATTGTTGACATTATGACCTCAATGTTTAGGTGGATTTGTCTAAAATCACAGCTAGTGAGAGAGGCAAAATTTGTCATAGTTTTGTTGTTGTTCTTTGTTTTGTATATTCCTCAGCTAAATACCCCTTATTAAACCAAAGTATCAAAATAAACAAATAAGAAAAAATTGATTGTTATTAAAGGCATATCTCAGAGATACTGTGGGTTCAGTTCCAGTCCACTGCCATAATGCCATCACAATAAAGAGAATCACACAGAATTTTTGGCTTCCCAGAGTATACAAAGTTATGCTTACACTACATTGTAGTCTAATAAGTGTGCAATAGCATTTTGTCTAACAAATGCACATACCTTAATTAAAATGTGACACAGAGACATTAAGTGAGAACATACTGTTGGGAAAAAGAACAGATAGACTTGCTCAAGGCAAGGTTGTCATAAACCTTCGATTTGTAAAAAATGTGATATTTGCAAAGCACAATAAGATGAGGTATGCCTGTATTGACTTGAGTAGTTTTAAGTGTGTTTGTGTCTAAGTCTATAATGTACTGAACTACCTCTTATTTGTACATCTGTAAAGATAGTTTTGATTTTAATACAAATGGCATTAAAGTATTTCTAAGAATTGAACAACTAGATGGATTGGAACAAAATTTCAGAACATGGATTATTTTAACCCTGTAGTCTGTTTGCTTGGTCCTTAAACAGGTTTTGCAGTGAAACATTTACATCAAATTTTGAATTCTGAGCATCACTTTTTTGATGGTTATTGATTTTTTTTTCAAAAGTGAGTTTTAGTGTGAAATGAACAAATGCTCATATGATTGATTTAATTGATCCTGGGAAGTGAATAACAAATAAAAGGAACTCTTATGGAAAAAAAATGCAAGGAAATCTCCAATGTGTTCCCATTCAGGTTGAGGTTTAATCTTTTTTCTAGTTTGTAAATGTCCTCCTTCCACTGATGATTATTGTACCAAGCCAGAGGCACAGTACAGCTCTGTCCAGGTAACAATAACACAATTGCTAGTAGAAGAGGGATGGTATTCCTTATTGCTTTTCATTATACCAATATATTCCATGGTTACCATATAGAAAATTTTGTACTTTGACTGTTAAATGGCACTATAATATCTTGTAACTTTATTTTAGAAAATAAGGTAGGGGTAGTGTTTTATGTTCAAGGTTCTAGTGGAAAGGTATAATGCCAAGAACATAGTTTATAGTTTAATAAAGATATTATACATTTTAAGGGATATATCACAAACCCATAGAAAAGGAAATAAGTATCAATAAATAGGGTTGTGAAAATTACTATACAGTTTGGGAAGAGGAGTTAGAAAATTACTTTGTAAGCAATCATTCATTCAGCTAACATACAAAATCACATAAAAGCCTATCAGTTTAAGACAAGATTTGTTTTCTTAGAAAAGCATACAAATTCAAGATAAAATGGAGAATATGGTAAGATTTATGTTTACTGCTCTTATTCCTTTAACTTCAAAATATTAATATGAATACATAAAAAGTAAACTATACCATAAGAAGCTTAACTAATATATAACATGAAATGACAAATACCAAATTGTCATAATTTTCAAATATATTCCCTATGAGTTATGTTCTTACTATATAAAATATCTTGCAAATATTATTGAAACATTAATACAAAGTGGAAATATAGGAAAGTGAACAGAAATCTCACAGAAAATATTTTAAAATATTTTTGAAAATGAAACGCTACCATTTGTCACATTTCTCTCTTGTTTTCTCTGTTTTTAATTTTCAGATTGACACGTAAGTGATCAATTGTCTTGGAAAAAATCAGCATTAGAATGTTTTCTGAAGCCCTGTTTTATCCCAAATAAATTTTTACAGTGTAAATGTGTCTTTACTTTTCTGTGTGATTCATGCACTTTGCACATTACACTTGATTTGATTGCAGATGCAAAATGCAAAAGTAAAGTTAAAAGTGGCAGGTACGTCTTTATGGTTCAGCCATGTATTCCTCTAACTTACCCCCTTCCTAAATTCTGAATCATCCATTTACATTCTACAAGATCACCAAATGCCAAAAGAACATTCTACTGATGATTAAAATATCTTTTGAAAAAAGTTTCCCAGCAAAGCTTCATCTTTGTTACTCTGGCTAAAAATAACCAAGATAAACAAAAGGCTATTATTTTATAGAAATTATGGGAAAAATGTTAGACTTGCTATCTGATATGGAACCATGGAAATTCACATACCTTAATGGGTGACCACCATAAACATCACCCCCCACCCCCACACCATCTCATCTGGTTTTCAAATGCTGCAAAGTATCAATCACACCTTTGATTAATATAATGAAATAAAATCTGAGGAGTCTTAATGCTTACATAAGTGTTCACTTCTAGAGAGATTCATTCCCTCTAGGGGAGATGACAAGAGGGAAAAAAAAATCCTTTCCATGTGTTTTAGATTGCAAGTCCCTCAGAAGTTGTGTTTATTTTCTCTTGTCTCATTTCCAAGTCTTCCTTTCCAATCTTTGGGCTATGATGTTCCTTCTGTGACTCTATCCAATGCATTCCACAGACATTCTTGCTAGCTGTCTTCCTGTTAGTTTCTGCTAAGTGGAGGAACTGGAGGTGGAGGGGGAAGGAAGGAGAATTGGAGGACTGGGAAGATGTGGAGAGGAGAGGAGAAAGGACTTCCTTCTTGTTTTCTCAATTACTGTTTGTGTGAATCCAGCAGAAATAGATTCTTTGCACTGGCTAACAGTGTCTTATCATTTCACCACTCTCTTCATAGGTTGAAGCAGCAGACTTTGGTCTTGATAAGACCCTACTGTTACATGCCACTATAGGTCTGAGCATGCTGAGGCCTGATCTGTACACAGAGGCTCAGACACCTGAGAGCAACACCCCTTCCTCAAGACTTAGCAGCTGAGTGCAGAGCTTCCTCCAAGCTCTGAGATTCTGGTAACAATTCCTTTTCCCAATTGTCTCCAAATATCAAGTATAATAACTGTTTTCTGAGTCTAATAATCACTAAATTAATACATTGTGTATTTCAGCCTTCCAACACCTAAAATTTCATGTATTAAATCCCTCTGGGGATTTGTTTTACTGAGTGGACCCTAAATGATATAATACTCATGACAATGTGGGACTATTTTAGGTCAATTCCCAATTCCTGAAAGTCAACATAGTGCACTAAGTTGCACCATTTATTCACCAGTGTTTATTCATTCATCAATTTAAAAAAAAAGACAAATGAAGAGAAACTGAAATATGCCAATGATAGTCAAAGAGAAAAAGATGAATAACCTTAGGCCTTAAAGACAGTGAGCTGTCATATGTCTAATATGTTGTCAAAATTTAATCTCAATATAATGCTGTGAAGTAGGCAGTATTACCCAATATTTTAGTCAGGAAACCAAGGATAGGAGAGTTCAAATTACTCACCAAATGAAAAATTATGATCAAAACACCAACCCATGTTTTCATGAACTCAAACTCATGGACTCATTATTGGTAGATGGAGAGAATCTTCTTTTAAAAAAAGAAATGTAATGTAGAAACTCACATGAAACACAACGGAAGTACAGTTAAAGCCTCAGTCAGTGCATCTTAATTGTGACTGAGTGGAGCGGTGGGGTTTAGGCTTGTTGAGAAAGGGGGAAGAAAGGCCAGCTCAGAGAACAAAGACATGCAAAGAACATGAGCAGAGACTAAGAAGTCCACTTACAAGCCACAGGAATAATTTGATCCACTATAGTTAGATATTAGAGTAACTATGAAGACAAGAAGGAAAAGATAAATTGAGAAAAATCAGAAATGCTACTACTGATAATAATGATTATACAAACAGTTGCAAATATATATCTTGTGGAAAATAAGAATGTAATTTTCAAAAGAATCATAGTTTCCATAGCAGATACAGAAACCAAGTCTAATTCTCCTGAGTTATTCATTAGATTTATGAAGGTTTTACAGCAAACTAAATGCCTGTGTGTTAGCAGTGCTATTTCCCATATCCAGTTAAAACAAAACAGATTGAAGAAAAGCAAAATATGGGATTAACACTTTGAAATATTCTCAGTCCTACATTTGGAACTTGAAAATGCACAAAATATGCAAAATAAAAGGACTCATTCATAATGACCTAGCAACTGACTGCTCTCTCCATTCTAACACTGCAACCCACTTACTCACCCCACCACCACCCTCCACTTTGGAAACTTGAGTCCTGTTAAAAGAAACATTTTCTAAGAAGATATCTTGGAACCCAAATTTTCCTGAGGGCTGCTTTCATGTCCTTATTCCTGAGGCTATAGATCAGGGGGTTCAGCATGGGAATCACTACAGAATAGAACAATGTGACCACTTTATCAGTTTCCAGACTGTAGTCAGAACTGGGCCTGCAATAAAGGAAAAGGATTGTTCCATGGAAGACAATGATGGCTGTGAGGTGGGAGGCACAGATGGAAAAGGCTTTGTGCCTTCCCTCTGCAGAGCACATCCTCAGGATGGTGATGAGGATAAACAAATAGGAGGTGAGGATGATCATGATGGTGATGATCTCATTGAAACTGGTCACAGTGTACACCACCAGTTCATTCATAGACACATCAGAGCAGGCAAGAGATAATAAAGGGGGCAAATCATGGAAGAAGTAGTTAACCACATTTGATCTGTAGGATGGGATCTCAAGAGCTATACATATGTGAATTAGAGAACTCACTGTTGCACAGAGATAGCAGACAGAAACCAGTCCCAAGCAGAACTTCTGGGACATGATAACCATGTAGAGCAGTGGGCAGCAGATGGCCACAGAGTGGTCATAGGCCATCACAGCCAACAGGATGACCTCAGTGATCACACAGATGCCGAACAAATAGAATTGTACCTTACACCTCTGGAAGGAAATGGCTTTTCTCTGGTCTAAGGTATTGGCCAGCATCTGAGGCACAATGATGGTGGAGTTGCAGAAATCCACAAGGGACAAGTGGGTAAAGAAAAAGTACATGAAGATGTGAAGCTGAGAGCTGACCCAGATCACTGTGATCATGCCCAGGTTGCCCATCACTGTGACTCCATAGATGAGAAGGAACACCAGGGAGAGGAAGACGCTCAGCTCAGGGAGGTCTGATAATCCCAGGAGGATGAACTCTGACACAGTGCTGCAGTTTCCCTCCTCCATGTCCCCACTTTATTTGGACTTGAAAAAAAGGAAAAAATGAAAACTAAAAGGCATTGTCCATTATAGGATCCAAAATTCAGTTTTTGCTCTCTCCTACAAACAGACATGAGAATAATTAGGAGAGTTGATTTTGACAACAAATAAATAGGACATTGCTGTTGTGAAATTTAGGAGAAATTCAGAAATAGTAGAATACAGATGTACAAGGCTCACAGTTTACTTCACAGATCACACAAAATTATGAAGAAACATTAACAACTACAGAAGCCTCCAAGATTCTTTTACCTCACCTTCACAATTTGGTGACTGACATTGAATAAATAGAAAGAAGTTAAAGTATTATTTAATTTGCTTTATTTCTCCATGGTTTCAAATCCATTTCTCCCCAAAGTCCTTCAGTCAATTATATAAACCTGGAATCCTAGAAAATAATATTTATAATATGTAATAACTTTCTCTTGAGTTTTCCATTGAAGTGATAGAAAATATACTTATATAAGATCACTGAACCACAACTTTTCATATTATATTGATATCTGTAGATATAGACAACAGTGTTTCTACACTATACTGGCATTTTTCTAAAACATGAGCATAGTGATTTCATTAATTATGCTCTTCAGTGTTGGGCAGGGTTCAGGGAATTGGATATGCTTACATGTCTTCCTCTAACTATGACCCTTTCTGTAACTATGACCCTGATGCCTTAAAAATATATTTTTGAAAAATTAATTTCACTAATTTCAATCTATTGCAAGAACTGATCAGAGATATGAATTATAAATTGTTAACAAAAATGTCTATGGATACACTGCAGCATAAATTATGATATTAAAACTTAGAAGTATCCTAAGTGTCAAAAAGAGGGAAATGGTCAAGTCTATTGCACACATATATGATGGATGACTATTCACCTATTAAAATAACAATTTTGAAGAATTTTTAATGACCTGTAAGTAACTGTGATAACATTGCAAGTTAAAAAATAGTAAGCCAGGTTACTCACAGAGAATATTATTCATGCATACATGAATTGAATTGTATCTTTAATCCCCATAACATCTTTGAAAGGCAAATATTTTATTCCCATTTTGTTTTAATGATTAATATAAAAACTTGCCTGAATTCTCACAAAATATTAGTATTCGGTGGATTGAGTGGGGAAGGAGAGTAAAGTTTTTTTTTTTTTTTCTTTTTAAAATCAGGGGTACATTCTTTCAAGTTCCAGAACATAGCAAATATAAATACAGAGTCACGACCCTCTCCTGCCTGATCTTGGATAATACATACATGCCTGAAGAGACACCAGTTGGATTAAAATGGGAGACCAGAATCTAAACTAGAAACCAACACAACAAAATATTAACCCCATTATTCAGCTGATTTAGAAGAAGTAAAAGATATATATAGAGAGAAATCCTTACCTGAGAACAAAAATAATTTTGATGATATTGTTTTCTTTATTTCCTAACCAGGATAATTGAGTCATTTAACTTTCCATGACTTCAAAGTAGTATGTAATATTGAAAACCTTTTCCATATTTCAAGAATAAAGGTTAAAAATCAGGTTGTTGCATACAGAAAACAGTGATTCTTGCCAAGGAGTGACTAATCCTCAAGGGTCATTAGCAGTATCTGCAGTCATTTTTTATTGTGACAACTGGGTGAAGTTCTGCTGGCATCTAGTGGATAGAGACCATGGATGCTGCTAAACACCATACAGTGTATGTGCAAGACAGGCTCCTGTGACCAAGAATTATCTGACCCAGAGTGTCAATATACTTCCAAGCATGAGAAGCCTTGCCATCAAAAAGCATCTTACAGTCTGTTACACAAGGCCAAACTGATTCCTCTCCTTTCCATTTCAGAGGTTGTTCCTGTCTGAGTCTCCATGGACAGTCCTGAGGGTCTCTTACTGCCATCTTCACCATCAGGGTGACTGTCAGGAGAACTTCCAAGCTTTCTCCTCCAGGTTCCATGATGGAGTTAGTGTAAGAGACTGAAGCCCCAAAACAAATGTGTGCTTTCCATTTTGTTTATACTATTTTCTTTCTCATACTAATGGCCATTACAGGATATTTGGTCCTGCAGACTAAATTGTTTCCATTTCCTATCTAGTCTATTTCATAATATTCAAAGACAAAAATGTTTCCATGAAGGTGAGCTCAAAAACATGTTTTTTCTTAAAATATTCTTTAATTAAAAGACAGGTAAAATAGAGATTTGTAAGATAATCTCTGCCTAATTCAATTCTTCTTTTACAATTCTCTCCTCTCACATAGAACTTGATTTAATTAATCCCATGAGGAAAAAAAAAATGAAAACAACCATTAAGCTCTTCAAAATATCAGTCATATCCATTCTCAAACTGCCAGTTTAGTCCAACTGATCTATCTGTGGGACAGACATTGCTTCCCCTGTTTCTGAAGATGTTATGATGGAAAATATTACAGGCTTTATGTATTTTTTGTGTCCCTAGGGTTCATGTTCTTTAAGCCTCTAAAACAATTATTTATCTCTGAGGGACAAGAACAAGATATCAAGAAAACTTCCCCGTCTTGGGACAAAAACATTTATTGATATCTATACAATATAAATATGGGGATAAATACCTATGAGATACAGTATTGCAATATAATACAATTCCTTCCAGAGTTTGTGTTGAATTGCAGAGCATTAAGTGCTGTATCTGATGATTGCTTCTATAAGCCAGTGTTCACATTGCCATTATGAAATATATAAATGTGTCTACAATGTTTCCTGTCTTATATTCAAAAGCTCATAACTTACGGCATGACATGGTGTCTGAAGTCACACCAAAGTTCCACCAACTACCAGAAAGGTGTGGGACTAATAACCTTCCTTTACTTGGAAAAATAATAACAATAACAATAATAATAATAATAATAATATTTGCTCACATTACTGAGCACTTCCAATGTGCTAAATTCTGTTCTAAATACAAGAATTAACTCACTTCTTCTTTATAAGTGAACAAGGTAATTTTTTCATGTCTTCTTTTTAACTAAGATAACTGAGGCACAGGTGGATGTGACATGCTTTTTTAACATCATCCCATGAGCATGCAAATTGGCAAAGTCATACCACAAGTTTGTGCACACAGTGACTCTCTGACCTGTACTCAGCTGTAGGGCTCTTAAGATGGCAACTGATTCTGCCCATTGTGTGAAGTTCCGGGTGGAAGAAGCTTTGCCTCCACTATTTCTGTGAGGGTGACTACCGAGTATCCTGCCCTCCATTCATGCTGTTCCATGAAACTACTTCCTTCAGTGAATATTTCTAGGTCTGGATCTGCTAGTGGCACATTGGTAGTCCAGTTATGCTTGAATAGACTTCATCCAAGAGCTAAACACAATCATGTTTTGGGCAAATCCTTTCAGATCCTTTCTTAAACTCTGGAAGAAGGAGGGCAGGATTGAGCTTATCTATTGTCTTTAAGATGACATTCAGAATGTCCAATAGCACTGCCTGAAAATGACTTAGTCTTCCTATCATGAGCCATTGTCACTCTTTTTGTTCTAACATGGTAAGATTTTTCTACTTCTTGAAGGAGTTCACAAGTGGCTGCTACTGCATGTAAAGCTGCAGGCCATCCTTAGGTCACTGGAACAAGCTATTTTGTTAAATAAACCGCTGCTTATGTTTCCTCCAAAAGGCTGTACCAGCACTCCTAAGGCAATGCCCTACCTCTCATGGATAAATAGGTTGAATTATTTCATGGGACCAAGGCTGGAGTTGACATCAAGTTTCCTTTAAACTTTTAAAAGCAATTGTGCATTCCAGTGTTCATTCAAAAGTTTCTTTCTCATTTCCTCTCAGGGCCAGATATAAAGCTTGGGCTATTAGTCCAAAATTGGGTATCCACAGTTGACAGTAGCTGCCCATACCCAAGAACACTCTGAATTCCTTTGGTTCTCACCATTGTTCCTCATTTCTACTAGGCAAAAAAATTCTTTGTCCTTTAGAGAGCTTGAATCCTAAGTATTTAACATGGTTTGTGTAATCTGAGCCTTTTTCTCAGATATTTTTCATGCTGTCAGCTAGCATGTTTAGCATTGTTATGGTATTAGTGTCTGAGGCATCTCAAGTTTTGCTAGCTATAACGATACAATCTACTTATTGGAGAAAAAGTCCCTTGTGAGCTTTACTCCTTGAGTACCTGTGGACAAGTCTTGTCCCAAAAGATTCAGGGCATTTTTAAAACCTTGAGGCAATATAGTCCAACAATTTTCCTGCTTCATTCCTGTGTCAGGTTCCTCCCACCCAAAGACAGAAAGTTTTTGAGGATCTTTATCTAATGGGATGCAATAGAAGCTGAATCCTTTAAGTCTAAAACCATAAACCACACATAAACATCAGAAAGATTGATGAGGAGAATATATGGATTAGTCCCTATTGTATACATATCTTCCATTATTTGATTTATAGCTCTCAAATCTTGGACAAATCTGTAATCTTGAGTTCCTGGTTTTAGCACTGGCAAAGACTACAGTGGGACTGTGCTAGTCTGACTCTGAGAATGGGTGGCAAATGTGGGTTGACTCCCTTCTTGGAAGTACTGTGAGTTTAAACACATCCCCTAGCAGACAGTGGCCACTTACTGGTATATTCTTTCCCCTTTTGCCCCAAGCATGTGTAAACCTTCACTACAGACAGTCTAGATAACCCCTACTGATATAACTGTTCCTGACAGGGAGGCCACTATGATACAGGAAGTCTGCATAGCCTGTCTTTCTGTACATGCTACAGATTGAGACCTACTGCCATGCAGGACTGATACCCACTACTGGAGCTGACCTTGTTTTGTCTCTTCTCTATATAAGTAAATATTGTTCTATCCAATACCTGAGTGATTTGTTCTTTTGCAAGTGGCCTTGACACCTGAAAATCACAGAGTAAGTTGGGATACTGACTACTTCTCCTCATTTTGTGAGGAGAACATAATGAACATAACATAATCACAGTTATGCTCCTTGCTACCCTGCCTGTAATGAGTCCCCTCCCCTGGAGGTGGTAATAGGTTTCTCTTTCTCTGTTTGCAGAAGCTAGCAGAGTGCTGACAAAAAGACAAATAACCTAATTTTAAAATGAGCAAAAAATTGAATGGTTATTTCTGCAGCTAAAGTATACAAGTGACCAATAAACACATGAAATGATTCTTAAATTATTAACCACTGGGGAAATGCAAATCAAACCACGATACCACCTATGATGACTAGAATAAAAAACAGAAAACAACAAGTGTTGGTGAGGATGTGGATAAATTGAGTCCCTCATAGAATGCTGGTGGAAATGTAAATTAGTTTGGTCACTTTAGAAAATAGTCTGGCAGTTCTTCCAAAATTAAACCTAGAGTGACCATATACCCTGTTAATTCTTTTCCTAGGTATATACTCAGGGGAAATGAAAACACATGTCCACACATGTCCACAAATGTTCATAGCAGCATTAGTTATATTAGTCACAAAATAGAAAAAACTGAAATGTCCATCAGCTGACTAGTGGATAAACAAAATGTGATATATTCATATGATGGAATATTATTTGGAAAAAAATTGGAGTTTGATACTTGCCACCACACAGCTGAAACCTGAAAATATGAGGCTAAGTGAAAGAAACTAGTCAGACAGGATCATATTTTGTGATTCCATTTATATGGATTGGTTCAGAATGGGCCAATAAATAGAGAAAAAAATAAATCTTTGGTTTCCTAGGTCTAGTGGAAGAAGTTGAGGAGAAAAGAGAAGAGGCTGCTAATGTGGATGAGATTTCTTTATTTATTGGCAACGAAAATATTCTAGAATTTGTTGTGATGGTTGTACAAATTTGTGAATACACTAAAAACCATTTTCACACTATAAATTGGTGAATTGTATGGGCTTTGAACTATTAATCAATAAATCTGTTATAAAAAGTAGAACTCATAACTGGAAAATATTGTCAATTTATCTATTTATACACCTGATATCAAGAGGTTAATACTGCAAGAGGCAGGAACTATGTTTATTAATGTGGATATTATATTTCTTTTAGTTAGAAAAAATACATAAAAATTTACCAACTTTGCAGCAAAATACAACCTTGAAAAAGTCCTTGTATTGTTATTCTTCTAAATCATTTTTTTTTTAAGTAGGCCTATAACTTATATGGAATCAGTGATTGATGTGATTGCCAAGGAATTCCATGGAGAGCTGAGTTTTAAAAACTGAATAAAAATTTAATTTTTATAACTCTAGGGTTGACTGATTTTATTGGTCTGAGTGATAAACCAATATTTTGAGTTATGAAATATATAAAGACACATATATGCCTGTCTTATATTTTGCTATAAATACATGCATTATTTCACAATTTGGAGGGGGTTAGAGAATAAATCATACAAAATATTTTAACCTTTTCTTTTCCCCCTTTGGTCAGAAGACATTCTCAATCCCACAATGCTAAGCCAAGGCTCATCCCTGGAAGTCATGTCCCACATTGCCAGGGAGAATTACACCTGTGGGATTAATGTCCCACATAAGGGGGAGGACAGTGCATCCAACCTGTAAAGTTGGCTTAGAAAGAAAGGCCACAATTTGAGCAGCAAAAGAAGCTCCCCATGGTTGAATCTTAGGCACACTCAGGGAATCTCAGCTTCTCCTTTGGAGGAATAAATTTCATAAAGGCAAGCCCAAAGATCAAGGGCTTGGCTTATTAAATTGGGAGTCCATAATGCTTGAGAGAATATCCAGAATTACCCAGATGGGGAAGTTTAATAATTCCACATTTTTCCCTAGTCCCACAAGGGGATTTAAAATACTTTTTTTTTTTTTTAATTTTCTGCCCCAAATATGCTGGAATGTATCAGGGTATTACATTAATCTGTATAGAATAACAGGATCTTGTTCCCTATTTTGGTTCCATGTAATTATGTTATTTAAGTAAACTGACTGTACTGATTAAATTAGATAGTCTGCTACACAAGATTTAAATTTTGTACCAAGTAAGCATCTCTTCCTTGGGTTTCACACAGAAGTTGAAGTTTCAAAATACAGTCAATGTCATCCTTTATCCTGTATTTTGATTTACCTTATTCCTAAACAAGTCCATTTCATTCATATCTCTGATCAAAGTTTGATCTCTTTTCAGCTTAATAAATCAGTCTTAAGACTTTCTTTTGTGAAACTTAAAGCTGTAAATGGGAGGCTGAGCCCTATAACTATGCCTAAGTATCTGCTGTTACTCAGATGTGGCTTTTCTCTCTCTAAGCCCAATTCCCCAAATAAATTCATTAACCTCTCCTCAATGAGGGGCATGACTCACAGGGGAATGAATCTCCCTGGAGATGTGGACATGACTCCCAGGAATGAGCGTGGTCCTGGCAGTGAGGCATTGAAAATGCTTACTTGGCCAAAAGGGGGAAAAAGAAGGGTAACAGGCTGAGCCTACAGTGGCTAAGAGATCCCAAATAGAGTCAAGAGGCTATCCTGGAGTTTTCTCTTAGGCAAGCTCCAGCTAGATATCTCAAATGGCCACAGCACACCATGCCTTTACCAAAAGTAGGCCCCAAATACATAAGTCCCTACCTGAGATTGTATAAAAGATTCAGTCACTAAGTTTTCTCTCTCAGAAACTTAAATCTGCTAGAGTGTTCCTATGCCAGACAAATCCTAAAACCAAAAGGCAACAGCCTCTTTAAGAACAACAATCAGATATGGCCCCCTTCCCCACACTGTTGACACCCCTTCAATATGAACAAGTTAGGCTAGTCACTGCATAGACTCCACTGAAGATGGAGTGAGAGATTAAGCAAGAGGAAGGGGTAGCAACAAAGAAAGGTCTATGAATACTGAAACTTTATATAACTATATATACAGATGCTGGGGTGTTGTAATAGCTGGAAGGAGGTAAATGACATGGTGCAACTGTAACCTATAACATTGTTTGAAATTAGCTCTATAGCTACTCACTGAATTGAAAGTCTTCATCTTTCTGTACATACCCTATGTTTCATAATAAGGAAATAACTGAAACTGTGGAACTGTAATCAATAACAATCTTTGCAATTACCTATATAACTGCTTGTTAGGCCTTACTTTGAAAGTTAACACCTTTCTGCATGTATGTTATAATTTACAATAATGGAAATAGCTGAGGATTTGGAACTGTGACCCATGACATTCTTTGAAATTTACTCTCTAACTACTTAAATCACACTTTGAAAGTTATCACTATTATGTATATATGTTAAAGTTCACAATAATAAATGCATTTAAAAATAAGCAATACTGTCACAATTCAGAAGTAAAGTAAGTGCCATTTTTCAAATTTAAACCCAAATCTAAGTAACTGAAAGCCCATGCCATTTTCACTAATGATTCATTGAGTAATTGATAGTGTTTTGAAAGATGTGGTTTTATAGCTCAATATTTTTTATGCATCTAAGTCCTATCTAGGTGTAAAGACTTTTATAGTGCATCAAAAACTATAAAAAAGAAGATAGAAATTTTCATGATTCCACATTTTTTTTTTTAATTTAAAAGCAAAATCAAGGCATTTTAAGCTTCCATAAAGGGGTTCTTCTTGTCCATTAAGGGCTGGATAAGTTTGACTTAAGCAACGTATCCTTCTCTCTGAAATTTCACAGATCCCAACTCCAGGTTTGCACTGCTATAATGCTCTGAGCAAAGTAGAAGTTTATATCACATTAGGCCTCCTTTTTCTAAGAGTAGTATAACCACTCCACCACAGAATAATTCCCTACTTGTCCTTCATCCTCTATATGCCCTTAGCCTTATATAATTCTACTGGCTTCTTCATCCTCCTACTCTTTTCCTTTTCTATCCTTCATTTTCTTTCTACATCTCTATCAAGAACTACAAAATTTTATTTCCTTTTCTCAAGTAGAGTTATTACTCTATGTAGCTGGAGGTCCTTCCAAACTTATGACCTCAGTTTTCACCCTCTTTCCCAAACTACCATCCCAGATAGATTTTCTCTCTTTAATACTTATGAAGATAATTTTACAATCAATAAGGATTATCTAGGTAGGAGCAGATTGTTGACACAGAAGTTGTAATAAACTCTACCTCATTTCACAAAATGTACATGAAATTGGATTAAATAAAATGTAAATATCAAAAGGCTTACTTCTTCAAAAGCAATTTAACCACAAAAGCAGTTTGAGATACAATGATGAGAAGAGGTTTCTAATAATTAAAAAAAAAAAACTTTCCAAAATATATTTCAAAGATCTTATAGAATATATTACTGAATGTAAATAGTTATTAATGTTTATTCAATCACAAAAATATATTGATTTAGACAGGTACTCATTAGACTATATCATGCTATTTAGAACTTTTTATGAAATGTATGTTAGAAACTGTCATGTTCAGATATACATGCTTAAAATATTGCTTCTTGATCATGAGATAATATGGCTGTAAACAAATGATTCTTTGTTGACAAAGAATCTCCTCTTCCACTGCAATCACTTTTCTTTCTTTGCTTCCTCCCTCAGGCTTTTTCAACATTTCATCAACAGTTTATTTTTCGTCAATTGGAAAACCCAAATTCTAAACCAGAAAGCCATTGTAGAAAGCCATTAATGAGAAATACAGTTATGGAAAGAATGGCTCATAGTATGATCTTTGGATAACACAAAGGAGTCAGGCTATATCTCAGCCACTCTGAGGATGACAAATAGTCTAGCCATGTGTCCAGGAAGCAAAGCAAAAAAGACTTGGTAATCAACCAGCCTGCCTCTGCTTTAGCGTGTACAGCAGTTCTGTGTACTTCAACAATTACTTTATCAACATTACCTTAATCTTTCCATCTTATCACTACTAAAAACACTGAAATATTAAATATATATTAAAATATTATATTTTTCTCTGTTACAATTTCTGAATTTCTTTGTTGACATGGATTGTGCTTAACTGAGTTTCAAACTCAGAGGTATTTGAATATTAAAAATGATATATCAAGGCAAATAGAATTTGTCTTTATCAAATTAAACTTGATTAAATCATTTATCTCAATTCTTACCATATATATAAACAGCAAATAATCATAAATAAGAATTCAGGAGTCTGAAATCTTTGTACACTGATGGGGGAATGTAAATTAATAAAAATGATCTTGCAAGAGTCCATTATAAATTAAATGTATTTGTCTTGAATCAGTGATCCACTCCTGGATGCTCAATCATGGATCAGCAGAGGGTCACATACAAAGTTGTTGATTTTGGTGATATATGTGTAATTCAGTAGTTAGGAATTAACTGAATATTTAATACTAAAGAAATGGGTGTTTTATTTAATGGGGGTAGATACAGATTATAGTGATATCATATTACTATTATATTAGTGGAGAAGAGAAGGCAGGAAAAAAATTGGTGTATATGTAATAAACAGATCTCAAAACATAGTTTATTCTGCAGCCAGTTAAGGTGACCACCCCTTCTTCCCATGGGGTCCCAGCTTGTAGTGGCTGCAGACAGCAGCCTCCTTGGTAGTTAATGGAGCTTGTTGCTTGTACAGGTTGCCCTAAGGAACCTTGAAGAGAGTATTTTCCTGTTCATGGTCCTGTCTGATCTCATGCAGTCCCCAATCTAGGCTCCAGACCATGATATGAAGTGACTTTGGAAAGCCCTAGGGTATAGTGGCCAGGGTCCACATCAGCCCAGTCATTACGCCCATCTGCACCAAGTTTCAAAACAAGGAGTATGTGATCAAGGTGCTGCACAGGGCCAAGTTCAAGTTCTCTGACCACCAGAAAATCCATATCTCCAGGAAGGGAGGATTTACCTAGTTTATTACTGACTAATTCAAAAACATTGTGGCTGAGAAGTGCCTCATCCTGAGTGGTTGTGGGTCAAATACATCCACAATCATGGCTCCTTGGACAAGTGGCAGGCCCTGCACTAGTGAAGGTTTTGCCAGCACTATCCATGTCCAAATTATGCCTGCCAATAAACCAGTTCCTTGCCATCAAAAAAAAAAAAAAAAATGGAATGAGAACATTAGATATCAAAATGACATATGTAATAACATATGTATGTTCATTAAAACATACATTATATTTACTTTATAAAGATGCATGCCTTTTTAAGAGACATATGTCAATCTTCTTAGAAGAGGTGCCTACATAGAAAGGAGAATTGAAGTGGAATTGGGATTGAAGAATGATGATGATTATGGGATAACAGATTAAAGTAGGATGAACTCAATGTAGTTGTGAGATTAAAGAAAAAAAAACAAAATAAGAGAAACACAGATGTTCATAATTTGCATTCCTTTTTAATCTTTTACAATCTTTCATAGGGCATGTTAAAGAAATCTACCTTAATTCTCAGGCATAAAACTTGCAGGAAGCCAATATGGAAAATGCTGAATATTGACAAAATTTTAGGGAGATTAAAGTGTGTATCCAACAAACAATGTACTTAACCCAAGGTGTTCAGAAAGGGGTATTACAAAATAACACAGGAAAGCAAGGGAATTATATATAAAAGAATGTTTCTCAAACGAGAGATCAAAGATACTCTGAATAATTAACAAAGACCCAGTGGCATCATTTCCTGCTCGCTGGGAATAATAACTAATTGCAATCAAGCTCCCAGGTGTTTGTCTCAAAGGGGAGAAACACTCATAAATTCCTCTGATTTCAGTAGGGTTAGCAACCACATGATGGAGCAATAGGAAATTTGTCATTTAAGGGAAGTAGAGGACTCTAATCATGATTATCAGATATCTCCAGATATAATTCTTGACTCATGGTTTCAATTCAAATTATGGAAATGACAATAGTTCCAAGACCAGACTCAGCACAGTATGCCATGCATATTAATATTTTCATTTTATAGTGATGTTTTCTGGAGTAACTTGATATTTTTCATACCATTATCATGCTCTTTGAAGAAAGCAAGGAATCTGTTTCTATATTTTATGATTTCTACATTGACATTGGAAATCTAAACAATGGAAATTATGAAGATGAAAGGGGTAAGCATTGTTTGAAAACTTTGTCAAGAATGTGGTCTTAGCAAAGATGGTGATGGTTAGGTTAGGATTATAGATGCTGAGTAAGTGCTTATGTTGCAAATACTAATAGTCTCCAACAAAAGCTTCCAGTTATTCAGTAATGTGATATTAGTGTTATCATTGTCTCCTACAAATCACATCATCTACAGAGTTTCATTTGAGCCCTGGATATCTATGCTCTCATTTTACCAATACCATATAAGTCGGGAATTGTCAGAATTTAAATTCCCCTTGAGTAGTTTGTTTGACAAGAACTTGAGTTATGATGTTTAAATTTGTAGGTGTTTTCAGGAAGGATAAATAAGGGAACAGGGAATTTGAGATAGGAAAGAGATGAAAGCTAACAGTGTGCAATAAAGAGCAAGTTACTGCTGTAAGTGAAGTTCAATCACTTGTGATGCTTTGAGGTGCCCTGCAGAGATCTTTTTGGAAGGTTTAAGAAGCTGCAGCTTGGCTACAGCTGCATGCGACATCAGAGGTGGTCCAGTGTGATAGGGAGTGGGGAGATAGATGTTTCTGCAACAGTGATATTTGCAATAATAAATTGATGGCAAAGTCAAAATAAAATATTAATCATTTTGGCTTAAGCTAATATATTCATCAGAGCACAATAATATATGCTTTGACCCTACTATTTTGTATTACATTTGCAAATGTTTCCATACAGACATTGAGGTTCAAAGCTTGGAAGCATCTCTGAATATATTTCTAATGAGGGACAAACTTAGTGCAATTACAGGATGAGGAAGGGTCAATCCTTAGACGAATCATGTCAGGTATGTATATTCTGCTTTCAGAATTTGTGAATTTGCCTCATCTTAATCCTTCCATAGCTCTAGGCTATTTTATTCTCAGAATATACCCAAATGGGTTAAGAGAAGCATTCACCTTGGTCTGTAATCCATGTTACAAATTTTACACTTCACAAGCAAAGAAGGAAAACTATGTTTGGGGATGGGAAAAGATGAGATCTTCCCATAACTTTCCACAGGCCCCTGTTACATGGCACAGCTATAATGCAAATCATGTATCTCAGCTGAGAGGATTTTGTCCATGTATATGAGAATCTGGCATAATGGGATATAATTTGGTTGAAGAAGGACAGCTAAAAAAGTCTTCAAAGATCATCATAAGCTGCATAATAATGATTTGACATTCATCCCCAGGTGGTATAGCATTCACTGATGTCCCTGTATTGTGAATTTAGTGTTTCTTACCGATATAATGCACTTACTTTACCCAATAAGGAGTGGAACATTTTTAAAGCTCTTGGTTTCATTAGCTGTGTTGAGTGTCCTTTTTATTTTTAAAATAAATGTACATATTTTTGCTGATGAAATATCACTCACAGCATCCCACACTTGATGTATTTTTAGAGTCATTCAAGACTATTCCTGTCTACTTTTCTCCCTCTTTTGTTCCTTCTCTCCTTTCAATGGGAGTATTATGATCTTAATCTGACCAACCTATTAATCTGTCAAGTCTATTTGCAGTATGAAACATCTAAAATAGGCAAATTAATAGAGACAGAAGTTCAATTACAGGTTACCTTCTAAAGTTGACGTTAATGATACATTAATATTGTTCAGGATTTTTGCATCTGTATATATGAAATGGTAGACCATAAATTTTTTTTATATCTTATGCTGAACTCCTAGGATGAGTTGCAGAGTAGTCCTCATTTGTATAATCTGGAAGAGTTTGTACAAAATATGGGTGATCTCTTCCTTGAAAGTTTGGAACTGCTTGCCTTTGAATGAAACTGAAGGGGAGAAGTGTTGGGAAAGCAAATTTAGGGACAAAGCAAGCTACAAATTAAAATTTGTTAATTCAAGATGTTTGTTGCATACTTGACAGAAGATGAGATAAAGATATATGAATAGCATTCAAAATTAAAATGTAGCAACAATATGCTACTCTATTCAATGTCACAGCTAGTTGGCTTTATCTAGGCAGAATAAATTATTTGCCTTGGCCATGTACATTTTAACAAGTAAAATTTGGTGATTTAGAAAAAAACATGCAATATCCACTTCCCTGTATTTCCTTGTATTTTCTTTAACTTTACTTTCTTTAACTTACAAGAAAGCATCACTTGCATGATTCTTCATACACTATTGTGCACTATCTCTTGAGGCATTTGAGCTAGACCCCCTGCTTTAGAGGTTTGTTTCACTTTGTTGGATGAATATATTTGTAGTGCTTTACTAGATAATTTCTTATAGTACACTAATATTTACATTTTTAATATTTACATGTCTTAAATTATATTATAAAATTATAACTAGAAAATAAAATCCATCTTTTCAGACACATTATTGCTAAGTCAAAGCTAATGAGGGAATGCCTGGTAATGTTTCTTTCCCAAAGTGAATAAAATATGTATGCAGGATTTGATTGATAGTCAACACAGCAAAAAGCAGGAAGGTAAATTCAGACAATTCATCCATCTCTTAAACACACACACAATCAAATTTTAAAATAATTTTTAATTGAGTTTGAACAGCTATAAAGGTATTAATTAATAATTCAAGTATGTATTAATACATTTTGGTGAGAACAAAAATCCAATTCTCTTACAAACAGTTCCTCATTCTCTTTCTCTCTACCCCACCTTTTCTATCCCATTGTCTGTCTCTCCCTCTTTCAGCCCTTTACCTTTGTCTCTTTTACAAAAGTCCATGAAATACATTAAAAATATTTACTGGATAGGGTCAGGGGCAAAACAGGAATGAGGAAGATAGAATTAAGCAGTGAAAGGAAATAAAAATATGCAGTCAAATGATGAAAATTGTACCAATAAAGTGTCTAGTAAAGGAATCCATCAAATAATCCATCTCAATTAACATACACCACAGAAATTTCAGCAACATTCCAATTCTACACTTCACTAGCATGCCTGAGACAACAATTGTTGAAGATTAAGAGACTCTAAATTCCTGTATTAAATCAATCTTTCCCCAAATTCCAAGTGAGCTTGGAAACATAACTACATCCTTCCAAACCAAAGAATAACTAAGATTGAACAAAATTTTCACACACATCATGTTTAACTTCATGAACATAGTGTCATTGCATAGTTCTTATTTATGAGATGCATTAAAATAGTTTTATATTATTTTTTCATTATATTAGACATGAAGGATGCAGTTATGACTTCTTATTTAATTTAAATAAAGCAAAATCAAGAGTTATAAATTCAGTTTTTTACTTCATCAAAGTATTGAGCAACAAATGAGCCCCATACCTGAAGCTATGTATTTTTTCTGTAAAGTATGCATGTGCTTGTCAAATGACAATCAATATATACTAAAATATCATTTTACTGAGATTAAACCCAATGAACCCCAATATTCTATGCTAATAGGGAAGAAAAAATTCATTGCTGCTACCACATTCTGCTTTTGGACATCTCAACAAAATAATAGTATTTTTACTTAAACTGCCCTGATATCCTTGGCAATATAATTTTCTGGCATCTCTTGGTGTCTCTGTTTGTAGGTCAAGATGGTGGTTTACAAATGAAGGTATATTTTATACAAATCAGGTCCCATTAGTAAAATTCTCTACATTATTATAAGGCTTTGTAAAGATGATAGAAAAAATATTATGAGATTTAGCCATTTTATCCAACCTGCTCATCAAAGGGCAGTTCTGTTAACTAGTAACTCAGTTCTAGTAAAATTGTGTATGTTTAGCTGATTTCATTTTAAGAAGAGATAGAGGCTAGAAAGAAAAAATATATATATATAGATCCTGAATTATAGAAATACCATGATCAATCTGGCAGACTAAAATAAAATCATTTTCTCAACTCATATATGTCAGAAAACTAAGTAGCTATCACAATGAGGATAGTTATACAGACACTGATCTTGTGAAGGAAAGCTATGTTAACAGCTACCACATTATTAACAGGTCACCAGGATTTAGGAATTTTCTGTCACCTTGTACAACATGAAAACTAAATAATTTAGCATACTCTTATAGATGAGAAAATTGATACACAGTTGGACATATAACTTGACCAAAACCACATAGTTAATTACTAGCAGAGGCAGGGTTCAAGCCAAGATTTTTCTGACTGCAAATTCTAAGCTACTCCTCCATATTAGAATCCTATTGTGACAGCCCCAAATTCTGGAATTTGATCCTCTAGTAACAGTACAAAATAATATTCCTACCTATTAAAATTTTTGTTTAAAGCCATCAAACTACATAGATCACAGAATTAAAACAAATAAAAAACTAAAGAGGACAATTGATCTATTAGCTAACTGGGAAAATAAGTTTAAAATATGTTTATATTCCTCTATAACAAAAAAAATATGATCTCAAACTTACATATATCCAAAGGACAGTACAAAGTTAATAATCTACTCTTTTACAAAATTACAGATTTCTAAAATGTGGTCCTGTATTTCTAGGGTACCTATTTTGACTATTATCTTTCATCAAAAATATTAAAGCAAATTTGTAAACTGCATATATTGAACTAAATTTGTAGACAGCCCTTCCTATTTTCCCTGCTATGTTCTGTGGAAGGCATGTAGTTCAATTTTCAATAGAAATCTAAGTAGAACACCCACTCTCTAATTTAAATTTTGAACTTTATATTCTAATTGGATTTTCAGGCTTGTAGTTTCTAAAATATTGTGTTAAATGAGGAAAAAGCCTTTCCTTTAACCTGTGGAACTGAACTGCTCGTTTATTTAAGGTAAGAGTATAAAGTGCTTGGATTCTTATACCAGTTTAACAAGCTCTTCTTGAAGTCCACAAGGGAGACCCCAAAGTGAAAGTACACTCTTCTGGAACAGAAGTGCAACAATATGATTTCTTTTTTCCTGTAGTAAACAAGTGAATATTTTGGGAACAACAACCTACAGGATAAAATGATTATGTGAGTGCACTTTGGCCTCCAGTGAAAAAGAATCAGTAGAAATCATACGGCATAGTATTGGAAAATAAAACATAAGTGCATAGTTCTACATCTCATACTTATTATCTATGTGCCATTAACAATATGAAATCATAACCCATGACAGAGTTCATAATTGGTTAAAAAAAATTGCTATTTTCTTATTTAAATTGTAAGGTGGTATACTTCTAAGTGGTATGAAAGAGTTTAAGGTCATTGAAAATTTCATAGAGGAGATATATGAATATTGAAGCTGATGGATAAAAAATATTTACAGGAGAGTTTGGCCAGTAGACACATTAATTAAATATTTTATTGGGAAAATATTAGAATATTAGAGTTCTGATATCATACCCTAATCTGTAGCCTGTAATTTGCTATGTTGATAGAAAACAAAACAAAACAAAACAAAACAAAACAAAAACTCTTAGATCTATTTTGAAAAATACATGGCTGCTCAGTCCAGAACCCATGTATTCTTATCTAATTATGTAGTGTGGGCTGAGGAATCTGAATTTAAATGAAGAAAGAAATATGATACTGTCAGGCAGCAAAATTGGGAGCAATCTATTAATTACATGCATTCCAAAACTGGTCTATAGTTTCAATGAAACCCCAACTGAAATTTAAGTAAGTTTTTTTGCAGAAATTGAGATGTTGATTCTACAATTTAGATGAAAAACCAAAGAACTAAGGTAGTCAACACAAATTTGAAAAAGAGGAATAAAGTTGGAGGACTCACAATCTGATTTCAGGGTGTATTATCAAGCTAAATAATCAACAGAATGTGGTAATGTTGAAACAATGAGAGCTAGATCAATGGAACCTTTTAAGGGGTTCAGAAATAGATTCACACATATGTGGTCAACTGATTTTTTTATTTGATTTTATTGAGATATACTCACATATACAATCATACAAAGTGTACAATCAGTTGTTCACAGTGCCATCACATAGCTGTGCATTTATCACCAAAATCAACTTATGAGCATTTTCACTACTCCAAAATAAATAAATAAATAAATAAAAATAAGAATAAAAATTAAAATAAAAAAGAACATCCAAAACATCCCATTCCCCCCATTCTCCCCATTATGCATTTAATTTTTGCCCCATTTTTCTTATCATCTGTCCATACAATGGATAAAGAGGGTGTGAGCCATAAGGTTTTCACAGTCATATGGTCACACTATGAAAGCTATGTAGTTCTACAATCATCTTCAAGTGTCAAGGCTACTGATTTGGTCAATTGATTTTTGATGAAAATGCCAAGGGATATCCATAGGGGAAGTAGTCTTAAAATCAAAAAGTGTTGCTGAAAAAATTGAATAGTCTTTTGCCAAAATAGAAGACATTAACTCATCATTTGCAGCATATTTAAATTTCTCTCATACTAGAACTTATAACACCTAATACTAAAAAAATTCTAAAGTAAACATAGGACAACATCTGTGTGACCATGGTTTAGTCCCATTTTATAGATAAATGCCAAATAAATGAAACAGGAGAAAATTGTTTTTCATCATATTAACATGCATTCTTTGAGAGAAATGTTGAGGAAATGAATAAGTCACAGAATTGGAGGACATATTTGCTATTCCACATTTTTCCATGGGTTTTACCAAATGACTTTTCTGCATCAACTGAGATGATCATGTGTATGTGTGTATTTGGCTTTGTTTTGTTCTTTTTACTTCATTCTATTAATGTGGTGTATTACATTAATTGATTTACTTATGTTGAATTACCTTTTCATACCAGGGATAAATTGTACTTGAACATTTTTTTAACTTGCTATTGGATTCTGTTTCCTGGTGTTTTCTTGATTACTTTGCATCTTTATTCATAAGGGACATTGGTTCATAATTTATTGTGGCATCTTTAACTGGTTTGGTATTAGACTGATGTTCACCTCATAAAATACATTAGGAAATGTTCACTCTGATTCAGATATTTGGAGGAATTTGAGCAGGATTGGTGAGTTTGGAACATTTGATGAAATTCATTGGTGATTTCATCTGGTCCTGTGATTTTCTTTGTTGTCCTCTGTAAGGACATAGAATTTACTATGATCCCCCAGACACAGAGCCAGGGACATACACTGAGCATGCAGGTTGGTCAACACTGAGCCAGGGATGGGTTGGGGAAGAGGCCAGATTGGTGGTACCTGTTTTAAGTTGTATTTTCTTAATTCAGCACTCATTCAGTTACTGCATTTATATGCTTTCTGGAGTTTTGAGGAAAAGGATTTGGCCAGTTTTGCTCGTTTCTCAAAGATTCTGTGTGTTGCCAGAAACCTGGAGAGTATCCTGCCATCTTGGGTGCCTAAAAGCAATCATAATATTAAGTGCACAAAAATAATTTAATGATGCAAATTTTATCCCCTAGAGATATAAATATAATGTAATGAAATGAAGTCTAACAGAGACAATAAAATTTACTATTAAATATTGTATTAACCTTTTTAACCAAATTAAGACTTATTAAGCCAGAAGAGAAGAATCAGAATTTCAAGAATATCAGACACAAAAAGGAAAATAGCATATAAATAAAAATTATAAATGTAAGTGGAATAAACAGTCAAATTTAAGCCCAGTAATTGACTTTATTAAAAAATAATCCCCAACTATATGATGTCTATAGGAAATAGGTAAATAGTAAAAGATGTAAAAATATTTAATTGTAAAAATAAGTATATAAATACTTCTGTACCATGTGGTACTACTAGAAATATTAGACCTCTGTATTCCAGAGTAATGAACAATAGTATAAAATTGCAATAGAGCCAATTTTTCAGAAAATTATAAAATTTCTTAACACTGCTGCAAAGCATAAACAAAATTCAACAGAATTAAATTGAGGAATAAAATTCTGTAAAAATAATGACACTCAATGCCTGCCAGGAATGAAGCTCTAATTTTGTTCAAATGTAGAACAGGAGAAGCCATGTTTTTTTCTGTTTCTCACTTCTGATCTTTTGCCAAAATTATTTTACTATTAGAGATGATATATTGAAATCCCACCAATAAAGATTCAGCCATAAAGATTAGTCATAAAATTAGTTTTATATATTATTCTTTCTTTAATTCTTATTTTATTATTTGAAAGTGCACTTAGTGAATATTAAACCTTATTTCATTTCTGAGAAGAAAAAGTCTCTCATGGTTATTTTACAAGGAATAAGGAGACCCTACTGAGGTGACATTGACATAGAAAATCTCCACTGATATCTCATTTAGTTTAAATCATAAGATCACATATTGTTAAATAAATTGTTGCTGGCTTTTTAATCTCTAAATATGGTTTTATTGGTATCACTGAATTTTTGATGAAGAGAAGAATTCTGCTTCCATAAAAACAAATGTCTAATATGTTATTTTGTAACTCTTGATCAATACCATCAAATACCCTCCTGAAATTCTACAGTATAAACAAGCATTCTTGCATGAGTTGCTTGCAAATCTACCTGAAACTTGATTTCATTATCATTAATTATTGCAAGATTCACTTCTAAGAATTTCACCTGTTTATGTAGGGAAAATGAGCTTTTCTCCAGTAAATTAATTATGAAAAATTTATGTTCTTATCTAATGTTTCTTTCTATATAATAAAAACCAATACCTAAAAATAATAAAACTAGTTGCACAATAATGGTCATCACTGAATACAACAGTACATCTGCTATTCAGATGAATTAGGTGACATGATCAAATCTGAATGGAGAAACACCACCATATTTTCCTTGTGATGCCTTCAATATACCCATTCATGAGCTGGTGCCCTCTCCCAGGAAGAAGTTAGTTGCAGAGTACCAGCCAATGCAAAATACATGAAATTGTGGGTTTTACAAAAGTCTAATATAACATAGATCAAGGTGTATTATAAATCCTAAATTAATTACAAAATTAGGATGCTATTGAAAATACAGTGTGATAAAAATTGTATAAACATATAAGTATACATATGAATAAGCATTATATGCACAAAGGAAACTAATTGTAAGAAAATACATGCAAAGAGTAAAAATATTTATGAATGAGTTTCATTTTCTACTTTGAATTTTGTTGTATTTTAACTTTTGTGTAACAACCAATGTTTACTGTGATTGTTTCACACTTTTAAATATAAAAATGTTTCATTGAAAAAAATGTACTTTTCACTCCATGGTGGTTTTAATTTTCTGTCCTTAAGCCATAGGCTAATTTTCTCTCTAGAAATACCTTCTCTTTTTCTCAATCATCAATTAGAGCATTGCAAATGAATAACAAAAAAAAAAAATAAGCTCAACATTATGTGGTTTCCAACTGAGGAGAAACTCTCTGATGCACTCTTTTTTTCTACTTTGCATTGATTGTATTTTTCTGCAATACTATCCCATTTTCAACACCTTGTAAAGTTGGCATTCATTTGTTTTTACTCATGTGAAAACATTCTTATATTTGTACATTTAATTACAATAATTGACCACTCTAGATTTCACTAAGTTATACAGTCTTAATCTTTATTTTCTATGTTTCTTTCCAGTGTCATACATACTCTCAACTTTCTTCTTTCAACTGTTCTCATAGTAATCTTTGTTCAATGTACTTACAATATTGTGCTACCATCACACAGTATTGTGTGAGGCATTTCTGGATCTATGCAATCAATCTTCTTGAACATTCTATACTCCTTCAGCATCAAATGCCTGATTCTACCTTCTTTCTATCTCGTGATATCTTCATTTCTGCACTCTTTTCCAAATCTCTCTCTCCTGTCTTTTCCTATGTGTCTATAGCACTTCCTTTAGTATTTCTTGTAGAGGAGGTCTCCTGTTCATGAACTCTCTGTGTCTTTTTATCTGTAAATATTTTAAATTCTCTATCATTTTTTGAAGAGCCATTTTGCTTGTTATAGGATTCTTGGCAGTTATTCTCTTTCAGTATCTTGAATATATCATGCAACTGCCATCTAGCCTCTGTGGTTTCTGTTGAGAGATCCACACTTAGTCTTATAGAGCTTCCCTTATATGTGATTGATCATTTCCTCTTCCTGCTTTCAGAATTCTCTCTTTGCCTTTGACATTTGAAAATATGATTAGTAAGTGTCTTGGAGTCGGTCTATTTGGATCAGTTCTGTTTGGGGTATGCTGTACTTCTTGGACATGTAATTTTATGCCTTTCATAAGAATTGGGAAACATTCATTGATTATTTCCTCTATTATTCTTTATGCCCCTTTTTCCTTCTCTTCTCCTTCTGGGACACTTGTAATATGTATATTCATGTGCTTCATGTTGTCATTCAGTTCCCCGAGGCCCTGCTCAAATTTTTCCATTCTTTTCACTATCTATTCTTTTGTGTGTAGTATTTCAGATACTATACTCTAGTTCACTAATCTTTCCTTCTGCTCCCAGTCTGCTGTTGTCAGTATCTGTTGGGTTTTCATCCCTTCTATTGTGACTTTTATTCCCCAAAGTTCTGCCATTTGTGTTTTCAAGCTTGCAAATTCTTCCTTAGACTCAATGTCTTCTTTATATCCTTCATCTATTATTTTCACATTTTCTTTCAACTCATTGATTTGATTTAGAAGATTTGTTTGAACATCTTTAATTAATTGCTTCAACTCCTGTA